>NC_136485.1:152199058-152624058 GCF_053919585.1 Euprymna scolopes | reverse complement strand
TGTGACTGAGGCTACAACGTGTTGGTTCCCGGACAATTTTACACTGTGGAAGTACTTAAAGACAATCATGGAGACAAAATGGTGCGGCAATACATCATAGGCTAGAGATGGGTTATTAGTAAGATACATAATAGTTTGGAGACACTTTATGTCTTTATTATTATTTTTAATTAACTGTATGGCAACGCACATATTATTTAGTCACAAAAGTATAACGTTATCAGTAGTTAACAATGCTACCTTGTAATTGAAAACAATAGATCAAAAATGATTTAATCTGGGATTGATGCCATAGTCTAAGGCCTATCCATTATTCCAAAATAATTATCAGCTAATTCAGAGAAAACGCACGATCACCACAGCAGTTAGATTCTTCGGTTGCATAACCATAGTAATGGGTTTACAGTTGAAGAGTTCAATTTTTCGCGTATATATCGGGTTTTGTTTTTGTTAAACTGATTGGAAATAGTCGACATTTTGTGGAATTCACATTATGTGCGTGAATGCAAACTAAATACCTGTTTATTTGTGCTTCGCCCGAACACGTATCGATTCGTGATAACTGCTAGGGTAATGATTAGTGTTTATCGAAAGCGTAGACATAGTGTCGTCTTCGATCACGATTGACTAGTTAATTTCGTAATGATTCAAACTGTACATTGCTCATTGGTTACTTGTGGGCTTATAAACATGCGTTAATGCATACATACGAATATGCGTTCTCCACATAAACAATCAATTGAGCTAACAGAAACGCATTGCATAATCTTTCACATAAACAATCATGTTATGTAATAGCTCGATTGTTTACTGTATATTACATCGAATTTTTCGTGTTTTGACGAGGGATCATAATCGACTTGTGCTGAAATAAAATAGCTAACACTTAGAAAAAAGCCATCCTTATAGGCTGACGCAAAAAAAAAAAAAAAAAAAAAAAAACGATGAATCTAGCGTAAGACTAACATATTTTAGTCAAGGTTTATAATTTTTTAAAAGCTGAATGTTCATCTGCATTCAACTTTGCACTTGTGCTTGGCGGCAGATGCAGAATTATTTATATAATACAGAATTTACCATCGTTATTTTCTCTTTTGGAGATTGCTAACATGATGCGCAATATAATATAATACGCATCAAATTAGTCGAGCAAGTAACTGACAAAATTTAGTCATTATTTGCTGTTTTTGATTTTTTTCATTATCTTTTTTTTGTTTTACAGTTTAAAAAGAATCCAATAATCCTTTTTTATATGGAAATATATTGACAATTTGCTGATTTAAAATATTTCAATCGGTTTTTTAATTAAAAAAATTAAAATCAATTTAATAAATAATCATTTTTTACAAAATTTATTTACAAAATTTGACAATATTTATTGATATAATTGGGTGATATGAAATTTTTCTTCTGTTTTATATGCAATTCATTTTATTTATTCTGTCAAAAAATTATAATCAATATAATAATAGATTTTTATAATGATAAAATTTATAAATATTTAAAATCTTAAAAAGTGAAACAAAATGCCAATTACATTTTTATTAGTACACAAGGAACATCTGATTGAGTGTAAATAAAATATATTTTGTAATTCTAGTATCTTCTTTTTATAGTTTAATATTGATAGTTTTCGGTAAAATAATGTTCTAGTTAAACATTTTGTTGAACATTTTCCTGTTGAGGCACAAATCTTTTTCAAGAAAATATAACATAGTATGCAATATATTATAATACGCATCAAATATAAACCTTGTGTATCGCTTCATTGCGGGTCAATATTTTTTCAATTTTAAAATCGCTATGAAACGCAGAGAAGTGAAATTTGGCACACTGGAAGAACATAACAAGGTGCCTAATTTCCTCAGCCAAGACTACGATTAGGCATTAATGGAGAAAATTTGATGACATGAAAACCCTGTTCTCCAGATATAAACCCAAATAAGCAGCTCCGGTCAATAATAAAGACAAAAGTTGCTGAAGGGAGTGTTCAAATTTCGTCAAAGCATGAATTTTGTGGGAAAATTTTGAAAGTTTCCTATAGTAACACATCATCTCAAATCCGCCGATTGACATACTCAGATGACAAGAGGTTATTGAATATGAGTTTAAAGAATGGAAGTTATGTTGATAAATAAATACTTTCTTACACAAAATAATGTGAAATTCTTTCTTCATGTTGGTTAATAATTTAATAAATAGAAATATGAAGTAAGAATATTGTTTTATTACCAAAAATATAATTTTTAGACATCAGCAATGAAGAGATAGACACTAAAAATTACCAGTAAAATAGAAAAAAATAGCATAATTTACAAAATATTTGTACGAATTCCACAAAAAATTAAGGAAATTAGATACCTTGTTATGCTCTTCCAGTGTACCAAATTTCACTTCTCTGCATTTCATAGCAACTCCAAATAATAATTAAAAAATATTGACGTGCAATAAGGCGATACACACGGTTTATAAATTGGAGTCAATCTCATGATCATTTCGTTGTCACCTGTAACAGAGTTATAACGCACGTATGGTGGATGCATGCAAATGCCGAGTAGTATGCGAAGTGACGTCACGGCGAGGAAGAAAAGAACAATTTATGAAAGGTAGAACGTGTGCACGAACCGAGTATACAGATCACGTTCGAGATGAGAGAGAAATTCTTCTAGTTATTACGTCATGTGTGATACTATCGACGTCCGCTTCAAATCGTTACTACGTGGAGAAGAAAGAGAAAATGAACATCGGGAGAAAAATTCAGAAAAACTGTCTTGATGCTAATCTTTGTCAAGTAGATTAGTATTATAAAGCATCATCAGATTATTAGTCCAAAAAAAAGAACGAGGGCTTCTTTAAACTATATGATTTTGAATATATATATATATATATATATATATATATATATATATATATATATATATATATATATATATATAAGGCTCCTTCAGTCTTTGAAAGATCATGGATATCCCACCGTAATGGTGTGTGCCCGTGAAATCTTTTGTGCCTATAGGAGGTGCGCAATCTCTAACAACATATCTCCTGAGTCGACATTGTTAAATACCGGTGGCAAGTGGAATGTATGTTCAGGACGACTTGAAACAAATGCTGAGATAAGCGGAGAGTATTTACAGCATCTAGAGTTCCAAAATGGTCACCCATCATGTTCTAACCAGACTCAACGTTGCTTAACTTCGGTGACCTGACGAGAACCGGTGTGTAAGCAGTTCAGCAAGTGCCGCATCATCTGCGAGCGAAAGCGTTTTCCTCTGGAGGAACAGTCACCCATAATTCCGAATTCAATGTTCGTATATCGTAAATCTCGAAAGGTGAGATAATGACAAAAACAGTCAAGTAAATCTGTTTTTCTTTCTATTCTGTTTATATTGTCACCAACATTGTCTGCAGATACGTGTACGAAGGGACTTATGTCAACGATAATGAGCACAGTCGTGTTTTATTTGGGAAAGTACCGGACATAAATGTCATCGTTACAACAGAATAAAAGAGTCGAATTACCACTTATCTTATGTTACCTGCGACGTACCTCCGGCAACATTTTTGCGTCTTGATTGTTAGCAGGTGCATAAACATGAACTATTATGCAATTCATATCTTTCTTCTTCATTTTTTCTTGTAGGTTTTTATAGGATTTTAAGAATAAAATATAATTTGCTTTTATTTTTTCCCTGTCGAATGTATATTCAAATGACAGCTATATTAAAAAGTACCTAGCTCTGTATTCGCTTATATTTGCATAAAAAATTCATACACGCAATTGTGTTTAATGAAAATTTTGTACGGTAAACTTAAAACAACACATGAAGACTAGTACATTTATGATCAATTACATATTTTCTCTACAACAGTAGTTATACTACTTTTCATTTTTTTATTTTCGAAATTATTCAATATTAAAAGGAATTTGTAATGAAGAAAAAAACATTAGATATTTAGATTTCTATTACAGCCTTAAAAGTATTATTGCGTTAAATTATTGTTCAATGTACAAAACACAAGGGTCGCAGAATCTAAACCAAACACTGTTTAATAAAACAAAGTAAAGATTAGACCAGTAAAATAACACATATCCAGTTATATGGTCGGTGGGAACTATACGTTAAAACCAAAGAAACAATGGTGTTTTTTTACAAGGTAGTCACCACTTATCAAGGTTCGGAAGCCACTCGAGGATAAGGGTTAATGCATGTACCGTACGTTAGTATTGGAGATTTGATAAAGTGTCTTACTTAGTGGCTTACTTAAGGGGGCGATCAATCAGTAATTTATTCATATTGGACTTTAAGACACCCAGGTTGTAGTCAGGTGGGAAACAGGCAACCGGAACAGAGTTTCACAGGTGTGCAGTTCTAAGAAAGAAGCTTTGTTCATGGAATCTACGTTTTGATTTTGGTACAGATAAGGAGTGGGAGAAAGTTTTGACAGTGGTTTTAGCTAGACGGTTGTTGATCGTGACAGATTGGCGAGGGGGGACCAGAGATCAAAGCTCTGACGAGCTCCTGCCATGGTAGTAACGATAAAACAAAGACAGGCTCGCAACGTCTCTTCTCTGGGAGAGAGGTTGCAGGGAAGAGAAAAGGGCATCCCCCTCTAAGCCACGAAGTCTATTTTGTACTCTGTCGAGGCAGGATAGGCTGTTTTTAGCAGCTCCTGCCCAGATGTGGCAGCAGTATTCCATCCTTAAACGTACTTGGATTTTATATAGATAGAGAATGGCATCAGTAGTGAGATATCTTCTGGAGCGGGAGAAGGATCTTACCATTTTTCCAGCGACCTTGGCAACTGACTTGATGTATGTGTTCCATTTCAGGCCAGGAGTAAAGGCCAAACCCAGAAGCTTATCTACACATGGAGCCCCTTCTAGACGAGAGCAACTCATTTCAATTGATGCCAGATGCGGATCACAGCGTTGATGATGTAAAGATAGTAGCTTGGTTTTAGATGCATTAAAAGTGACCAGCCACCTCCTCTCCCACTGTACCACGCGCTCAAGAGCAGAGGAGAGAGAATCAGAGAAAATTTTTCATTTACAGCCTTTGATGTGTTGCCATAGATGGTCGTGTCATCAGCGTAGATATCAACGAATGATTTAAGTATCTGTTTTGGGAGATCATTGATGCATATTAGGAAGAGAGTTATGCCCAGGATGGACTCCTGGGGTACTCCAGCATTAATATTAAGGGCTTCTGATTTCTGCCCATTAACCACTACTCTTATGAGCCTATCAGAATGAAATTATGTAATGATTGAGAAAACATTTCCAGTTATACCGACGCTGGAAATCTTGTGAAGTAGGCCCCTATGCCATACCTTATCGAAGGCCTTTAATATGTCAAGAGAAATTGCTCTAGAGAGGAAGCCTTTGTAAAGAGAGTCGCTAATTCTATGAGATATAACAGTTAGCACATCCGGTGTAGATCTGGGAGAACGGAAGCCATACTGTATGTTACTAAGAAGGTTATTTCTGCTGAGGTAGTTGACTACTTCTCTATTTAATATGGATTCACGCAGTTTACTCATGACACGAAGGAGACTTATTGGTCTGTACTGAGAGGGAGATGACTTACAACCTGAATTCTTACATACAGGCCATACTGATGAGGTTTTCCAGGGTGTTGGGAAGCACTTCTCTTTAAGTCAACGCTTAAAGAGTTTTGTAAGTATGAGGGCAATTTCTTGTTGAAGCTTTTTCAGCACAATAATTGGCATGCCGTCAGCGCCAGTTGCTTTACTGAAATCAAGATTCTTGATTAGCTTGGCGACCTCACGCACCGATATATGTATGTTGAAGAGCGTGTTGTCCGTTGTATGAGGGAATATGGGGAGTTGATGGCCTTCGTCGCATAGGGTAGAATTAGCTGCAAAGTTCTTGGCAAATAGTTTGGCCTTGTCTGGTGCTAACGAGATGATCTCAGATCCATTGATGATGGCTGGGATAGAACGCACGCTTCTGTTCATGATCCTGTTTGCAATTTGCTAAAACTGGTGGGAACCAAGCCGCTGTTCAGCTACTTTGTATTTAACAGACTGAGCATATAGCTCTCATGCATTTTTTATTACTCTTTTACAGTGGTTGCTGGTAGTTCTGAAGGCAGTTTTAGTCTTAGTGTATCTATTACGTTGGTAGCTATGGTGTGTATTGATACTGAATTTTTATTTATACGTATTGATGAGTAAAGACGTTTATATATCCTATTATGCTTAACTTATCCATCTACTTGAGAATGCATCATTGTTATTTTGTGGAAAAAATAATGAATAATAATAAACATTCCTCATAAAAAAGTATTAGATAAAAACAAAGAAGATAGATTTGTTAAAGGCAAGCCTATTACTCATGCATATCTCCCGACCCCACACTGACAAAAATGCAGGAGACTGTAATTGAAGGAGATTAAGAAATAAAACCAGATAAAGCAACAAAAGAGATCTTAATTAAATTTGAAAAAAAAAAAAACACACCATAAAAATATGTGTGTATTTTTCATTTTTTTTAAGAGTATTATTTAGAACATCGAAGCCGACCAAGATTAGGTTGAACGTTTAGTTACATAATTATTATCTCCCCTTCGATATATATATATATATATATATATATATATATATATATATATATATATATATATATATATATATATATATGCTTCAGCTAATTAGCGATACAATCTTCCTAGAATCCAGGAGTTAATACGAAGTCATATTGGAAAGCAGCGGGTAATGCCTGGGAAGATTAGCGTTGATCATTGAGTACAACTGCTAATTGGAACGTATGGAAAAATTACAGGAACAAATATATTACAAAGTATGAAAAATACATAAGAGTGTGAGATGACGCGACTTTTGAATAAACTTAAAATGTAAATAATTATTAATAAACTGAAGAGTTAAATAATTTCGAGCTGCATTATTATGCAAAATGTGTGAGTCTTTTTTTGTGTTTATAGCGTTGGTGTTCTTGACTGGACCGTTGATTGATAAATGTGAATCAACTAGAAAAAAAAGGAGACTGATTATTTGGGCTTTAAATATATATCCGTCGAACAATTCGATCACAGTGTGTAAATATTTCCATTGTAATCGAGTTTTATCAAGACCGTCTTAAAAGACAAGATGGCCGGTGGGCAAAAATAATTTAATCTGCTGACGTCATCACGAATAGTCCTTACCGGTAACACCGGTAGTCACCGGTAGGCACTCGTAACGTCTTAAAGTCAGTGTAATATTTCTTTTTTTATTAAAATGCCTTCACGGTGCATCGTTCCAAATTGCTGAGTAAATTATCGTAAAGGACTAAAAAGTGACAGTATTTTCATTTCCGAAAGATAAAGAATTATAATGCAGTAAAAAAAAAAAAAAATTACACCATCTCCATTCAGCAAAGTAAGTTTTAACGTGCCCCCCTGTATTTAACACGATGTAACTATAATTTGGTTCAATATTATCATCCTACATTTTTTACCATTCAAAAGAAGAAGCTTCAAATAAATTGCTAATATTAAAAAAAATTTTTTTACAGCATACAAAACTAATGAAAATGCGAGACAACATCGACTCTTTAAAACACGTTCTTTTGAAGAGACGATTTTTTTAAGCTGTTGACACACGTGTTTTAAAAATCTAGCAAAAATTAATTTTCCTGAAATTTTCCAATATTTAAAAATAAATTATGCCGGCTGATAAAATTTTTAAACTTTTTTTTAAAGCTAGAAAGATAAAATTTAAAAATACTTATATATATATATATATATATATATATATATATATATATATATATATGTATGTATATGAAATTAAACTAAAAAAATACGCGCGTTCACTCGTGGTCTTTTCATTTCATTTCATTAACGTAATTGGGTTTGTATTACTGTACACATAGATTCGAAAAGTTGTCAAAAAACAAATATATAACAAATAAATGTTATCAAAGGCAAGATAAGTTACTTTTCTACCAAATATTTTTCGTGTTTTTATTCAATATGACATGTTTATTCAGCTCGAAAAACATAGTGTTTACCGATGTATTCGAAAATTCAAGATGGCGTCTGATTCTCTCTTTAACACAGTAAGTTTGGGATAAAGTGTTATAAATAAAAAAAAACTATACAACATACTATTAAAATCCCGCCGAATATATGTCAACCTATGTCACGGTAACATATATTGCGTGAGTTTTTAACAGTATTTTATCCGATTTTGTATTTATAACACCTTTTCCCAAACTTAGTGTGTTAAAGAGAGAATCAGACGCCATCTGTAATTTTCGAATACATCGGTAAACACTATGTTTTTCGAGCTGAATAAACATGTTATATTGAATAAAAACGCGAAAAATATATGTTTGGTAGAAAAGTAACTTATCTTGCCTTTGATAACATTTATTTGTTATATATTTGTTTTTTGACAACTTTTTCGAATCTATGTGTACAGTAATACAAACCCACGTATTTTAACAAACTGAAAATATGGATATAAAAAATGATTTTGCATGTTATTTTTGTTATGTGGTGAAATAATCTTAAATAAGAAACATTATTTTTTCTTTAGGTTAATTATTTTTTTACTGTGCAATATTTCATGAATTTATTTAAAATATTGTTTTTGATTTTGAAAAAATATTGTGGTTCATTTTGATTAAAAAATATTCATTTTGATTAAAAAATATTCATTTTGATTAAAAAAAAAATATTGTTCATTTTGATTAAAAAATATTCATTTTGATTAAAAAAAAGTTTAATTTTAATATTTGTTTATTGTCTTAACTCATATCAAATGTTTTACTTGTGTTCTGCTTCAAATATTCATAATCTTACATGCATAATTTTCATTTAATTATATTAAATAAACTTAAAGTTTATTTCAAATCAAATCGTGTTCCTTCACTTTTTAAAATGTAATTTATAAGTAATTAAAGAACGCATTCTAATCTTTAAAATCTATAACACAACGAAATATTCAATTGCTAATATACTTAAACAAATAACTTGTGTTTTTTTATTATTTTTTTTATTATTAATATTAGATGAGTTTCAGTATAAATCATCGTGTTCTTTCTTTATTTCTTTATTTTAATCCAATTTTGAAGTTTTGTAACGCTGTCTGTAAAAATTACTGTTCATTATTGACAGTCTAAGAGTTCCACATATCTTGCTTGTTGGGACCTCGGCGATGACGTCATTTTTTCAGCTGGCCGGCCATCTTTATAACGAAGGCCACGGTTTTATTCCAACTAGCCTGGGTCCCGGCGATAGCCGGGTGTTTGGAGGTTTATGTTGAGCAAAAAAAAAAATGTGGTTGTAGTCAGGTAAGCTCGAATCAGTACCGCGAAGGATAAAAAGAACGTGTAAAAAAAAATGACGTCTATTTAAAATTAAGGCTAGTCAATCGAAACGAGGGGATGAGTTTCGAAAATATCGGCGAAAAAAGAAACTCCCTCTTGTAGAAAAAGTACTCAGTTGAGGTTGGAGGAATTAATGTTTTTGGCCAAGTTTTCGATATTTGTCGTCTGAATGGTCGAGCTTTCAAACAATAACAATCCCGTGAAAATTCGCCGCCATTGTCAAAAGTTTAAGGCAGACATACACACATACATACGTATATTTAAACAGACAGGTGACGTTTATATTATAAATGTTTTAACAGTTGGATATGAAGATTAATAATCAGGCGGGACGAGTTCGAGCTCTAGTAGAATAATTTCAGACGACTTTGATATTTGGCGTGGAAGGAGAATAATATATTTCCATTTTGCCACTATTTAAACAATATTATTGGCCCACAAGGAGCTTTCACACAGATCAAAAAGGATTTTTCCTTAAGAACAACCTACGGTGTTCCCCAGAAGCTGAATCACAACCAGTATCACATATTTCAAGTACTCTCCACCTCTTTAGATAACATTTGCAAATGAATGTGCATTATCGCCACATCCGCTTACCATTGATTTTTCACTAGCAGCGGTCATTGATCTCCACTGGAGTTTGAGTGACAATAAGCCTACCCAGGGTACCAGTTCCCTTGGCACTTGCGCAGTGGGGGTCTTGAAATCGTTCTCTCCTCAGCCTTTCCCTCTTCTTTGAGCCTTTGGCATTATACTTTGGGGCGATGGGGCTGTGATTGGGTAATGGAGATGGGGGTGGGAGCCTTTTAAATATGCAGCTTCAATGTTCTTGCTTCCATGTAACGTTTGCCCCATGCATGTCGTTCCTGTTTTAGTCTCCGCATTCAAGGGTGTTCCTTAATATTTTAGCTGTTTTCATTATTGTTATTCATTGTATTGCTCTAGCTATTCCTCTGATTCCAATTTCTCCCATTCTTTTCTGCAAGTTTTTCGGAATCATTCCTAGTGCTTCTACAATTATAAGTACTATCTTGATTTTTTTATCATCCATATTCTTTTCAGCTGTCGTACTAGCTCTGTGTATTTACTCTGTTTCTCCTTTTCTTTGATATTTATCCTGTGGTCAGCTGGGAAATCAATTCTACTATTCGGCAGGACTTTTCTTTCTTGTTAATTATTTTGGTCGTCTTTGACAAGGTCTCAAAAAACTGGCAGATTTTGAACTTTTCAGTACCCTGGAAGAGGAATGTAAGAGAGAAACGAGTAGTGTAGCAATTATGCTCCATTGGCCTTGAAGATAAGGCGTATACACGAGGTTAAATCACAAATAATCCCGATCGTCGTAGGTACGCTAGGAGTATTATCAAGTCGTCTGGAAGGACAATTGAAAAAACTACGCAACCCCGATGTTTTAGGTGGCCTTCAGACTTCTGCTATTGTAGGTACCACCAACATCCTTAGGAAAACCCTTGATATTTGAAGCTCCTGCTTTGGATCCGGGATTGAGGGAAATTTTCTGGAAATGAATCAGATCCTTTTCCAGGGAGACTTTGATAAACGAAATCAGAATTATTATTATTACTACTAAGAGTAGGCACACAAGACCATTATCAACGATTTATTTTTGAGAACAAAATTTGGTGTTCTCTGGAGTCTGAGTGACAACAAATCTCCTCAGATTTCTAGTATACTCTACCTTTTCGATAGCATTTGCAAAAGAATTTGCGTTATCACAACAGTCGTTTACCATTGATTGCTTGTTGCCAGCGACCCCTATTCTTCACTGGAAATTGGGTGACAATCAGCCTCCCCATGGTCCTAGTCATTTTTGTAATCAACCATGGGAGGTCTGTTAGTCCTTTCTCTGCTCGATCTTACCATCTTAATTGAGCCTCCTGATTTATTCGGTGTGGTGCCAGTTTATGGTGACACAAAAAAGTGTGAGGGGGTAAATTCATACCGTTTATTCCATCTGATATTCCTTTACCTTTTGCATTTGAAGTCGTTTCTGTGTGTTTATTGTGTGTCTGTAGTTCATGTGTGTTAGTCTCCACATTCAGGGGGGTTCTTAATATTTCTGCAGTTTAGGCTCAAAATTGGCGCAGGAGTTTGATAGAGTTTTCGAAGGTCAACACGTTGAACTTTGAGATTTAGACATCCATACATCTCAATACCCCTTATGTCAAATCTCGAGTCTGTAGACTGAAAATTGACAGAGTAGTTTGGTAGGGAAATATACACACAGACACAAACGAAATCAATTTCACTTATCTATCTATCTATCTATCTATCTCTCTCTCTCTCTCTCTATATATATATATATATATATATATATATATATATATATATATATATATCAAATTGCAACAGACACGCCAATTTACTTCCATAAACCATCGATTGTACACATTTCGACTGATTGCGGAAGAAACGCGCTGACCTCAGGTCATTCCATAGATTGACCTCCAAATTCCTCGACCTTAGATCACGGTTGCTCTTCTTGTCAATTTTATTCCATTTTCACTTCTCAAACATTTGGACGTAACTCCCTCGCCTTCTCCGCGAAGAACGTTTGCAGGATTGCATTCCGAAATGGATTTAGATTCGTCTAAGTACTGCGTTTCATTGGAGTGACACTTTAATGGGAGTTCTCTCCTGCCCGCCGTTAGTGAATGCTCGTTATATAATGACAGTGAATATCAAGGATATAAGAAATCGAATTATTGTTCCATACGTTGTGCTGACCGCGTCGACCCGGATCGATAAACGCTCTACCCGAAACTTTATACGCTGATTAGCGATCATCTCGAACAGTTTTAGCTATGCATTAAACAAGATAATAATCGGCGAAAGAGCTCATTCAACAACAACTAGTAACGTTCGTTGCAAAAAGTCTACACATGTGCTAAATCTAGGACAGTTCTTCACAATCTCACACTGCCTTTTGCCCATCTCAGAGTCATTTTTCTTGTGTAGACTGCACACACACACTCGCATATATATACATATGCATATGCATATATGTATATATATTTTCTTTTCTTTACCATCCGCTTTCCACCTCTCCCTCCATATATCCATATATCTCCATCAATGCCAAACTGAATCTGCTACCCCCCACACATAATACAATCTAATGCATCTTAACCCTCAAAACTGAAATATTGTCAATACCCGTCTCCCTCCCCCTTATTATCTCCTACCTCTCCCCTCATTTTTTTCTCGTATTTCTTCTAAAACACTTCTTCCTAAAACTTACAACCACTTCTGTAAGGTCTGACGAGGCTGATAGATCGTAAACATGGTCCCACATCTGAAACTTATGTAACCAAACAGATACAACGGTAATAATAAATAAATAAAACAATTACACATATTTGCTCTGCAATAGTATTGAGCACTCTCTTCAGGTTTTTACTAATTACAAGTTTTACCATATATATGTGTGTGTGTGTGTGTGTGTGTGTGTGAGAGAGAGAGAGAGAGAGAGAGAAAAAAACAGACGAGCTCCTTTGATGATGGTTAACGTCGCCAAACAGTTACTGTCCTCAGTTCACAGGTAACTCAGTTGATAGGGCTTCCAGGTTCGTTGGAGTTAATCTATCTAAAAGAATGTAAACTTTGACTAACACTTGAAAATCTGATATAGCCCAATCGACTCAGTTTATGTTCTTTGAACACTCAGCAACTAAACAAATAAATTGTCCGCTGGGCAAGCTCAATTCTACTGTAATTAAGTCACGCACAAGTGCCTTTAAGAATTGTCTGTTTTTGTTCCGTGTAGTCTGTTTTTGATACAGGAGAGCACAACACCTGAAACCTTTCTGAAAGATGTTTCCACTTGAAACCGAAAAGACATCCACAATATATACGTATACACACAAACACACACACACACACACACACACACACACACACACATATATATATATATATATATATATATATATCACTGTACTTTTAATTTTGTTTTTTATACACTTTCTTGCATTTGTTTTAGCTGATCCATTAGAATACACACATATCTAGTGAGCCAATTTCTTCTCTTCCAAAAGATTGGTGATTTTAGAATCATTTTGATCAAACCAGCCCCTATATTTTGTTTTCTTAAAGCCGAGCATTCCAGCTCTTTTGCTATATTCTTGTGGCTTGAATCGTTCCCAAGTTCCGTCAAATAGATATAAATAAATGAGATCCTAAGAGTTTCACACGCTTCCTTGTTTTGGAACTTGAAGACATCGATGCGTTTACGCACTTCTACTCCATTGGAACTGACGTTTTTCCTCATACACAGCTTACGGTAAGCACGAACAAGGTGGTAAGCAGTATCACAGTTTGCTACCCGCATAACTCCTACAGTATCAATATCCTTTAGATAACGCTTACACATCATGACATAATCTAGATTATGACCATGGATTCTCTGAAAAACAAATTGAAAATACTTTAAATGAGTGTACATAAACTCTCACGGAAAGTTGTAACATTTTTGAAGTGCAGCGTGTAGTTCTTGCTGTTTTAAAACGTATCTTAAAGAAAGCAGGACAAAAATATAATGCCTGAGAAATTACAACAAGAACTGAAGTTCAGATAGCTTTTATCAAAAGCTGGTTTTGTAAATTATCTGAAATCACACAATCAAAGATATAAACTACATTCTTAGGAAGAGGCTTTTGCAGCAAATCCGGCAACCCTAAGTTGTCATATTTGTGGTCTAATCTTCAAATCCTAAAGTGACCTGACATGACGGAGATTCACAATGTTATCATGCGATCACCTTTACAAGAAAGAACATTTTTTGTCACATATGTGTACTTTCATGTAGGACTAAAGCTGGATTAAAAGTCACCTTGTCACACACAGAAGCACAACGCTTAACTGAAGAGATGACAAACTCGGGCCAAGAAGTAACAACCATATATATATATATATATATATATATATATATATATATATATATATATATATATATACATATATATATAATATAAAGCTGAATGCCTGTGTGTGTGTGTGTGTGTGTGTGTGTGTCTGGTCACGGATAGGCTCCTATATGGTTGACTATTTTAAAGAACTGATTCATTACATGTAATGATAGAAGATGTATCGAGACACAGGAATGATTACCTTTGATCTGGCAGAACGGTGGTTCATTAAAATTGTGGGGTCTGCGTTCGCACCTGGTCCACAAAATATGGAAATAAAAAATTAAAAAATTAAAAAAAAAGTTTACAAATGTTTTTGATATAGATGTACATAACAATACTTTGATAAGTATGTTTTAACTTAAATAGGAATGGTATAATAAAATTGTGGGGTCTGCGTTTGCGCCTGGTCCCCATAGAATGGATATAGGCACAAATTTAATAAAAAAACTTTTCATATCTATCTGCGTAAGTATACTTTAATAATTATGTTTCAGTTTGAAGAAATATCGTATAATAAAATTATGGAGTGTTCGTTCGCACCTGACCCCCATAGAATGTAAATATGTCACAACGTTTAACAAGGTTTTTTAATATAGATCCACAGAATATTGTGATAAGTGTTTCAGTTTGAACAGGTATGGTATAATAAATTATGGGGTTATCTATTTTATTTTTACTTACATCGTATTTTGCTTCCTTTTCATAACCTATCAGAGTTTCAAAAATCGGAGTCCATTTTCTGTAGGCAGTTTATGAACCTAGTCACCGACGGGTACTTTTGCTAGTATATATATATATATATATATATATATATATATATATATATATATATATATATATATATATATATATATATTCCAAAACAGAAGAAATATAAAAAATATTGAACCTATTCTAATCAAAATAAGGAACCTACATTTAATAACATTCCCTATAAAAACCAGTAACAGCATGTTTAAAATACTTAACACATTACAATCTTATCATATGAGGCTAATTCTGGTATCATGATATTTAAATTGTTACCGTCCTTCGTAAAACATTGTGAAACGTTCTCTTGACTCCACGTGCCCATTTCCTTACTACTGTTTAATATTCCATGTGTTTTTCTGGATTTTGTGCACTTTCTTCTTTGCGTAATGGTTATTCAACAAAGCATCTAAAATGTTTCAGATGCACATAGAAAATGCATTATTATTTGTTTTGATTTTAACCAAAATATAACTAGAAACCCTATCACAAATCTGAGAGGATATCTCATTTTAATATATATATATATATATATACATATATATATATATATATATATATATATGTATGTGTATATATATATATACATGCACGTATATACATGCATATATATATATATATATATATATATATATATATATATATATATATATATATATATTGACTCCAACATTTTTAAAGGTTAGTGAAAATAATAAATACGCACAAGTACATTTTCTAGTAGACAATACAAAATAAATAATAACAGTTTTCGTGCCACATGTATTGATTACGGTTGCGTAGATGTTGATTACTTGAAGCATAATGTACGCTTAGTCCCATCTTTGAATCTCAGAAATCAAGGAGCGAATAGTTGATCTCTATATGATATATATATATATATATATATATATATATATATATATATATATATATATATATATTCCAGTATCTCGATAAATATTCTTTATGCCTCAAATACGAAATTAGTAAAGAAGTTGAAGGCACAGTTTTCCTTTCCCAAATTGACCAGTAAAATATTTCATCTAGTCCATCGATCTTACTGGGTTCCAGGACAAGAATCTATCTAGTGTGGTGATGTATCCAGCTTAGTGTGGTTTCTATAGTCCACATCACTTGAAATGCGTGCACCATTCTTCGTATAAACCACTGTGTGTTAGCCATGATTAGGATATCTGATTTGATCTGTGAATACAATGTCATTTTAAATAGTGTTTACGTAACCATCGTTCTAGGTTGTTTTTATAAATTCTCGTACAGATAGACCTTAGACACTCGATAGCAGTGTTTAGTAAGCGCTCAAGTTCTCTCTAGCAAGCATTCAGTTTACCTTACTATGCATGTACTTTCT
Source organism: Euprymna scolopes (assembly GCF_053919585.1). Classification (NCBI taxonomy): domain Eukaryota; kingdom Metazoa; phylum Mollusca; class Cephalopoda; order Sepiida; family Sepiolidae; genus Euprymna; species Euprymna scolopes. The sequence goes on along the minus strand of NC_136485.1, from coordinate 152,607,671 downwards.
CTCCAGTAGGTATTAAAGTTCTCTTCATTAGGCATTCAAGATGTGAAGCTACTTATGATACTACATTTATTTTTGTGATTTTGCCATTGGTTAATATTTATGTTATATTTTAATATTTGCTCTATCTTTTTCTGAATTTTTTCGATGGATATTCTTTATTTCTATTATTCATTTTTTTCTAGGGCGACAATTTGATAGTTCCACCCTGTCTTGGAAAGTGTGGGGGGGAGTTGACAAAAAGTTGATCGCTAGATCTCATAGCGATCCGTTTTTTTTTTTAAATTACCATTCGAGCCAGTTGATATAATTTTTTGACACCTATTCCACACAATGGCAACTCTCGGGAGGTGACGGTAATTAAGTTGCTAAAAACAAGGACGTACGATATGAGTAGCTGCAGTTCGAACCCAGTTCGTCTCACAGAAACATTTTCACTCACAGATGTTGGCATCCTAGCCTCGTCTAGAAATAATTTTAACTAAAAATACATTGGGGAAGCGAATGCTTACATCTGATTCATAGGAAAATGGAAGAACGATGCTCAACAAAAAAAAACAAAAACAAAAAAAAAACAAAAACAAAACAAAGAGATTCAACCCCCATTGCGATATTTTGCCTGAACACTCAATGAATCTACACATTCTATTGTCTGTGACTTCAGCTGTCTGCTGATTAATTAATGAACAGAATTAATTGTCTGGTGTCTGCTCAAATGTTCTCTACAGGTGATTTAACAGCTAGATGTTCTTCGTCAGGCCAGGTGTCTTTTTCTAACCATAAGAACGGATATTCGTATTGGCTTTTTCTTTTAAACATTAACACATCTTACTAAACAAAATCAGAGTTTGTTAATAAATTATTTAGATCTATAAAAAGTAAAATGTCAGCAAATCTATACACAATTTCACATCGATTTGTGTTCAATGATTCCATTTTTATGAATTCGATGATTTACTTGCATAAAATAATTAAGTTAAAAATAAACCCAATATTTTTTAATTAAACTGATGATTCCTAAATGTATATACCAATTTCAGCGTATCTCTTAAAATGTTCTCATTATAAGGCAGAGGAAAAATATGGCCTTCTGGCTGCATATATTAGCTAGTATTTATTGTATATATATATATATATATATATATATATATATATATATATATATATATATATATATATATATATATAATTATTAATCCATAATTATTATTGAATTTCTACAGACACTAGTGCTTCATCCTTCTGGGAACTATCAGTGCAGAGTGTCGCGATTACCGCCGGTCAGGAGATTCGAACCCAGCAACGGAGCCCTTTCTGACTCCATTAGAAAGGACCGAATCCACACGGCCACCGTAAACTGCGTCGTTGAAATTTAAACACATTATTTTAAAATGTCTTAGCTTCTGTCAGAGCGATTTAATGATTATGATATCATGATCTGATCATGCGAGCTAAATGACCGACTTTTTTCAACTGCAAAATGCTCAAGGAAAAAAACGAGTTTTTTAAAGGGACTGACACGCCCCCCCCCCACACAAACATATATATATATATATATATATATATATATATATATACATATATATATATATATATATAGAGAGAGAGAGAGAGAGAGAGAGATATTGTCCCCATATATTATGCTTCTGGGGATAATCGCTTAAGACATTAGATGCTACATTAAACCCTAAATGAGAACAAAATCCACATGTTAAAGGTATCATAACGACAAAATATAGTACACTATACCCCCATAAAAGATAAAAGATGAGCTGGAAAAAGGAATATCTTTAATATGATGTACTTATCTGTTTCATTGATTTGATTAATTAATTAAAATAATTTGCTCAGAATTAAAAATAGAAAAATTCTCTACGAAAATAATCAATTACATTATAAAATCAGTTAGAATGTCTCTAAGATAGGTGAGTCTATCAATTAATAAAGGGAAATATAGAATTATTAAACAAAGAACGAGTATATTTAATTGCGTTATATTTTAATAACTTTAAGTTTAGCTCATCGGCAGAGTAACAATATGCTCCTTGTAATTAACTATATTTTTCCAATTGTTAAATATAATATCAATCTGTCCGTTCAAAACATGAATCTGTCCGTTCAAAACGAACATGATTATACAGACGTTTATCAAACTTTATATATTTAATATCATTAAGGTCGTTGCTATCATTTAAGCATCGTCAAACGTTATAACCACGTTTCCTTTAATCATGGATGTCTTATGTAAAAATAGAAAATACAAAATCTACCTGTATCCTATGTTCTATAATAGTTGCTGAACGAGTCGTCTTCTGTAAACAATAATTGTATACATTTTTACAACACGTTTGCTTGTAGATTAAGAGATTATGCTTCTTACATTCACAAAGTAATAACACTCCGGGTGTTTATTTCTTATCATACGGGTGTATTCCTTCATTTGCGTCCCTATAAGAACTTATAGACATCTCGGTGTCAAAAGTAACTTTTACTTCCTGCTAGGTTAGGTTTGTCTGCGTCAGTATTAACGTGCACTATTAAAGATGTTCAGCAATTAACTGCGTATTCATAAAGGTTTATATTAACAGTAAAATGTCAGAATCTATTATCAGAAAGCGTAACATTTTTCGATATACAGAGTAAAAAATAAATTTGTTGTCCTAAAGAAAAAAAAATCAACACTACAGTATAATATAAAACTGATATTGAAAAACATAAATTACAGTTAATTTCATTATGTCATAGAGCTGACATCTATTCAATATAGCTGCCGGCAGTCTGAATCACCACCTCAATACGGGTCCGGAACTAGGAGCAGGCTTTTTCATATCGCTGGTGGAAGCTCGGCGAATACTCGAGAGATGGTGGCGATAATGATGGCTTTAGTGCTGTAGGAGATAATGTTAGTAATGTTCTCGACGTATAACCAAACGAAGTAGTTCAGCGGGTTTATGTTGGGGAAGGGTAGGAATATTTCCAGTGTAAGAAGGGTACAAATTCGTAGCATTTCTTCTGAAGCCAAGCCTGGGTCTCTTTGGACTTGTGGGCCGCGCTCGATCTTACTGCCACACCTAGCGTCTTCTAACGGCCACCTTCGTACACCAGGATATCACCATACTATCAGCACATCAAGGTACACTTTGGTGTTGACATTCAAACTGACTTCAAAGATGTGGTCGCCAATTTCAACAATACCTGGGGCCGGGAACTTTTGTTTTCCTCACCCCTGATCACCCCCTTTATTTGTGACAATCCAGCAATGCATTTTGCAGGCACTGCCAATCGTCCTAGTGTCATTACTTGGATCGGTAAAGAGCATGAGTGGTACCGCGGCGCATCTCTGGTCTCACTCGATGAATATTGTGTCACTTTCAAGCGTGATAGAAGGCGTCTATCTCTCTTGGAATTTGTACATAACTTGCCCACTAGTAGCTGGTCTGTAAACTAAAAACAACAACAGGTTTCATCAAAAGGAAATGGAATCATATCGTCTTTTCTAGGGCGAAAATTGTATCGTTTCATCCTGTATAATATGTAAAGTATTAAACGCTTAGAATCAATTTGTGCTCAGTGCGGGATATCCAATAATGATACAATAAGAAGATTTTCTCAATTTTATTTGTTTTCCATCTTAAAATAGTTGGACGTTTTTTTAGTCACAGGAAAGTAGCCAGATTACATAAAAAAACTAAATAATTTTATGACGGAGGTGATACTTAAATTAGAAATAAATTTCCTTTATGAATATCCATTTCAACGATATGAAGTCATTGCTGTTAGAAATATTTTTTCTGCTCGTGTTTATACTCAAACCATAAAAAAGGACAAATATTTGATACCATTTATTTTATTTTCAATCATGTTGGCTTCATTGCAAATACCACAGATGTACTAGAATAATTTACGTTAATGGAAGATGAATTTCTATTAATTAATTAATCATTGACTTGATTACAAAAGTTCAAACAAAAATAATGGAGCTCATTAATTAATTAGTAAAACAATTTCTCAAAGTGGCGAGTCTAATATTTAAAAACGTAATAAAGTATTATCGATAACGAATGAGCCGATTACAATTTAGAATGTTACAAGTAGAATAATTGTTGTGGTCCGAAAACAAGGACACAACTCGGTAATTTGAGAGGAAAAAATACGAGAAGGGTTCCAAAAAAAATCATGCTTCCTATTGCTTATTTTCCAGCCAGATGGGAATTGTTAAGAGCATCGTTATCATGATTGAACTTATGCATTCATACCCTGAAACTTTTCATTTCTCTGTCGCAGACATTGACGGTATAAGACTCTAGAATAAGAAACCCCCGTCAGAAAAGTATCATTGAATATCAGGGAAATTAAGAATGGTGATGACTATGTCGCAAAATCACAAAATTGTGGCTCCTTTTAATAGTAGCGCAGCCCACTTTGGGGGTCGTCAAAAGCTTGAATTAAAAACGAAAAAATAGGAGCCTTTACTTTTGGAACAACGTTTTTATATTAAATCAAAACAAACAAATATAAAAAAATGAGTGTTTCGGTATACATCAGTCGGACTGCCAAGTGTTTATGACTTGTGCCTAATTGTGGTCTAGTACCGAGAAACTTTTTCACCAGTCTTTATAATACATTATAAGAGCATTTTATCAGTGCGGCGGATGCACCAAATCAGTAAGAGAAGCTCTAGCCAAGTTATACATATTTATGCCAAAACATTTAATGTGACCATTAGTTGCATAGATGCTCCACGTGAATTTGTCTAAAACACGTATCAGAATATCACGCCTAATGAGTTTACTGGCATACTTATTCGAGATTGAAGCTACGTTCTTATATTGGAAAATGAACATATATTTTATATATATTTTTGTAGTCACAAAATATACAACATATGGTAAAGGAGCAGGAATCTAACAGTCGAAGCACAAATAATAAAGAATTGCAAAATCCCATCTACATCGTCTTGTCATTACTAGTAAGTGCCTGAAAAGAAATATAGCATTTAATAGTTAAAAAGTGCACTTCTTTCCCGGTTTGTTTGACTTGTGAATTTCCTGCACTCCTGTTGACACCTGTCAGTGAGCAGACTCCAGTCACTTGTATCTTTGTCGGCGTTTTATTGTTCGCAAAAAAACTTATTACAAGCGAATGTTTTTGACTTCAGTGTGGAACGTTTTAAATATTGTTCTAGAAAAGCCAACATGATTCCATTTCCGTTTGATGGAAACAGCTTTACGTTTTAGTTGCCGACCATCTTCAGTTGGCCAGTTGTGTACAAATCCCATGAGCGATAGGAGCCTTCTATAATGTCTGAATGTGACAAAATATTCAATAAGCGAGATCGGAGATGAGCTGCGATACAACTCTAGCGATGCAAGTTATGACAACAGCGACATTGCATCATTAGACGGGCACAAATAAAAGGGAAGTGCCAGGGATGATAAAAGTAAAGTTACCGGCCTCAGTTATGGTCTTTGATGTGGTTTCGATTGAGAGTTTTATCATGCCACCTTACATCTTCGAAGTCAGTTTGTAAGTCAACACCAAAGCGTAGCTGGATATGCTAAATAGTATACGATCCCCTGGTTCAAAGGGTGTGGCACCAGCAGTCAGCATCGGCCCACAAGTCATAAAAGACACACCCCTGGTTTCAGTAGGAGTTCTACGACTTTGTAATCTTTACTCGCTGGCCACACCCGCTTCTCCCGATCTGAACACACTGGACAAATTCGTTTACTCATAAGTTGAGAACATCACCAACATGATCACTCACAACACCAACGCTAGCGTGATTACCGCTATCCGCTGTGTATTCGTCCTGCTCCCGCCGGCGCTTGTGGAAAACATGCTACCATTTCCGGACCCGAATCGAGTCGGTTCGAATCAAAGGTGGTATTTTACTGCTAATAGATTGGCGCAGGTGTACTTACATCGAGGGGTTAAACGTGCTGTAAAATCATCGGAGTACAATCCGTAGAATTTCTTCAGCAAACAGGCAACTCGGATTGTAAAAAAAAACAAAAAAACTAAACATTCTCAGATGAATAACGTTACTATTAAAGCTGGGTTTTTTTACAGTCATTTGGTGATAATACTTACGAACCAAAGCAATACATTAGGAAATCAGCTCTTTATATTTTAGGAACCCTGTATATTGGAATGCATATAGATGAACGCAGTGGAAATTCAGTTTAGCGCGCATATCACTGCCGGTAGCGAACATTATGCTATGGATCAATCAACACCTATCCCACCTAAATGCAGAGCCTCATAACCGTACTTCGGGTTTACTGGATTTATAAATCCCAACACAATAATTAAGAGAAAATGATATTTGCTAGAAGGAAGGACGTGAAGCATAAAATTGTATTTGAATCCGTCAGATCTAAAACTTAATATTGATCTACATGCTAATCTATAAAAACGTGCACACACATACACACACACACATGCACACACACACACATACACACGCATACATACACCGGTAAACAACGCATAGAAATGTAAAGGACGCTTGTCACAAAAGATTGTCCATAAACAGCAAGCAGATTTTCTTCGAAATATCTAAAATAATAAAAAACGGGTGTTTTGAAATGTTTGTCATACATTTTAATTCTTCGTAGATATATAGTAAATTTAAATAACTTACAAGTTAACTAAAGAAATTTAATACTCTACATTTTTTACATTAACTTTTAAAAGAAGAATGCGAGCATGAAAAGTAAAATGGTTAAGCCTAAACATAGAAAAGTAAAGGACTAGTTGTTAAAACTGGAAAATAAAAGGACAAGATAGTAAAATTTATTTTATTTATAATTTAACATATTGCAGCATTAAGGATATATTATATAATAAATTTAATTAAAAACTTAGTGCTTAAATATTTTAAGCCATAAATTTCATATATTTTTACTAGAATATCTTGTCCTATTCTTTTCCAGTTGTAACAAATAGTCCTTTACTTTTCTACGTTTAAGCTTAACTATATTACTTTACCTGCTCGCATTTTTCTATTGTAATTTATGGTGTTTCCAGGCTTTCATAAATTAACTTGTTCTTTGTTTAATTTCAGTCTTCATTTTTTATACCTATAAACACATATGTAATAACAATGTTCGTCTGCTTTTTATAAAATCCCCCCAATTATTTCCCTTTCATGCTTTCATTCTCTCTGTTTCACTTGCTACTTCTCTTTGCGACAGCAGTGAATTGGTAGCCACAGTAGTCGCTGAAGCTAAGATGTTGCTTTGAAACCAGTCATAAAAACGTCGCTCACCTGCTTACATACTTTTACGATTTTGGACATCAGTAAATTAAACATAACTGTTGTTTTACTGAACGAAAATTGAATTTTTTTTCTGCAATATAGCTGAGAAAGTGATCTATAAACTGCAATAATTGTTTGAAATTTGTTCGTAAAAATGGGTGTGCGGTAAAGCTTTAAAGCAGTTATTAATTACTAAAACTGCCACTAAATCATATCATTCAAACACGGCGGAAAACTTAACAATATCTTTAGAAAACGCGAAAATTATATATATCTTCTTTTACTTACCCACGCCAACAATACAATGGTTTATAGCACGCTATATGAACTAAGAATTTCAACAAATAGCATGATATATATATATATATATATATATATATATATATATATATATATATATATATATATATAAAGACAGAGAACGAGAGTTAACTTTCAAAACATTAAATTTAGAATTGGAAATATTTTTTAAAGTAGAAATCGAAAAATTATAGGGGGAAATTATGACGGGATAAAGAGACGAGGAAGAAAAATCAATCAACACTAGAAAAATATATGAATCAATATATCAGAAAATAAAAACTTTAAAAAATATGAAAATTTTCAAAAAATTAAAATAATTTGCAAAATTAAAAAATACAATTCCGATAAAAAACAAACTTTAAGTATAACATATGCATAGAACATGATAAATTAACTAATGATGAAGCAAGAGAAAAGTAATAAAATGAAAATAAAATAGAATTAGAAAAGGAAATTGTTAATCAATTCAAATTATTTTTGAATTATTTTATTATCTTTTCTCATATATTGTTTTATCTATTTTATAACCTGTATAGTTTTTTTTTCTTACTTTTATCCGTATCATCTACCCCATATTCTAATATAAAAAAAAACAAACTAATCTTAATTCTTTTTCAAAATCGGTGTTCTCTTTTTACCTAATTATTTGCATAATGCCGGCGTTTTTCTTCTCTTCTGACAAGAAGCATTTTGCTTTGAAGTAGCATGGTCACAACTGTTTTTGTTTTCATTTCTCCTTTTATTACCCTTATTAACTTGATAATGTTATAAGGTTACCATGTAACCTTACGCTTTGTCTTCTTAACTTATTCTAATTCTCAAACCGAACTGTATAATTGCTTACAGGAAATACAATATATAAAGAAATATGAATCTTCTAAATGCACCATTCTCTAATGCAGTAAATCATTCTGTAAGATGTAAAAGAGGTAGCCTCTTGAGGTATATTATAAATAATTCGGGATAAAAACTGCTTAAGTGCACTCAATTAAATAACATAACGATTTCTATAATTTATATGTTAAAACTCATTCCCACCTAACAAATTTTGAATTTAGATCGAGATTAGCTATTTTGCAGCAAATTCCGAATAAATCTTTTTCGTTCTTAATTTTGTTTAGATGGGGATTGATTGCTTTTATTATTCATACTAGCATGGGTACCCGGTGTTGCCCGGGTTTTTGGAGGTGTGTATTGAGCAAAAAACAAGTGGTAGTAGGAAGGCAGGCTCGAACCCGTACGGCGAAGGAGGAACAGAACAGGAAAAAACGTGACGTCTTTGCGTTTACGACCACCGCCAAACAAGAAGTGACGCAGGGTTAAATTAAGTCTAGGCGATCGAAAAGAGGGTATGACTTTCGAAAATATTGGTGAAAAAAGCGACCCTTCCCTGTAGAAAAGTGCCCACTTGAGGGTGAAGATATTCATGTTTTTAGTCAATCGTTCGGTATTTGTAAAAAGGATACTGGTTTTGTGAAAATCCGTCGCCTCTGTCGACATTTTTAAATTTTTAGGCAGACATGCAAACATACATATGTACATTTATATATTGTTAGCTCATATTTTCGACTCAAACAGATTAAAAAACTTACCCTATCTCTGAATTCCCTTTATATAAAATTTCGATTCTGTAGACTGAAAATTGACAGAGTTATTGCGTTGGGAAATGTACACAGACAGGCACACACAGACAGACAGACACTTTCACACACACACATATATATATCTATATATATATATCTATATATATATATATATATATATATATATATATATATATAGAGAGAGAGAGAGAGAGAGAGAGAGAGAGATTGATCGGACTATTTTTTTTAATCGTAAGCGTTATTAGTCTAACGTTTCGGTCGGTTTGGTCTCCGAGTCTCTTCAGGTGTGTTGGTTGTTTGAAAAAGAAAAGAGAAACCTCAGCCATAAAACAGACATTAACTCAAAGAATAAGAAAATATCTACGGAGACAGTAACTTTTCTCCTTTATTTTCCAAACAAATCTAACATGTTCGAAGGCAGTGGGAGTCCAAACTGATCGGATCGTTACATAAATAACACTCACGATAAGAATTATAGTGCGATCAATGCAAGTAATATAGAAATTCTTTTTCGATATTAAATAAATACTCGTTACGTTTGATAAATGCATTACACATATTTCATTCTAAAACACAAAACACATTTTCACGTGAAAACCATAGCACATATTTTTTAATTAAAAACAAAAACAAAACAAATCGAATGGCAAATTTTTTTCATTATCTTCGGACTACTGTTCTCATCTTGCGTGTGATTTTCACAAGTTTCGGTCCATATAACCCCCGACCTTCTTCAGGTGCATCTCGTCGAACTCGAGAATGTTTCTGTCGAACTCGGGGATTTGTACGGAATTTCGAGCGGAACCCTTTATTTATTTCACGCGGGTAGAGTGCTCTTGTTCCGTCAGCCATGACTGGATAGAGGTCCTTATTAATGCTAATTAAAATGTATATTTCGGTCGCCCACACGGAGGATTGAACCTTCACCCTATCACTTTTACAATTGATTTTCCCCCAGTAATCTTACCTCAATATGGCATAATGGAAAAATATAAAGGTAACTGCGGATTCTCTTCCAATTTTCGGATTTTTACCTTGTCAAATCACATTCCAGTTCCTTTTAACGGATTGATTGTTGCTGTTTCGGCTGGTGAGTTGGGGGCATGATCGATTCACTAATTGGTATGATAATTAAGTGCTTTATTTTGCGATACGAAACAGCTACTGTAAAGAACTCTATAAGTAAACTGATTTAAAGGAATAACTTATAAGATAGTCAACATCATGACTTTTGGAATATAACTTTTTGTCGTTTATTCTACATATTCCTCCGTAATAACATTGAGCTTCTTATATAAAGATTGATATATAATAAGAACTACATTTCTACAGAAATATATATATATATATATATATATATATATATATATATAAATATATATATATAAATATATATATGCATATGCATATATATATACATATATATAAATATATATAAATATATAAATATATATAAGTATATATATATGCATATGCATATATATATATATATATATATATATATACACATAGTAATTTATAAAATATATATGGCGATTAAGCTACACTGAATATTCCGCGTTTCATCCACTCTAGGACTCTTCAGGCTTATGCATAAAAAGGGGCATAAGCCTGAAGAGTCCTAGAGTGGATGAAACGCGGAATATTCAGTGTAGCTTAATCGCCATATATATTTTATAAATTACCAACTAGCTCTACCTACGTATTGAGAACTTTTGCAGTAAATACTTTACGTTTACGCATAAATCTATACTTTCGTATATGTATTTTATGTGAGTAAATTAAGTATATATATATATATATATATATTTTTTTTTTTATTACATTTTCACCCCAAACAAGGCACATTGCCACTTTGGTGTAGGGGGCTACTATCAGGGGAAACATCTACTGGGGTACTATGTAGGGATTAGGGCAGTGAGATGTTGGTTCACGTTGCACTTGAACTTATGCATGTCAGTACAGTTGGGAAAGCAGTGACCTGGAATGGAATTCCAAAGTCTAGCAGTTCTGGGGAAGAAGCTACCGGAGTAGAAAGATCTTTTACATCTAGGGATCTCTACAGTGTGTGGGTGGGATTTTGCAGCTTGTCGGGTCTGTCGAGGGAGTTCACGTCGTGGGGGCACAAGTTCTTGCAGTTCTTCAGAGCATTCACCATTATAATACTTGTAGAACAGGCAGAGGGATGCAACGTTTCGACCATGGGACAGAGGCTGAAGTTTAGATGCCAGTTTAGGGCCTATCAGATTTGCGACTCTCTTTTGAACCCTGTCAAGGAGCGAGAGACTAGTAGCCGATGCACCGGCCCAAATATGACAGCAATACTCCATACATGGGCGAATAGTGGCCTTATAGAGGTACAGGATACTTTCGGGTGTTAGAAGTTTTCTAGCACGGTAGAGAGAGCCCACCTTCCTTGCAGCGGCCCTGGCAATGCCCTCGATGTAATTTTTCCAACTCATGTTTCATGTGAACGTTAGGCCAAGGAGCTTGAGAGACGTACTCTCAGATAAAGAGTCGTTGGCCATTGCTATAGGTGGTAGAGAAGGTTTCTTGTAATTATTGAATGAAACCAGTTTTGTCTTGGTGGCATTGAACGTTACCATCCATTTTTGTCCCCATTCCACTACTGATTGGAGGTCATCCTCTAGTGTTTCTGCCATTACTTTAGATATATGTTCATTTGTTTTCCTGTCGTGCCTGCTATAGAGTGTGGTGTCATCAGCATATATACCCATTTCAGAGGCAATTTTGTCGGGGAGGTCATTTATGAATATCAGGAACAGCAGAGGTCCAAGGATAGATCCCTGGGGCACTCCCGCATTTATATCATATTGTTTAGATGTACGACCGTCGAGGACAACCTGGATTTTTCTCTTATCTAAGAAGGATTTAATTATGTTAAGTATTCTACCAGTGATACCGTATGATCTAATCTTCCTGAGGAGACCCTCATGCCATACCCTGTCAAAAGCCTGAGATATATCTAGAGCTACCGCTCTGCCCTCTCCCTATATATATATATATTGAAGTCCTTTCCGATGAGTAATTGGCATATTTTATTTATTTATTTGCGGAATATTATCCTAATCTGCATAATTATTGTTTCGCCACGTGTCGCCTTACTAATGATTTTGGCCTTCCTCAGTGGTTAACCGCGACAAGAAGAGAAATGCTCTTTAAAATCATACTAAAAGCAGGCCAAAGCATTAGTGTGACGTGGAAGGCAATAGTGACTAAGTATACAGTTAAGAGATTCAGCATTCCTGCATCGTGGCGGTAAACCATCTGAAGAGTAATCGTTGTGAAAAAACAACAAAACAACAACTATGGATATGAAGATAACCGTCCGCAAATAAATAAAATTTGCCATTTTTTCGTTTCAAATTACCACCTCTTCATCCTTATCCCGAAGTCATACTCATTTGAGGAAACAACCTTATAATGGCCAAGCTCGTTTTTGGACGGGAAATGGTACACTATAATGTTTTTTTTTTAAGTCTTAATCGGATTCTTATATAAATACACATATTTCAATTTTTAACCGATCGTGTGACTGATAAATACGTATAAGAGTCTTAAACGTTCGAAGATATTGCAAGTTCCACGACTAACAAGATGAGAAAATGTATTTGATGCATTTTTAATCGCTTACTATACATATGCTCACCTTAAAACATAGAAAAGCAGTCAGTACTATTTTACTACTAATAGATCAATACATCTTGATGGTTATCTTTTTAGCAAATTAATTAGAAGAGTTTTCTAGTTAAATTAGGTAAGTATTTTTTTTAGATAATGGTGTTTCTATTGATATTTTCACGCTTTACATAGTAATGTCATCAAATTGAATAATCATTCCGATTACCCTTTGAAACCTTTCACTATATATTAAATAAACGCACTGGTAGCCTTTTAAGATAAAACGTTTTGAAGATTTATCTATCATAGTTATGATGAATATCAATTCTATAATATCTTAGTGAAGGGCAGGCCTTAGCTTTGTACTTCATATGACAGACCGCGTATATCCTCAAACAACGTATGTTACTTTCCAAGCAAGCATCATATAAATGTTTATTTTCGGTTTATTGATTTCCTACCGTTCGATATTGAAGCGGGAAATTAGCACAACAAGATGCGAACCGGCACAGCAAACAGATTCTCGATGACATTGCAATATACATCAAAGGGAATAGGAAGTGGTGTAATGTCTTTTAGGGACGCAAGACAATGGCACCAAAACTCTGTAGATTCAGCGAGAACATCGACAATAATCGGCTTTACTTTGTTTCTCCAGACAAGCACGACTTCATCCACTTAATGTCTGGCCAATGACAAAAGGACTATATTGTAACTCTTTCTATGATGACACTGTTTTCTAATCGAGGTTACTGGGATACGTTTTAAAGGCTAAATATAAATGACTCGGTTTATTGTGTTTGTCATGTATAACAAAGGTCTAGACCGATCGTAAACAATATAATCCTAAAATTGTGTGATGTATGGTATCATATATATATATATATATATATATATATATATATATATATATATATATATATATATATATATAAGTGTTAAGTTGCGGGTGTGTTACGATAGTGTTAATAATTATATTGCCAACATACGGTTGCAGATGGAATGTTATTATTAGATGTAAAAAAGTAAATTTAGAACTATTCATCAATATATGATGCTAGGGACTGGGTATCCGAAATGAAGCATACGGAATAAAGAAAATTGTTAGTTTCTTTTTAGTCTGATAATTGAAAAGTTTTAACCCGTCTTTATTTTTAGTGGTCGGTTTTAGTTCACTCAATCTCTAGGCAATAGGATTCTTACGCAATGTCTTTGGGCTTCTTTAATAGGAAAAAAGACCTTGTGTCAACCACTTAGCAGCTAAGTTGATTTTAATAATACACAAACAAATAACCCACCATGGGTAACCATGCATTGTTCGTTTGTTCACAAACCCATTTATTTAATCCTCTCAGGCCGAGTAAATGCCAAATATAAAGTTTCTTATTTATATTTCTGAAAGGACGGGCTCAGCACAAATCAGATGAAATGAAAGCAAGGCATTTATTCGACGTGATATTCGTTCCAAACCAATTCGGAGGAGACACACATGGGGATCAGAGAGAGAGAGAGAGAGAAAAAGAGAGAGATAGGGAGAGAGAGTATGGGAGTAGGAGAAAGAAAGAGGAAGCTGGAAAGAAAAGGGAACAACATTTATTTCTTATATTTTATCAGCCGATATCATAATACATCCAATGCGAATCGCTCGCTTCTAAACACAATTCAGCTTACTAGTACCCTTTCTGTGTGTGAGCGACAAACAGGGTAGAGAAAGAGGGCGACAAGTGAGAGAGAGAGAGAGAGAGATCAGAAAAAAGAAGATACATTTCACTAATTAATTATATCTTTGAAGCCCATGCAATAATACATCCGATATCAATTTCCTGCTTTGAAACTAATATCAACTTCGTATTTCAGAGAAACATAACCAACTACTGAAATGGCAGAGATAATTCGTCATCGTTGCTAAAGTTGTTTGAAAATTATTGGAGAATATTAGTGCCACGAAAGGTAACTGATTCCGGAGCAATCTTTTGCATATATAAAAGTTAATTTCGGCTAAACTTGTGTTCTGTTACGAATTTTTGTTCAGTGTCGCTCAACGAAATATTTTTTGCTTTGAGAGAGTAGAAAATGAAATTCGGTATCTAGTGAGCGATCATTTTTTTCTTCCTGAGAGAAAGCGGTTTTTCCACTCCACCAGTATTTTAATGGTATATACTCGACTTTGCTTCACGCTATGTCCGACCTTACACTTAACAACTTCTCAGCAAAAACTTTCTACGAACAATCAAATTCACTTTTTTTCATATGAACCTTAAAATAAATGGGATTCCACGGACAGAGTTTCTTTACAAAAATCCCTAACATGTTAAACTCTACATTTTCGCACACACTCCATCTTGTTGGTTCTAAATCCCAAGTCAACAAATATCTGTCGAATCGTCTTGTGCGCCAATAAAAATTCTCAATTTTATCATGGTAATATTCAGTCATATCACTAGCCTTTATCTTTCAATAACTTTAGTAGGTGATTGACGATTAGTGGAAAATTATTTTGCTAATCAAATAAAAGAAAAGAAAACAAGAGATTATGTGTTCAAGAATCGTTTTGGTCGGAAACAACAATATTGAACATTTACTATTCACGCCGTACATTTTTGAAGATGTCATACTTTTAACGAATTAAACAATTAATGAAATGCATTAAAATATGAACCGCGTAAGTTCTTGAGCCAGAGCTTATAAAAATACAAATACGTTGTCATAATGAAATTATGAATTTTTAGTATTTCGGAACTTCGTTATTGCATTTTGCTATGATTGTCCTAATAGCTATTATAGGCCAGCTTATTGCAAAATGTTCAGGTTAAATATACACACAATAGGAGAAACAGATAATATCTTAAATTCATATATTTCAGGTATAGCTAATACATGTATATTGGAGTACGTTTAATTAGGAACATTGGATTGAGCTTTCGCTTTCCCTTGATAATTGAAAAACACCTTTTCGAAAATGTTTAATACTGATTGTCATAATCATATTTATATTGACACATAGGTTTTCGGTAGCTTATCGGAGTTAATACTAGATACTGTATTTATATAGGTAAATAGGTCCAAGTAATATTTCAGCAAGGCTTCACACCTGTTAACCTCCCTTGGCTATTCTGGAGATTAGAATATAGAGGGTTGGATAGAGTTTCTTGGCCGGGGTAATACAAAGGAGATCTCTGTTACAAAAGGAGACCGGATAGAGAAAAACCCCTGCCGCTGTAGCTCAACTGTCTCGCAATTCATAAAGTCACAAAAAAATAGCCGTTTTCAATTGGTCACAATAGAGCTATTACAACGGAATATTATTTTCATTGTTTTGACTCTTGAGTGTATATCTCTTGATATCTTATACGCTTTCATATAGAGTGATATACTTCTCGGTTGATTAACTGTGTCTGTGTCGGATATATACTTGAAAGTCAAAACAATAAAAAAGAACAAGCTGTTGTCATAGCCCGACAGGAGAATGTGTATATCAGTGTGAATCCTGGTAGAACGGAAGCATGCAAAACATAAACAATCAAGAAATATTTAATGACATTTTTCATATAAACCCGGAGCTTTTATACAATATATACTCGATCTCGCGATATATAACATAGATAACGTAACATCTTAGATTAGTCCACTGCCAATGGAACAGGCAATGCTTAAAACACTCCTTTTACGTTGGGTTGTCAGTTCACGTCTTACAGAATAAATGTACAAAAAAAAAAACAACAACAAAATCTAATACAATTTCTAGCGTCGACAGCTATGAAAATAAGGCATCTGTTTTATTAACTTCATCTGTTTTAAATACAAACTATAAAAATTAATAGCTTGATATAACATCCCCACTACAGTAAATATATTGACAATGTTGCAAAATGTAACGGTAAATGTTATTTTGTGGTTTGATTCTTTCAGAGCAGCTGCCATAATAATACTTAATATTCGTGCTTACGTTCTCATTTCATTTGTGAAATAAAAACTGATTAATATTTACTCCGCGTTTCATAATTCCGTGTAAGCAAAGCAATATTAAATAAATAAATATTTTAATAATCACACCAGGAGTAGAACACGGTTCGCCTGCACCAACACAGGCGATAATTACATTACACCAACACATATTTCGGTGATTATTTTAAGTAATTGTAATATTAATGATATTTTTTCGCGATTGCTGAACCGGTTTCAAATCAGTAAACTGCAGTACGTGTTAAGGCAAGCCACTCACACTTGTTGGCAACCGAGTCGTCAAAATTTGAAGTATTAAAATTAAGTCTCAATCGGTGGCACCTGCATTTACTTATTAGTATTTAAGTTGATTGCATCCAGGCATTAACGATCGAAAAATCTCTTCTGCCGTAAGACAGACATACAAACAAGAAGTTCAAGATAGATTTGAAAATCTGACGGTGTAATATGTAACCTTATTTATTTGCTTGATAAAACCTTTGAATAGAACTGTAAGTTTGATAATTCCTTTAAGACAATGCAGATTTTATTCTGAGGTGAAAGCATTATTGTGCGTATAAAAATTGATAGTTTCGAATTCCGGGAAATAAAAATGTCAAATTGTGAATCGTTGTTCAAAACGAAAGAAAATGGCATGCCCTCTTAGTTTTATGGCAGATAAAAATGTCTACTAAATATTCAAAGTGTTTTTTTCATCGTAATACGTTTCACAAACATTTTTCTGTTCAACTCCATATCCAGCATGTGTTGATAACGACAAGCATCATAAAAAGACAGAACAATGGATATTTAGAAACAGCGACTTGGGCTAAACAACTTATGTATCGTACTTTTTCTGCCTGTTCAGTAAATAATTCTGACAAAGTGTTTAAACGGTGGTAATTATGACATTGGTTAGGGGTGTGTGTTGTAATATGATCTCGGCCAAAGGGACTATATTAGAAACATGCATGACATGGCGTTTACGATGGTCGATGGCGTCTGTCACCTCGATGGCTCAATCGGCTTGCACGACAATCAATCATTTTCGGAACACACATACACATACACACACACACACACATATATATATTTAAAGTTATGGAAATATATGGAATTAAGCTACATAAAGTTATCCGCGTCCCAGCGTTGTAACTAATTAAAGAAACAGCCTGTCGATTTTAACAGGGATGAAAGGTCGAAGATTCTGCATAGTTTAAATGTCATAAGTATTTATAACTTAATACTACCTCACGAATTTGAAGTAAATATAAAAATCTATACATAAAATACATCTCTTCATTACATTTTATGCGTACACATAAATTAATATATATCTACATCTATATCTATATATATATATAAAGTAGTAGCATTCGTGTGTGTGTGTGTGTGTCTGTGTGTACAACTCTCAATGACCAAAGAAATATAAAGGCCAAATTTGTGTACACCTCTCCTGGTCAAGAAATATTAATGTCCACGTTAGGATACTTCTTTCAAAGGAGACAGTATTTATTTGCTTCCCCACTGAGCAAATTAGGCACACGGCCGTTTTTTAATGTGGAGAGAGGGGGAGGGGGCAGGGAAAGGGGGATCCTGCTCCCGAGAGATGGGAAATGGGAGCTGGATAGTAACTGTGGTCGTAGGGTGATCCCTACCTTGACCAAGTTCAGATATGTGGGGTTACCCCCACATATGGTCTTTGCTAGTCATAGCTAGTCTTTGCTTGCAGCATCTGTCGGAACAGATGGTATTTATTTGCTCCCCCACCGAGCAAATTAGGCACAAGGCCGATTTTTAATGTGAGGAATGAAGGGAGGGGGAAGGGAAAAAGGGGACCAGCCCCTGAGAGGTGGGAAATGGGAGCTGGTTAAGGGTCAGGCATGTGGGGTTGCCCCCACATCTGGTCTTTGCTAGTCATAGCTAGTCATAGCTTGCAGCATCTGTCGGAACAGATGGTATTTATTTGCTCCCCCACTGAGCAAATTAGGCACAAGGCCGTTTTTAATGTGAGGTAAAAACCAGCTCCCCTAAAAGTAGGCAAAAAGGGGCACTCTGGTTACCAAAAATAATAATTGTCCCAGTATAGAGGGTTTCACCTCCATTGACTGGTACAAATTATCTTAAGTGCAGCATCTGTCGGAACAGATACTACACTCTGATCCCGACCAAAAGGCCGGGCGGACCTTCTGTCAAAGGAGACATTATATTGTATACGGACTTTCAATATATAGCATTCTTCAAACCGCATTTACATTATTGCGTTACGATCATTAACATATCACATTAAATTACATCTATCAAAAAAATACCTCGATGATATTACCTATTCGACATAATAGCTTTGTTTCAACTGTACTAATTAAAAAAATATTTAGTTTATTTACACTTCAAGTTGTATTTAATTTAACTGATCTTATTGAAAACCGTTTTATTTTAAAACCAAAAACCAGAAAACCAAAAAGGGAAATAACTGTGATAGTTTAATTGAAACGGTGCACGTTATAAAATATTTGTTTTCATTTCGAAATATTATTCTAAGCTGAATTATTATTTTTATTCTTAATTCGGAGGATTTTTTTTTCGCTTATTCTTAATTTTTAAGAAACCTTTTTTTATTTGTTAGAGAAAAATAATTAAAACTAATGTCCTCATTTACTTGCATCCTCACGAGGGCAGAGTTAGTCAGAGACACATTTGAACAAAATACATCATGCTCTGCTATTTTTGTTTATAAAATTTAATCGGTGTTACCCAAGATTTATTGTAATAATTATACCACAGCAAGTGTGTTTAATTGCCTGCAAACAGATTTTCTTTATAATTTATTTTATATATAAATTAAAAATGCTAAATTTTTACGATGTGACCCAGCGTCGTTTAACCCCTAGAAAAAAAAGACGGCCAATGTCAAGTTTCTTTCCAACTCCTAAAAAAAACTTGAAAATTACAACTTTTAATGCTTTACGATGGTGCTGAAAACGAATATCACATTCAAATATGGGGCAGATAAGTAGTTTTCATAATATGGAAAATTACTTTTTAAAAAAGTGATGGATCACTTTCCTATAAAAATTCAACGTTGAATGGGCACACATTTCTAACAACCTAACAATTTCGTAACATCATAAAACAAATTTAATTGTGATAGTCGTTTTCAGCACTACCGAAAACCGGCGCTGTATTTTTGTTTTACTAAGAGATTCGTTTATGTTTTCATAATTTAGAATGTAAGTAATGCTGTCAGTAAGCTTACACGAGCGGTTTACAAAAGAAATTTTGTAGGTGGACATTCAATTATAGGATTTGTATGGTTTTACCAGGTGCGCCTGTACTTTACTTAACCGTCTCCTTATGCAAACAGAATTTTGTGAAATGTTAAACTGCAGAGGCACCTGTTAACAAATATACAAATTCTATGACGAAAAAAGAACGAAAAACAAAAGTATGCTTTTGTAAACTTATTAACCGCATAATTAGCGTCCTAAATTATGAGATGAAAAAATGAACGCATCTTTTAGTAAAAATGAAAACAATGCAAATTTTCGGGAGTACTGAAAACGAATATCACTGTTAAATTTGTTTAATGATATGAAGAAATTACTAGGTGGCCAGAAAGTGGGTGCGCAGTTTACGTTAAATTTATAAAGGAAAGTAATCACCCACTTTTTGAAAAAGTAATTTCTTACTATCATGAAAACTACTTATCTGCCCCAAATGTAAACGTAATATTCGATTTCAGCACTACGGAAAACCATTAAATGTCGTCATTGTACAGTTTTTGGGTAGTTGGAAAGAAACATGACATTGACCAAAAAAATTAAGACCTGTTTTTTTGTGGCCGAATGCGTTTAAGCAGTCTTTATAAATAATATGATAGAAGAAATTTTGGAAAAAAAATCAACATTTTAGCGTGGTGAATAACTTTTCTATATAAAATTTAATGTAAAATGAGCACCCACTTTTTGGCCACATGTAATCTGTAGCATTTTTTCAAGTTTGGCGATCGAGGGGGGGGGCAAAACATGACAAATACAAAAACTTGTTTTTTGTGTGGTACGCGGACAGGAATTATATTTGAAATATAAAATGACTATGAATTTAATTAATTTTTATGAAATAATTCTGTACTTTCACCTAAAAATTTTATAAACAGAACGAATCCCAAAATATGACAAATTCAATTTTGTTATGGGGAGGGGATTACATTAAAAATATAAAATGACGAAAAATGTCATTTAATTGATTTTTGGAATTAACTTTTGGTAGACCGTTTTTCATTTTTTTTTTCTGAATTATCTGGTGGAGAGGGTATCACGTACTTCATTTTTTAGGCGATTACATTTACATGTTTTCCTCCGTTCTTTTATTTTTGTTGCGGGGGTATCCACGTTGCCCATGATGAAAAGGATTAGTATACTGGTGTGTTTCAAACAGAACTTCATATCGACCCAGGCAACGCTGGGTACCCATGCTAGTATATATGTATATATATATATATATATATATATATATATATATACACACATGTGTATATATATATATATATATATATATGAATAATGAGATTCTGAAATGCTGTCAGATTACAAATTGTATATTACTATAAACCTAAAGCCCATATAAATATTTGTATTAATATTTATGAGACAATCCCAACCAGATAAAGACTGTATCTATACGAGTTAAAACAATAATATAAATGGATGTTCTGAATTAAATCAGTAGATCTACCATAACATTTATTTATTGACAAGAAATACAAAACAAAAAACAATTTATTTGCTAATAAACAGAAGTTCTTCTCGCTTACATCTAGTTTACTAATAACATTTCCTAGATGAAATGAACCATTCACTGAGAATCCGTGGATAAGGAAAAAAACGTATTCTTTGTCAAATATTGATTTTTGTGCATTTATATGATTGAATTAAGGATCTCCACACACACACACACACACACACACACACACACACACAAACACCCACCCACCCACTCACACACACACATATATATATACATATATATATCTGTGTATAGTAATTTATAAAATATATATGGCGATTAAGCTACACTGAATATTCGGCGTTCATCCACTCTAGGATTCGTCAGGCTTATGCGCAAATTCTGTGGTTGTTTATCGTTTTTATATTGTCCTCTTCTGCTGGGGATTTTAGTTAGCCAATCAGCTTTCTAATATCCACCGCGCCCCTTCCTATCAGCCAATGGACATGCATTTTATCGAACAAAGGATCTGTTTTAAAAGTAGTTTAGTGGTTTAAGACAGACATTTTTGTATATATAAATATACATATGTGTACACACATATATGCATGCATATATATATATATATATATATATATATATATATATACATACATACATATATGTGTGATCGTTTATGTATATTCCTGTTCCTCCGCCTCCCAAAACAGATTTTCTACTCTCAGCTTGTTGAGGGAAAGCGTGCCCAGGGTGGCCAAAAGATGAGGTATAAGGACAACATCAAAGCAAATCTAAAGCGGTTTCACATGGACCTTGAGACATGGGAGGACGTGGCTGGGAACAGGTTGGTATGGAGGAGCGCTGTCCACAAAGGTGCTGCGCTTTATAGTAGTGACCTAAATCAAGCTGCTGAGGATAAACGCAAGCACAGAAAGGACAGATTATTAACCAGACACACCCAACCTCACCCCACCACCACTACCTTTATCTGCCCAAATTGCACAAGACAAATTGGGTCTAGGATTGGGCTCTATGCTCACCTGAGGACCCACAGAAGTCACAACGGAGGACAGTCTTACTCGGACACGAGTGATCGCCGATGATGATGATATTCCTGTTTATTTACTTTATTTATTTGTTTATTTTCCATTGTTTTTGTTAGTTTTAATGCTATTTTGTATCGCTATCCTAGAGTAAATTTTATTTTGTGAACACAGCTACTTTCTATTTCTCTTCAACAGTTTAATAGATTTTTAAGTTCTTTAAAGTACAGGATAGCAAATTTTTCATGAAGGCATAATTTACATGGGTCGTCTAAATGCTTACATGTGGTAGCTTGTCTCATTATTACGAATGCCCGCTTTCTTTGAGTTCTCAGTATTTATTCGCTAGTGTTGTTTTTATACGGTGTTTTTTATTGTTGAATGTACTTTTGTTGTCATAGTATCAGGTTTTGAAATCTAAGGAAGTCATACCTACGTAATATTTCTTGTTATTCGGGTTTTCTTTCGCAAACATTGTTGCCTGATAAACTACGCTTTTGGTTAGCCATTTATTTTGAACTGGGCAAAGTGTGCGGTGTCTACAGTTGCATTTATCTTGTTCGTTATTAGTATTTTTATTTATGGTATGGTTGTTCTTGTCCGGGGTTGGTTTGTTATTATTATTATTATTATTATTATTATTATTATTATTATTATTATTATTATTATTATTTCTGCTAGTGTTAGTTTTATTTTCATCAAGGTGTTTACTTTTTATTGTTTATTTTGTTTTTGTTTACACTATTTTTATTTAGTATTTTGTTATTATGTGCTTTAATTACCATCTCTAAATTTTCGCAACAACTGTAGGATAACTTTAAGGTATTTTTATTGAAGATTTTGTGTAAGGGGTCGGTTGCGAGAAAGTGTTTTTGAATAAGATCTAGAAATTTCTTGCCAAGTTTTGTTTATAACATCTATTTTTTTTTGTTTATAACTTCTATTTTTAATTTTATTATAGTTATTGGCGTTTTGTTGCTTATATTTGATATCGATATTTTTGTATCTCCTATTTTTTAGGGCTGTTTCGTAGATATTGGTTGTCCTGTTAAATGCATTTTCATCGCTTGAGTTATTACTGAATAAACTTACGATCGAGTTAGGAATGTGTCTTATAATTGATGGTGGGTTATTGGACTTAGGGTTTACGTAAATTGGAGTAGCGTTATCCTTTAAGTATGTTATACAGTTATACAGCTCTACCTACGTATTGAGCACTGTTGAAGTAAATACTTAAAGTTTACGCATAAATCTATACTTTCGTATATAAATTTAATGTAAGTAAATGGAGTAGTTATA
This sequence comes from Euprymna scolopes, assembly GCF_053919585.1. NCBI lineage: Eukaryota > Metazoa > Mollusca > Cephalopoda > Sepiida > Sepiolidae > Euprymna > Euprymna scolopes. Next base: position 152,583,852 of record NC_136485.1, on the reverse strand, counting down.
TCTGTATATATATATATATATATTTATATATTTATATATATAATATATATATTTGATGAGAAGTATGAAAATAGTATTTCGACGGGATATGGAGATAAAATAGAAGGAACCAAGTATACTAATATATAAATATATATATATATATATATATATATATATATTTGTGTGCGTGCGTGCGTGCGCGCGCGCGCGCGCGTGTGTGTGTGTGTGTGTGTGTGTGTGTGTGTGTGTGTGTGTGTGTGTGTGTGTGTGACTGAACCTATGTTCCAACGTTATCCGGGAAACATATAAAAAAGTTTTTTTTCATTGGATTTTATATTTATACTAAGAAAGTTTTGTTGGATTTGAAGCAATTTCGCATGTTCTCATTCATCTATCTTTATACGAGGACATTAGTTGATAGTTTGTTGGTTGGTTGATTGGTTTTGTTTTACGGCATATCAATGCTTTTCGGGTTATTTAATGCCTAATCCAAAGATTTTGAAGAAAATTTTTTTTAATAGAATATATTTGTTGTTTTCACGTCGGTTTCTATTTAACCCATAGTTGGGACCCTAACAGGTACTACCACTCCGGGTCGGAGTGAATCTGGGAGCAATGGTAATTAAAGGGTGGCTCCACATTCCCCAAAGCCCACAAGCTGGGGCCTCACCACTGGATTTAGTTTAAGGTCATATCCAGGACCCCCATTGAGGGACTTTTACCCTCTACAGGTGGGCAGTCGGCGTATTTTAATGCCCCACCGACAGGGCCCATTAGTTGATAGACGACAAATCCTTTATTAAAAATAAACCCTAACTCTAACCCTAACCCTAACCCCAAAATTGCGCATTCTACAACGACTGAATGTGTTTTAGAGCAAGTGGAAGCGGATAGACAACGACCCCCCCCCAATCTAATTCGTACTAAATTGAAATTGCATTCTGATATTCTTTGGAAACAAACAATTAAAAGTTTAATATGTGTGGTGAGTATATTTCGTTGTTTGTATCAATGAGGTGTAATTGTTTTCCAAACAGAAGCAATAGTTTTCGTCTCACTTTAGAGAGCACTTTATGATAAAATGATAAAATGATAAAGTGTGTTCTTAAATGCGACAAAAGATACAATAAGAGAATGTCAATTCTGAAATATATTTTAAAAAGTAATTTTCATAGGAATTATTAGCAGCCGAAAAACAACTAATAATTAATCTATGTCATACTGCTTATAATATTTTTAAATAAATTGTATTTGTAAATTAAAATGCATGTCTGTTGTAATTTTTTTCTTTGCTTTATGTGAGAAAACAAAAATCGTTTCATTTATAATATGTTTCCTTCAATAAATAAACATGTAAACAATAGTAAAATAATTTGTTTGTGAATTTATATGAAAATGAGGTTATATATATATATATATATATATATATATATATATATATATATATATATATATATATATATATATATATGGGTGGGTGGGTGGGTGTATCAGCCTCTTTAAGAAACTCGTGTCTTATCGTTGAGCATTTCAGTTGAATAAAGTCGGTCAATTTAGCTCTTATGCATAGATCATCGTATAACGATTGGATCACTCTGACTAACGTAAAAAAATACATTTAAAAATAAAATGTTTAAATTCAACATCATTTCACGCGGTTAATGGTAACCGAATAGATACGGTCTTTGTTAATCAGGCAAAAGATGACTTGTGTAGCCGGGTTCGAATCTGTCGACTAATGTTAATCGTGTCACTCTGCACTGAAGATTTCCGAAAGGATTAAACACTAGTGTATGCAGGTATTTAATTATCATAGTAAATAATTATATATATATATATATATATATATATATATTAAATTATTTATTATAATAATTATTAAATACCTAGAGACATCAGTGTTTCATCCTTTCGGGAATCATCAGTGCAGGGTGTCACGATTAACACTAGCTAATAGATTCGAAACCGCAACAGAAGCCATCTCTGGCTTTATTAGCAAAGGCCTAATCTACTCAGCTATGGTTAACCGCGAGGAATATTACTGAAATTTAAACATTTATTTTTAAATACTTTTAACGTCTGTCGGAGTGATTTACTCGTTAACTAAACAAGAAAGGAAATTGAAAGTATTAAAACTATATATAAATATATATAGCTTTATTCATTTATTAAACAGGGTGCGCACTTATTTGATGGTACTGGATAAGTTGAGACTCTTTGTGCCATGTTATTTCGAAGCCTAATTCTTTACATCAGAAGATATGTATATATATACCCACAAACACACGCATATATATATATATATTTTTTAATTTTATTTATTTTATTTTTGTTATTACATTTTTACACCAAACATATTGCCACTTTGGTGTAGGGGACTACTATCAGGTGCAACCACTACTGGGGTACTATGTAGGGATTTGGGCAGCAAGATGTCGGTTAACATTACACTTGAACTTCAGTACTGTTGGAGAAACAGGGACCTGGAATGGAATTCCAGAGTCTAGCGGTTCTGGGGAAGAAACTATTGTAGTAAAAAGATCTTTTAAATCTAGGGACCTCTACAGTGTGGGGTTCGATTTTGCAGCCTGTCGGGTTTGTCGAGGGTGCTCACGTCGTGGGGGCACAGGTGATTTTAGTTCATCAGAACATTTGCTACTAAAATAGTTGTAGAGAAGGCAGAGGGATGCAACATTTCGTCCATGGGACAGAGGCTGAAGCTTAGATGCCAGTTCAGGGACTATCAGGTTGTCGACTCTCTTTTGATCCTTGTCAAGGAGCGAGAGACTAGTAGCAGATGCACCAGCCCAGATGTGACAGCAATACTCCATACATGGGGGAATGGTGACCTTATAGAGGTACAGGATACTTTCGGGTGTTAGTAGGTGTCTAGCACGGTAGAGAGAGCCCACCTTGCTTGCAGCGGCCCTGGCAATGGCTTCAATGTAATTGTTCCAACTCATGTTTCCTGTGAACGTTAGGCCAAGGAGTTTGAAAAATGTACTCTCAGATAAAGAGTCGTTGTCTATTGCTACAGGTGGTACAGAGGGTTTCTTGTTATTATTGAATGAAACTAGTTTAGTCTTGGCAGCATTGAACGCGACCAACCACTTTTATCCCCATTCCACCACAGATTAGAGATCTTCCTCTAGTGTTTCTGCCATTTCTTTAGAAATGTGTTCATTCGTCTTCCTGTCGTGCCTGATATAGTGTAGTGTCATCAGCATATATACCCATCTCAGAGGAAATGTTGTCAGGGGGGTCATTTATGAATATCAGGAACAATAGAGGTCCAGGGATAGAACCCTGGGGCACCCCCGCATTTATATAGTATTGTTTAGATGTACGACCGTCGAGGACAACCTGGATTTTTCTCTTATCTAAGAAGGATTTAATTATGTTAAGTATTCTACCAGTGATACCGTATGATCTAATTTTTCTGAGGAGACCCTCATGCCATACCCTGTCAAAAGCCAAGTCGACGGAAACCATTGGGGAGCATGGGGCTTACTATAAAATTTCAACATGGGAACATGCGCTTCGATTTCAGTTTTGAACCAGTCAGTGGTCTCGGTTGCACACTGTTCAGCAGGGAGAGAGAAATATTTCTCCATGGGGCATCTCTGATTAGTTCCTTGATGGCTTCCCAGTCAGTCTTTTTATAATATCTCGTTGTTTTGAGCACTGGCACTTTAGTTTTGGCTCTAGAGTTTAGGGCGATTTCAACCATTATCACTGCATGATCAGCGTTCCCGAGTGGGCTGTGGGTCTTTGTTATGCAGTCATCGGGAACTGTGGTCCAACAGAGATCTAGAAGTGATGCATGTTGTTCTTCCTGGTCAGGGAAACGGGTTGGAAACGTAACAATTTGTGATAGGGTGTGAGATATAGTGAAGCTATGAGTTGTGCTGCCCGCTGTATCTGTATAAGTAGAGAACCGAAGCCAGTTTTTGTGGTGGACATTAAAGTCACCAAATACATGTATTTGTGTCGAGGGACAGTGCCGTGTCTATGCTGTCAGAGACTTTGTTTATTATGGTGCAGTCCTGAGTCGAGGGAGAGCGGTAGAGAAAATAATAGTAGCTAATATTGTGTTGCATGTTTAGTCTAAAGCACACAAAGGCTTGATCATCTGTTTCTAGGTTTGTTTCTCTAGTCAGGGGTAGGGTATTACGAATGTAAACTCCACGTCCGTGCATGTGTCTGTCAGAGTTCTTACGGCAGAGTGGGATATATCCAGGCATGTTAAAGTAGTTAGAGGGGATGTAGGAGTGTAGGTTAGTCTCACTTAGTGCTAAGATATCCGGGGTAGTTGTTAAGAGAAATGCTTTAACATCAGCTAAATTAGTTCTAAGCCCACGGATATTTGTGAATGCAAGCCTCAAGGGAGGAGGCAAGTTGAATTTGTTTGTCCCTAAGCCTGGTTTAAGCTTATTTTTAGATTGTACCGTCGTCATATTTTGTTAAAGGGTTTCGGTTTAAGTAAGGGGGAGGTAAACAAGATGTTATGCAGAGCATCAAACATGCATCACAAGTAGACCATCAGCTGACCTTTCTCCAATTAGGATTGTGGCCTCAGGAAAGCCCATCGGGATGAGTGCAGGGTCCCTTTCCATGCGCGTCATGGCACTACAAACAACCCGATATTATTCAACTGTTGATGGAGCAGCCGCTCTAAGCGCTACCGAAGAGTTAGGGCTCCTGTACTACCAGTCGGGAACAGCAACCAGGAACTGTCAATCCGGTACCCTCAACCCATTAGAAGAAGGTCAGCCAAATCTAATTGCTCAGGCATATATCACTCAAGCACTCCCAAATGTCCAGTTTTAGGGGTGGGGTGTGCTGTGAATGGGGAAAAACGGCGTTCGCTGCCCTAGCCAGGAAAGAAGATCTAGCGGTGGGTGTTTCTGTCGAACCACTGAGATGGTGTCAGCATATATATATGTGTGTGTGTGTATGTGTGTGTATAAAGATATCGGAATGGAATAGTATTATAAAGTGTAAAGCTTGTAGTTCATTAAATTCCCCTCTGTTATCTATGCTTAACAGAAAACTTGAAATTATTCAATTTAAGGATCGCGAAAAATTAATAAATATTCAAATAGAATCGACTAGATGCTGCAAACAATTTAGAGGATATGCATTAAATAATCTGTAAAAAAAATAAGCAAACGATATAGCTGTTCAATACCAGCATTTCGAGCTATACCGATCCGTATTAACTGATGAGAACGCAATATACCATACACTGGAAAAAGGGGAAGTGCATTTCCATACTTACGAATAAAATACCCAAAACTTATCAACTAAAATAAATTATATGCTTACGTGTTGAAAATCTAATGTTAATATATATCTGCGAAAATTACTATCTTAAAACAACGTGATTGATTTCGATAGATATCTTTAAATAACAATAACAATATACTTGTATTCGCTATTTTTTATGATCGGGGGGGGGCTTATCGATATGGGCGCATCTATACGTGTATGTATTTGTTTGGATGTAGAGTTAGAGAAATTAATCTTTATAATAAATTTAGAAATCTATAATTTATAAAGTATATCATATGCTCTAGTACTGAGAAATAATTGAATAAAATAGAGGAAACGTAAATACAAACTGTTAATACAGTTGTAGATTCCTTGAATTTATTAGGAACCCTTAAAACGGTTATCATTAAACGGCTCACAAGAAAGATTAACAACCATGAATAAAAAGGTTTTATGTAACGTGATATACATTTATTCAATTTTTCCTATGTCTTCCCGCACACACATCTGCTTTATAAAAGTCTCTGTTCACTCGCTCCCTCGCGCCTGCACGCATATTTTTGATCTCGTGTTTGCAGGCGAATCTTTCTCGGTCGCACTTTGCTTCACTCCAACCATGTGGAGTATTTTCCATTCCTTTTAACGTGACGCGAGCTCGCCCACACTTGCTAATTTGCATACGTGCTGTAACAGCTGCTGATGCTAATATTTTTGCTAGCCAGCTTCCCTGCAGCGCTTGCTGGTATTTTCACATTCGTCCACATGCCCTCTGTTATATATATATATATATATATATATATATATATATATATATATATATATATATATATATATATATATATAAGCAACTATGCATGAATAACTATATGCCCGTAAATATAAATGATTTAACTTCCATAACAGCAAATATATTTAAATCATATATGCTACACGTTGTTGGTTTGAATACATAGATGCAAACTTTAAAAAAAAAAAAAAATTAATTAAGTTTATCAGTAAAATAAAGAAAGAAATACAGTGCCAGATTAAATGTTCTGATAATTAAAATGACCTTGGGATGCGATATAACGAGTTTAGATGAAAGTAAAAGTATTTACGCCCGTAAACTAAAATATAGTTATCCCCCCTCGCGTTGAGATCATCTGGCCAGCCTTAATTTTAATTCACGATCACCTGCCCCCCTCCTTCCTCTCTTTCACCCCTTATCCTGCCTTTACAAGCATGTAAGTCACGCCAGCAATATCTTTTTATACACAAAATTAATATAATGATTTTGACTTCAATATTACTCCTTTTTTCGGTTCGAAAAAGTGGTTTGAAATATAGATTTATATTGTTCATAGCACCGCTTCGATTTGTTTTTCATGTAGTGAGTCGGTGATGATTTCATTGAATTTAACATGCCTTTTAAAAAGTAGATTTATTGTAAGGAAACCATGGCGCCTCTCTGAAATATATAACATGTAGTTTCTATCTCTTTCTATCTCTGTGTGTCTCTCTCTATATGTATATATATATGTATGGCATAAAAAAGAAAAAAAAGTGACGTCTTTAAAAAATGCCAAAGAGGTTGTGCCCTTGTTATCGAACACTGTCTAAAAACTTGTTGGCATAATTAGTTCCTAGTTTTGAATATCCTAAGCCTGTATATATATATATATATATATATATATATATATATATATATATGTATATATATATATATATATATATATATATATATATATATATATATATATATATAAGTGTAACAATTTGAAAACAATCTGTGTCGGACATGGTTTGCGCCATATAACTATATATATATATATATATATATATATATATATATATATATTTATATATGTGTGTGTGTGTGTGTGTCTGTGTGTGTGTATGGCTCATTTCATGTCAAATCGACACACTTTGGGGGGGGCGCAAAATATGTCCGACACAGATTGTTTTCAAATTGTTACACTTATAGATCTTCATGAAAGGAATTGAATGTGAACTTTTATGAAGAACTGACCAACTTTATAAAATAACATCTCTATTTTTATGGCCCTACAAAGTTCATTCATATATCATTTTAAAGTACTTAGATAGCTCTATAATTTTATCTGGGAATATTTTTCCAGGTCAAATTAAAAAAAAAGTTGACCTTGACCTCAACTTTTAACCTGAATTATCTCAAAAACCGTTCCTCCAATATCTTTTAACTATTGATAGAAAATTTGTCTATATTATAACAGTATATATTCCAAATTGAATGATTGGCCTGTCACTAGAACTTCCGTTACAAGCGTTTTAGGAAGTCGGTTAGGTGACACTGTAAAACAGTTAGCAGCAAAAGCTAGCTTGCAGCGACCCTATAATGAACAAATACTGATGCCAAGGCAGTTGCATTTTTATGCAATAAATATAATTCTGGAATACATTTCTTATATTCCTCAACTGCAGAATAGACAAAGGAAACAAACATCTTAGAAGAAAGATTTAGCAATTCCTCCACGATTATAGGAACACACAAATTACATCCCTTAATTTCTGTCTCTTAGAGAGAAGTGGAAATAAAACTGTCAACACAAAAGAAAGGAAGAGTAGTTCGAATCACAAAACGGAACAATATGGAGTTCGAAGGCATTAACGATTTGTGGCAGCACTTTATGAGAGAAATTCGGCGTTAGGATGTGTACTTGACAAAAATCCAGATAATGATTGAAGTGACACTTTTACAACCAAATGGACCCTCTTCATCTTTCTATTATCCATCACATCACAATATATCAATTTTGAAATATTCTGATATTCTTAGCTCAGTTGATCCAATAACTGAAACAGGAAGATCTTATAAACTTTCAAAAAATGAAATGAAAATGCATCGTATATTTTAGAAAGAAAGATTATGAAAGAAAAATCTAAATAAATACTTTAATGTTTCAGTAAAACAGATTTTTAATTTTGAAATGTATCCTAATGGACACATGTTGACTTTTTGTGTATATAGTGTATACTTAACACTTCTAAAAATGTCAAAGAAACTGTTTACCATCGCCATCAAATGTTGTTTATTCTTTTGATACTATAACCTAATTAAATCTCAACGAATTTTTTAGAAATTTTATGACATCACTTTCTGTATCAAAATCTGTGTTGTATAAGAAAAGTATGAAAGTCATGAAACAGTTTGACTTCACAACCAGAATTTGCATAAAATTCAACATGTCAAGAATTTTTAAGAACATGCATTTTAAAAAAATTTCATTGAAAAAAAAATTACAAATAAACAACAGAAATTGCCTTTTAGTAGATTTAGAATATTAATCATCGAGAAAGGTTTTTGCACCATTGAGATCACATATGTTTTATCGTATGATTTAATAAACCCTTAACACCTTTCAACACTCTTTTTCTTGATATATATCGCTTTTTCCATAACTAAATCCGTGATGCATTAAAAAAACGGTGCTTATGCATTTTTTGAACCACGCTATTTTTCAAATTGTATTTTCAGCTTAATTTAAAGTTTTACGATGGGTTCTTTTTTATTATTAAATTGTTAGGTAAAAGTACACATTAATTACAAAACACCATCCTCTCCACATGTTAAGAATGGCTTCCGAAACAGATTATTATTTCAGCATGGGTCAAAAAGTGCACAAGTACAAATGAAGGAAATTCAGTTTCATCGACAGTTTTTTTTTACATTTTGACCATAGACTTTGTGTAAATATTAATCAGCATCAAAATAGCTTTGCAAAGATATCAAACTTGACCATATTGGGAAATATCCAAATGTTTTATATGAAGTCGCAGGTGCTACGTTCCGCCATTTTGAATTTTCCCACTGCTTAAAATCGCTTGTACCAATAGTTCTAGGCACAGGCCCATCATGAAATTTGGAATATGTACTGTCATAAGGTACACCCATTTTTTGTCAAAACTTACAAGAAATTGAAAGAAAGGTTTTAGAGATAATTAAGATTAAAAGGTAAGGTCAAGGTCAATATAAATATGTATATATATATATATATATATATATATATATATATATATATATATATATATATATATATCTCCAGGCATGGCAGGAAAAATAGACAGGAAGATACATTTTTTACTGAAATTAATATATGCTTTCTTCTATCTAGCAATAAGAATTGTGCTGAAATAACTTAGAATATCTCATTAACATTTCATTTAACAACATTGAAACGTGCCATGAACCTCTAAGTCAACATGAAGGTAATCGCAGTCAACGCAAGATAACATAAACCCTTTTTATTCCACCTTCCTACTACTAATAGAGTGATCGTACGATTCATAAAAAGGGAAAGGAGTGTGCAAAGCCTAATTCAGATTGGCCCGGGCCCTCTGAAAAGATCATGGACTCTTGTGAATAAAATGTTGAAGTGGATCTGCGGTGCAAAGCGTCTGACATTGCAACTCAAGCTGATGTCTATCTCAGAACATGTGTCAGGTATCTTCACAAGCTGGTTTACTATGGTAGAACTGCTCGAAGAAACCTTTACTTCGTCCTTCCGATATCAAGCGCAGAAATATGGTATAAGATGCAATTTAGAGTGATAGTAGCTCAGACCGCGTGAAATGCGAAGGAAACATCAATTGTTCTAAATATGGTTCAATATTACATAACAGACTCCTAACAATATTCTCAAGTTGTAAAATAAACCTATTTACGGAATACTGAGCTCGTTTGTTAAGCCAAAATGGAATTAATAAACAATCCATAGCCAAGTTACTCTCCGGATGTAAACTCGATCGAAAACCTTTGGGGACATATTAGACCGGAACTTTCGCAAAAAGAAAAACAAGACCTCTACGCCTGGACTTTAGCATTTTTGCGTCAGGCATGGCAAGAATTTCTGGAGATTATATTCGTAAACCTCATATATCCATGACAAATAACACCCAACCTGAGAATTCTTTCTTAGAACTCCTCGGCTTAACATTTTACGGCCTTATGAACTGGAATAAATACATTGAGGACATTGCAGAACCTTCTGCAAAACGGTGGGTTCCTTCTATCAAAATAGAAGAATACTCACACCTGAGAGTATCCTGTACCTCTAAAAGGACCTCATTAGCCCATGCATGAATTATTGTTTCTACACCTGGGCTGATGCATCTAACACAGCCTCTCCCTTTTGGCTAGGGGGAAAAAGAGCACCAACTGTTGTCCCATCGCCGCAGTGTTGTATCTCTGTGCCTGGTTTTCAAATATTTTAACGGAATGTGCTCCGATGAACTTGTTGCACTTGTGATCCAATCGACATAAATATCTCCGACAAACCCGCTTAGCAACAAAATTTTACCCCTTCACAGTTGAAATCCCTAAATGCCAGAAAGCTTGTTATTCTAATAGTTTCTTCCCTCGAACAGCTAGACTTTGGAATTCCTTTACTACTTCCTGCTTCCCTGGTTGTACTGATATGCAGAAGTGTAAATGCAATGTAAACCATAATCTTGTTAATATTTCTTATGCATGATCCAAAACAGTTGCCACTTACGTCCAAGTTGAAATATGCCTTGCGTGGGGTGAACTTGGGTAAAAATAAAACAAAACAAAAAAGCTGATCAATGACATGCCTAGAAGTATCCTAGCGTAAGAAACAACAAGAAAGAATATCAATCACGTATTAGTTATAAATAGGGCTTTGACAAAAGAATATCCCTTTTTATTATTTTGACTCTCATGTATATATCAGTTAATATCTTACATGTTTTTAGATATAATGATGTGGTTCCTGATTAATTAACTGTGTCTAACTGTGGCGGCTATAAACTCGAGAGTCAAAACGATGATCAGAATATTCTCTTGTCATAGCCTTAGTTACAAAATATGTGACTATTTTTATTTTCTTCTATAAATTTTAGGTTCACTGAAATAGACTATTCTTCTCTGTCATGTCTATATATATATATATATATATATATATATATATATATAAATAACTACTTCGTTTACTCACATAACAAACAAAAACAATAGAAAATAAACAAATAAATAAATTTAAATAAACATGAATATACATAAACCATCACACATATATGTATGTATATATATATGTATATATATATACGTGCATATATGTATGTAGACATATGCATATTTATATATAAAAAAGGAAAATATCTGCCTTAAACCACTAACTTAGTTCTAAAACAGATCCTTTGTTCGATAAAATGCATGCCCATTGGCTGATAGGAAGGCGCGCGATGGATACTAGAAAGCTGATTGGCTAACTAAAATCCTCAACAGAAGAGGACCATATAAAAACGATTAACAACCACAGAATTCGCGCATAAGCCTGACACATCCTAGAGTGGATGAAACGCCGAATATTCAGTGTAGCTTAATAGCCATATATATTTTATAAATTACTATATATATATATATATGTATGTATGTATATATATATATATTTATATATATACATATGTATAAATATATGTATATATATGTATATATATATATAGAGAGAGAGAGAGTGAGAGAGAGAGAAGAAAAAAAAAGAAAATGAAGAAGAAGAAAGGAGCAGATAGAGATATACTATGACATTAAAACACATCACTGAATATTCTTTATTTTCTAATATTCCAAGCTATCTCTTCTGCAGCTTGGATAAAATAACAAAGTCATCAAATACGGATTTTCATGTCTTCCAATGAGACGTATAATGCGAGAGGGTCTTTCAAATCTTAATCCTTTTATTCAGACTCGTGCCATTCCAATTAAGCGTAATTGTGAAACAACAATTTAATGTTCCCTTTCATTAATATCACTGTTTTAAAAACAATAGAAAATTCAGTTCTAATAGGAGAACACGTCATTAAAGAACTCTGTGTATTTCTGGTGGTTGTGGCAACCAAATTACATGAGAAAATCGATGTGATGTATCACGCTAGTGTGTGTAATCGTTAAAAAGTAATTATGTTCAACTAGTTTCAAATACGAGAGGGAAACGAGGAAAACCGTTTTCTGGATTAATCGGAAAAGATGAGCATAACATATGTACGATATGAAACGACCTAATTCATTTTGTAATTTTATCATTGTTTTATTGCGTCACCATTAACAGGGGTAAAGAGCCTCTTGAAACTGGAAATGGAATTAAAATGATTGACCCCCCCCGTATATTAAGAAACATAATACTATGCCCTAAACAACACGTGTGTGAATCTAAAACAGCTAGTGTGAATATAAAACACTAACTACCTCCACCTTTTGGGAAGACCTCGTTAATTTGCCCTATATTGAAAAAAATACTTATATTCAATTACATAATGACCAATATCTAGTAAATTGCTTGAATTTGTAATAACTTACTAACTAGTCTACTAAGCGGAAATTTTTTATTAGTGACAAGCAATATGGATTTTTCCTGCAAGAGTTACAGCACAATGTAAGTGAACATATTAAAGGGAATGGTCGTATTTATAGAGCTAAACTTGTAATATATGAAAGGTCTGTGATAAGAATTGACACAAATGTTTGCGACAAAATTTTTTTATCTATGAAATATCTAGAAATGTTCCCTCAACAATCAAATGTACAGTCAAATGTCAAGTGTATAAAAGAAGTAGTCGACGGAAGAAAATCTAAATATCATGACGCATGGATGTAAGCAATAGTCCGAATAATCTAAATTATACAAAAAATATTGCTCACGCCTTTCTCAGCAATAAATAATAAACAGTACATTATCTATAGAAATATTAAATTTAAACGTTCGTAAATTAAATAATCACATCGTTCAAATTATTTCTATTTGGATAGATTTTCTTGCAAAAAACAAAAAACAAACTCTTCAGCTTATTTAGATGAGTTATAACTATCAAATGAATATGTACAATAAAACCACAGTTCTCAAAATTTATTTACAGACATTCAAGTTTCCCTAAATTTTCCCAGGAAAATGGCGTCCAGCATTTTCTGTATCGAATGTCTGACGTCATCATTATAAATTTCATTTCCCACAATATCAGCTAACTTCTAGGAAGCCTAACCCTGTCACTTCCTCCATGTATCTGTTTAGAACATATCTAGTCTATAACAGAACGCAAGATATAGGTAAGGATATTTCTTTAGTTAATATGCATTCCAGAAATTATACTTCACAATATTTAAATAGTATAAGAGAAAGTTCGATGTTTTCCTAAAGAATTTTGCAGGTTTTAGTACACTGTATCGCACAATAAACAACACAGGCATTACACGTATATTGTATAAAAAAATCGTAGCATATTGGGGTTATTCGTTTATTTTTATGTGTATTTGATATTGCAATATTAGAGAAAGGTACGAAGATGTTCTAATCTCTTAACCAGCAACAGAAACTAATCGTATGCAATTAATAGTTTATTATAGGTATTAACCTGTATTGAGATTAATAAAAATCAAATAGTTTTCATTACATGTATAGGTGACAATAAAAATGCTGCTCATGGAATTGTTAAAAGTTATGATTCTATCTACAATTCAATCGGATACGGTACTAATAAAGTTCACTCTATGCATGTCATGACAACCGTGATGCCGTCATGAACATCAAACTGTTTCTAGGTTCTTACCGAACAGGTATATACCTCGAATATTCAACTCTGTGCAGTATAATGCGAAGTGGTCTTTAAAAGTTTTAGTTCTGTTTGAGCAGCTTTGCAGAGACTTGCGCAAACCTGGGGTTGGTGTTGTGATAAGTGGACTATTGGTACAGCTGACTACACAAACTATTTAGTGATCGATACATTCTTCGGAAGTGTTATTTTGGAATGGTCCGCATTCACTGAAATACCATCCTCCGATTATTTCTTATGAACGGTTATTTAAGAAAAATAATCCGCACATTAATCATGCATTAAAAAAAGGTCATCACGGTCCAGAGCAAAACAGTAGGAAATATATCAGTTCGGTGCACCATATTTTACTAGTTTTTTTTTCAATTTTAAACCATTGTAATGTACTTAATGTATATTGCTATTTTCAAGCTTATCTAATAATTTGCCTTTCAGATTATTTAAGTACGACTTTCTTTAATCAGTGACTATTTTTCATAATAATAATGTTCGTTCTCACACAGCACTACGGACCAAATATCAGCTCGAGAAATTTAATTGGGAATTTCATTTCAGCATTATCTCCTGACCTAGATCTTTAAGATTATTACTTCGAGGATAACACAACCATTTGGATAGCCATAACGTGACGAGAGGAGATTGAACATGATTTCTATTTATATTTCATATTAACCTCCTAAAAATTTAAAAAGCAAGACATTCATCAAATCGATGGCAAATAGAATCAAGTTATAAGGAATGAGGGTATTATTGTGACGAATAAAGATCTTAAAAATCAGGGTTTCGTCTTCATGATAAAATTTTAAATCGAAAAAAATACACAATTTACAATCAACCTAATATCAGATGATACATTTTAGAGTTCAATCAATGTGCCATACAACTGAAAAGTAAACAGTTATGGAAACATAAAATTTATGTTGAAATACAAATACTTTTCTGAAAGAACATACTTTGATCATTTTAAATATTACCTGGTGTTTAATCGATTCGAGGTAGATTTTTTGTGTTTTGTAGCGACTAATTTCTTGCCGCCTCTTTAAGGAAATATTACGCGCAAGGTCGGTTTTTAATGTGAGTAGAATCATCTTTCCACAGAATGGCACATAAGATTAGAACAAAAATTAAAATTGCTTCAATATAGAAGTATTTCCACTTCATTAACCGAGAACAGAAAATATTAATTATAGAATTGTATTAGATACTATATTTTTAGTGTGTCTTTTACTAGCAAGACTTTATGTACCACAAAATATTATTAAGCATTCATCTGAACAACGCATAATAATCAGCCTCATAATGTCTTTGGAGTTTCATGTTCCATTACATTTTTTATGTGGTTTCTCCAGTGACCACTAACTGCTAGTTTAAGTCTTTCGAAACTGCTTAAACTGAACTATTTCACACGTAACATTTCTATAAAGACACCCGAACTCTCTTAATCATTCATAAAGCCTTTGTTATATTAAAGCCTTCTATATAATCTCTAAATTTCTACGGGTAATACAGTAGAACCCCGGTATACGGTGGCCCTAGCATACGTTACTTTCAGGTTTCGATGTTAAATATGATGTTTGACTGGCTCCTAGTTACGGTATTTGCCCCGCCTTACAGTGCTAAATATAATGTTATTTGATCATATACATGTGTATTATATACCGTAATATATTTCGTAAGTAATTTATTATGACGTATCTCGAGGTTCCACTGTATATAACAATGGTAAGAAGCCCTGACATTGTTCAGGATTAAATGACGAACATTAAATTATTCGTCACTATGCTTATAATACCATAATACTTTCTCTTTTTTCTGAACCGTGTTACTTCTCATATAGAAAGAAAATGTCGTAAAACTTTCCAAATTCTACATGAGGTTTAATTTAATCTCTGACAGCATAGGCACAGTACTCTCCCTCGACACTAAGCACAAATACATCCCCTCGACACTAGCCCACAAGTACATGTATTTGGTGACTTTCTACTTACACAGATGCAGCGGGCAGCACAACTCATAGCTTATCTATATCTCATTCCCAATAACAAATTGTTACGTTTCCAACCCGTTTCCCTGACCAGG
This sequence comes from Euprymna scolopes, assembly GCF_053919585.1. Classification (NCBI taxonomy): domain Eukaryota; kingdom Metazoa; phylum Mollusca; class Cephalopoda; order Sepiida; family Sepiolidae; genus Euprymna; species Euprymna scolopes. The sequence goes on along the minus strand of NC_136485.1, from coordinate 152,567,940 downwards.
AAGAACAACACACATCACTTCTAGATCTGTTTTTGATCACATTTCCCAATGATTGTATAACGAATGCTGACAGCCCACTTGGGAACGCTATCACACAGTGATAATGGTTGAAATCGCCCTAAACCCTAGAGCTAGAACTGAAGAGGCAGTGCTCAAAACAACGAGATATTATAAAAAGGCTGACTGGGAAGCCATCAGAGATCTTATCAGAGATGCCCCATAGGGAAATATTTTTCTCTTCCTGCTGAACAGTGCGCAAACGAGACAACTGAATGGTTCAAAACTGCAATCGAAGCGCATGTTCCCATGCGGAAATTTTATAGCAAGCCCCAATCTCCCCAATGGTTTACTTCGACTTGCGCTACTGCCATTGCTCAAAGACAGCATGCATACTGCAGATTATACCGACAGATGTATATAGAAGCTAGAAGTAACGTTAAGAAAGAAATAGCGACAGCTAAGAGAGAACTCACGGAAAACACTAAAAAACGCATCGAAGCACAAAAACTAGGAACTCGTGACTTCTAGAAAATCTACAATAGTATAGTAAATAATGGGAAATCATCAGTTCCCCCACTAACCAACAATCTCGAGGTTGTTTTCTCAGCAACCGACAAGGCTAACATGCGTGCCAGTCGGTTTGCCTTCAACTCCACACTGGACCCTTCCAACCACCCCTACCTGTCTTTCCTATGCGGACGGACGCCACGCTAGACGATCTGAAAATCACCCCTGCTCAGGTGCATGCTATCATAAAAAACCTTGACACTTCAAAATCATGTGGGCCCAATCTCATCCCAGCTGTGCTATTAAAAAAGTACTCAGCCACAGTACCTCCACTTCTCACCAAACTCTACAACAAATGCCTTAATGGATCTTGCTTACCAGGCTGCTGGAAAACTGCTTCTGTGGTACCAGTATTCAAAAGTTCTAGCGAAATAACTGACCTAGTAAATTATCGCCCCATTAGCCTCCTCCCACTTTTTGCCAAAATATTTGAGACCTTAATTAACCTTGCTTCAGTCCATCACCTTACAGATGCTAAATTTCTGACTGACAAACAATATGGATTTAGACAAGCCCGTTCCACAGCACACGGCCTCACTGTAATCTCTGAACGCATATACCCTTCACTGGACAAAGCAGGGGAGGGCAGAGCGGTAGCTCTATATATATATATAAGGCTTTTGACAGGGTATGGCATGAGGGTTTCCTCATGGAAATTAGATCATGCGGTATCACTGGTAGAATACTTAACATAATTAAATCCTTCTTAGATAAGAGAAAAATCCAGATTGTCCTCGACGGTCGTACATCTAAACAATATTATATAAATGCGGGAGTGCCCCAAGGGTCTATACTTGGACCTCTATTGTTCCTGATCTTCATCAATGACCTCCCCGACAAAATTTCCTCTGAGATGGGTATATATGCTGATGACACCCCACTCTATAACAGGCACGACAAGAAAACAAATGAACACATATCTAAAGAAGTGGCAGAAACACTAGAGGATGACCGCCAATATGTAGTGTAATGGGGACAAAAATGGATGGTCACGTTCAGTGCCGCCAAGACTAAACTAGTTTCATTCAATAATTACAACACACCGTCTCTACCACATATAGCAATGCCCAACGACTCTTTATCTGTGAGTACATCTTTCAAACTCCTTGGTCTAACGTTCACAGGAAACATGAGTTGGAACAATTACATTAAAGCCATTGCCAGGGCCGCTGCAAGCAAGGTGGGATCTCTCTACCGTGCTAGAAAACTACTAACACCCGAAAGTACCCTGTACCTCTATAAGACAATCATTCGCCCATGTATGGAGTATTGCTGTCATATTTGGGTTGGTGCATCGGCTACTAGTCTCTCGCTCCTTGACAAGGTTCAAAAGAGAGTCGCAAATCTGATATGCCCTGAACTGGCATCTAAGCTTCAGCCTCTGTCCCATCGACGAAATGTTGCATCCCTCTGCCTTCTCTACACGTATTTTAGTGGCGAATGCTTTGACGAACTGCAATCACTTGTGCCCCCACGACGTGAACACCCTCGACAGACCCGACAAGCTGCAAAATCCCACCCCCCCACACACTATATATCCCTAGATGTAAAAGATCTTTCTCCTCCAGTAGTTCCTTCCCCGGTACCGCTTGACTATGGAATTCTATTCCAGGTCCCTGCTTCCCTAACTGTACTGACGTGCAGAAGTTCAAATGTAACGTGAACCGACATCTTGCTGCCAAAATCCCTACATAGTCCCCAGTAGTTGTTGCCTCTGATAGTAGCCCCCTAAACCAAAGTGGCAATATGTCTTGTTTGGGGTGAAAATGTAATAAAAAAAAAATTGAAATCGGTTATACGTCATAAAAGTTTTAAGAAAAAACGAATAGAGATCGAACATATTCAACGGCATTTAGACATTCGGGATTATATATTTTTGATTTAAAATACGTTTTTTTAAAGAAGTTTTCTCACTACAGGATCTGTGAGGGTCAATTAAAGTTTTGGGAACATCCCCCTTATCTTAGCGAAAACTTCTATATATATATAATTAAAACTTCATGAAAATATAGATACACCTTTAGTATTTGTATGGATTTTCTAATTTTAACTTGTGTGGCGAACACGTGAACATGCATTGGCAGTAATAATATATGTAGAGTTGTGTATGAAAAATTCAGAAATATAATATTGGACGAGAGAAAGAGAGGGAGAAATAGAAAGAGAGAGAGGGAGAGCTGGATGAAGTTCATCATATTTATATAAGTTTTATTTATCTTGAAATCCACGTGAGATTAGGCTGTTCAATAACGTTATACAGGGAACATCAAATGATTTCCTGGTTGTTTGGCCCAACTAAATGAACTCTTTGTTATGTCGTAAGATATGACATCAACAAAGACGTCCAGAGGGCAGAAGGGCAAAGGTCATTTTCGCAAATCTAAATAAGCACCTAAAATAACTTGAAAGGAGTTTGGAAAATCGAAACTATAGCTCGGTGGCAAAACGATATAAAGCTGGTGTCATAATCGTCCTCTCGCTTTACCTGTTGTGGAATTATCCCCTTTGTGCAGAGTTTCCAGCTGAAGTGATTAAACATATAGTACAAGGGTTGAGTTATCCATGAAGGAATGAACAATTCGTTAAAATCATTTTTATATTTTTTGAATAATGTTTTTACTTTTACTTTATCAGAACAGGTTTAGCAGGCGTTACTGTCCATCAAATCAACTGTTTACTTCATATATAGCGTTAGATCATAAATTGAAACGACCATCACGGTCCAGTGCAAAATAGATTTGATAATGCTCGATTTGGCTGGTCTTGAAAAAATAGACAGGGAAAAGCATAAGAGTGAAGCATATATGTAGGGATTAAAAAAAACAAACAAATGACAATAATTAGTGGAAAACATTTTATTTCTCAAACGTAGACATTATTCAATTTTTTAGTTCTGAATGAATAATGAAAATATATTTTAATTTCAACATGTACATAAATATGAATTCATATAAAGAAATACAGTAGTGGGCGTTTGTTTCAATGTTGTTCCGCAAGGTCTACACATGTTACCTCCTAATAAAATCATGTTTCTTGTAGGTAGAGAATCATATCTATCATATCGAAAGTTCAAAATAAATACTATTCTTCGTTGCGGTTAGCAATTCTTACTTAATAAAACTTTCCAAACGTCGCCTGTCCGATTTATAAGATTAACATTTAAGGAAATAAAAGAGACTGGTCTCATAAGAGTATTTGAAAAAAAAAATTATTTTCTTGGAAACTGGTGGGTCCTTCAGCATCACTTCTTTCTTAGCTTGAGCCGGCACTTTCTTTAAGGAAGGACTTTTCTCTTCTCTCACTGTTTTCTCTGCGTGAGCAAAAGCGCAGTCGCCTATCCGTCCGAATTCGGTCTTTTATTTTTTTCAAATCTCGGAAATTCTCGTGGTTAGTCTCACTCTCTTTCCCATAAAACTATTCACGTCCACCGCTTCTTCTTTTTCTTCCTTTTATTCCTTCCCCAGCCTCTGTGTGTTGACAGCAAACAAAACAGACTTTCTTTCTTTTGGGGGTGTGCATAAGAAGAATTACTACTACATATTTAAATCAAAGACGTTAACGTGCATTGTATGTGCATTTGAAAAATAAGAAAAATATTTTTTCTTTATTTATTCTAATGTACTGTTGTCAACTATAACAAATACGTCACGTTATTTTGCCGACCATGTAGAAGACGCCCGAGTGAATGAAAGCATTGTCATTGCAGATTTCATTTAGAAAATAAAAATAGCTAGATTATATATTTGGGCAGTCAGCTATTTAGGACTCGCGCTTACTCTTTTCTTTCTGAATAATAAAAATGGAAAAAAGATACATTTAATTTGATATGCTTTCCTTAACATCCAAAAACAGCAATATGTCAATCTAATTGTTATTTTAAGAAAATTCGTTGTAGAACCTTTTTAGAAAATAAGTATTGCTTTACCTTTTTTAAGTAAAATAATTTGTATGTTTTATTATCTACTGCATACCGTTATTGTCTCACAATATTAAAGATAGACCACAAATAATATTTTAGTTGTCAAATGAGAGTTTGTTTTAAGAGACTATTTTTCATTTGTTAATATTGGATTGTGATATTGGCAATATAATATAGTACTTTGCCACTAGTTAGAATGATTTAGTCCGGACTAGATCCTTTTGACATTAAACATTGAATTAATTTACTTAAAATGTAAAATACATGAATAAGGTGATAAGATAAATTCAAAATATAAGATTATAATATAAGAATAAGAATATATAAGAAAAAAATACATATAAGAATAAGAAAATATAAGAATGAGAATATAAGAATGAGAAAATATAAGAATGAGAATATAAGAATAAGAATATATAAGAATGAGAATATAAGAATAAGAAAATATAAGAATGAGAATATAAGAATAAGAAAATAGAAGAATGAGAATATAAGAATAAGAATATATAAGAATGAGAATATAAGAATAAGAAAATAGAAGAATGAGAATATAAGAATAAGAATATATAAGAATGAGAATATAAGAATAAGAATAAGAATATAAGAAGCATTTTATTTTAAAGAGGCACCACTTATCGAGACCTAAAGACAATTCTAAGATATTGATTCATGAGGGTATCACGTGAACGACGTGACAACACCTTTAGAAGCTTGAGGGAATATTAGAGAAACTGTGTAAGTTTTGATTATTTAAAATAAAACTCTAAACTTTCCATTAATATTTAACTTAAAAACGACCACTGTATTCGACGGGAAATCAGTCCCATGGGTTTGTTTTATTGACTTGACATGGCTCTCAGGTAGCTTACCAAATATTGATTTCATCAGAAATTAAACAGAAAAATAATACGAAAATGCGAGAGATTCAAAGTATTAAATTAAGAAAAATAATAATTCACCAAACATTACAGTTCTAATTATTTCTTCCTTCATAACAGCAGATTTATGTACTAGTTAGTTAAACAAATATAAGTGAATATATATTTACTATTTTTATACTTCATATTTTACGTTATAAACTTTAATTAAAGACTAATATGAAATTGACTAGCAGGGAGATCCGACTTTGTTTGGGATTAAAGGATGATAAACAAATGTTTCATACTCCCATGTTTGTTTTTTGCATCAATATCGGTGAGATCGCCCATTTTTCAATCAAAGTGGTTGTTTGCTTGCTTTAGTTGGAAATCAATCGCAGTGCAACGAGAGGCAGCTTTGCGCGCTCCTGTCATATCATAAAAGCTATTGTTGATTATATCTGCCAGACCTTTCTACTTGTGCGGTGGTAATGGATTGAATTAAAGTTTAAAATAAAAACGTCAAGCATCGTAGTTTAATCATGCTTCAAACAGAAACATTCATTTACTTACCGTTGCTTTTATATGTCGCCCATTTCTGATTGTGTGGTAATATAACTTCTAAAAAGCACTTGTGATAGTGATATGTACAAGGTGCTTGTTTTGGTAAAAATCACTTCTTTCTTTCATCGGATTTTTCTTTTTGTTGTTTATCGACTATCGATACTTATCGACATTTTAGCACAACACCTATCTAAGAACACTGTCAGATGCATAATATAAATTTGTATAAAATGTCATAAAAATCGGCTTAGCTGTTGCATAGTCTATAGGGAAGGAAATCTCTCTCCCTCTCTCTCTCTCTCTCTCTCTCTCTCACGCACACATTTCCCTTTATATAACAGTAGACATTTATTATAAATTCCGCGTTGGATTTCGCTAACATGTTTTACAAATTGTCATTATGCTAATTTAAGTCGGAATAATCACACAGGATAAAGAGCAGAGACGAAAAGAAAAAAACAATATTCATAAAAAAGGCGTTTGCTTACTGGGAATCTAATTAAATCTCCGTGTAATAAACGTGTCTTTTTATCACCAATTGCGTTCCATACGAGAATTCTTCATTTCACATTGATGTGACATTTCATATATCAATATCCGACTCGATTTTCCACCGGTTCTTCAAAATGTCAGCTTTATAGATTGACAGATCAAAACAGTGTCAGGGTTACTCAGACGCAATCTGTAACCACTCGTAAACTCACCTTTAATAACGAACAATATTTTCAGGATCGGCTTACTGGCAATTCCTTGCTAGCTTCAGCTTTTGTAGTTTGCACTTCGCAGGCTACATAATGACATCAGTTCTTAAAAGATGTGGATCTGGCAGAGTCCATATTTGCCTACTGTTACACAAAGACTAATTTATACACAAAATATATTCGGGGAAATCTATGTCTTTTTACAAACATATTAGGAATTTATGAAAAAATAGAGATTTTATCAGTCTGGCGGGACGCTTTTTTATTACAGACTTATAATAGACCTAATGCTTTATGTAATATTGGGTTGGATATTTAAAAAGCAATGAACGAACAGAATGGACGTTATAAAACTAATTCATAATATGAACTGTTTACATGTAATCCGTGTTTTCTTTGTCGTTTAACCTTTTTTTTATTTTTTCCAATCCAAAACAAGGCAGCACTAGAAAAGCAACTCCAGAGTTACACTTTTAAGAAAATAATTATTTAAAAAAAAATCCCGACGATTTTGTAGGCGTAGTTGAAAACACATTTTTTAAGTATATTAACAGTTCCTTAGTCTGCTTAAGTTATTTATTTTCCAAAATAAAAAGAAGGAAAACTGATCGAAAACGTAGATTAGAAAACAAAAAGCAGTGTACATATCTTATTACCCTGCCAAGCTTTTGTACAAACGTTTAATGTTAAACAACATTCTTTCAATTTTTTATAGAAGAGGGAGAAATGAAGTTCGTGGATCTTGTTTTCTATTACTTTTAAATAGAACATTTAACCTGTTCGGGGATTCTGGAGGTATTTTGATGATGCAAAGTATAATCAAACGTTGACTTAATTTATATTTAAGTATATCATACATGTGTTTATATTTAAAATCTGCTTCCTCCCAGCTTTTACGGTATTTGTCGCTTTACTCGATCCATAAATGTTTGGCGCGATATCATGTGTTGGTTGGATAATGAAGCGGCAGGAGAAGGCATCAGGAAACTGCTGCACGGAACTCAGTTGTAGTTAATATGTAGATCCTATGTAAGACAAATTACATCAAAATCTTTAAGATAATAATTCATCATATTCTAAAGTATATGACTTAATTTCAAGATTTTAAATATATTATTCAATAAATGTATAAATACATACATGCACACATATACACACACTATATATATATATATATATATATATATATATATATATATATATATATATATATATATATATAAAATAGTGGGAAAATGCGAGTAATATCAATAGTTTAGACGTATCTTAATGTTATTGATTTTAATATTACATTTTACACGCACACACATACACACTTGCACCTCCCCCCCATATATATATATATATATATATATATATATATATATATATATATAATAGTGGGGAAAAATGCGAGTAATATCAATAGTTTAAACATATCTTAATGTTATTGATCATAATATTACATTTTATTATGTGTAAGAAACATCACTCTGGAAAAAATGTAAAACATAATCGAAATAATTCTTTTGTGTCATCAGTTCTTATTAAGCTCTATTCTCCTGCAGTAATATAAAGTGAAATATAAAAAACATACCTCACTTATTGAGGTATAATCACATCGATATGATAGAATTATAACATGTTGCTCAATATTATTTGAATGTCTCTAAACATGAAATCGCGTTAATCTTAGAGCCACTTTGATGTATGGGTGTTTTAATAAATACTTTGTATATATGTACATCTATCTATCTATCAATCTATCAATCTCTCTCTCTCTCTCTCTCTCTCTCTATATATATATATATATATATGTGTGTGTGTGTGTGTGTGTTTGTGCGTGTGCGTGAGGGAGTTTATATATACATATATATTACATACATTATGTATATATATATATATATATATATATATAATACAATCTGTTTAAATGATTGAATATAATCTTAATTAAATTCTATTTTGAAAAGAGAAGCTTTATACACTTTAACCAGTTTTAATGATATTCAATCACGCACATATGAGCAATATGTTTGCATATATATTTTATTAAAAAAAAACATTACAAAAGCAATCCTCCAGTATGTATTCGAAAGCTATTAAATATTTGCAAATGAGATTGAATACTATAAACGACACTTATAGTCTGTACTCTTTCCTTGGCTATTCGGTCGATGAGTTCGATCACATTTGAAATATTCATGCACTCACTTAGCAGAATAATGAACCGTATAAACATTTCTTTAGGCACTAATCTGTTAGATCTTCACTCGCATAAAATATAATTATTGTTGTTTTATGTCCTCTTTGTTCTTCTTTGACCCATTGTTATAAGTAATATTTCTTTTTCTTATCTCCAGTGGGATGTCTTTGCATTTAAAAAAAGTTAGTTGAATTAATGCGTCGTTCATAATTCATTTTATATCAACGGATTTATTTTAACAATATATGGTGTTATTTGTTCATTTATTATTTTATTTTGAAGTTGTTTTTTATAATCTAGAACACAACATTGATGAAACGAAAAAAGATAAGATTACAGAGTTTATAAAAGGATAAGGTTTGATAAAAAAAAACAATGTTAAATATGAGGAAAACGTATGAGAGAAAAAGGAATCAGATGAGAGAATGAAAAGAAAATGGCGGAATTAGATGTTAAATTGAGCGGAAATAAAATAAGGCAAAAGAGGAAGAAGAACACGAAAATGAAACCGATTTAAATGAAACAGCTATAAAACGACAAAGAAAGATGATGAATTAAAAAAATACTGTAATAGAAAAAAAAAACTTTCAAGAATCGAAAATACATGAGAAAGAAATGACACTCGCATTGAATATAAAAATATCAGAAGAAATTACGAGAAGAAAAAGTAAAGCAAATACAATAATGAATAAGAGATGCAGAGAATTACAAACATAACCCTTAACTCCGAGTGATTTCCAGGCCTTGATATGTAGTGACCTCCATGTAAAAAAAAAACATATAAAATGAAAACACGAAAGCTCAAAATAATAACACAGTTTTAAAAGCCAAACAAAAATGTAAACAAAAAAGAGAAAGATAAGGAAGGGCGTTAATATATAAAAACATGCAATCAACTAAGATTTTTTTAAAAAATACACATGAAGAAAAGAAATGAATCAAGTAAAAGCAAGATGAAAATCGAAAACATGTACAAAAAGCGACAAAGGAACAACAGTCAATAAACTAACAAAATGATGAAAGGAAAACATTAAATTATTAAATCGAAGATAAATAAAATGGAAACATAGAAATAAACGATGGCAAGTAAAAAAAAAACATCTGCATAAACTAGAATATAGAATGCAATGGAACCAAACACTAACATCTATAACAAGATAGCAACAAAGAGCGAGAGGATCAAAGCGCGAAATGATAAAAAAAACAATCTTATTTAATTATTTGAAATGCTTATTGTGATGAGTAATATTTATTATTTATTAATTGCGGATTATTATTCTCATTTCTGAGACGAGTTGCGCAGAGGATAGAGACATTGAATCTCTACAGTCCTAGGTGAATATTGTCTGAAGATAGCGGTTTCAATCCTACCTAAAACCGGCCAGAGGCTTACTTGGCTAAAACGTGGTGAGACGACAAACAACTATGAAAGGCAATAATTGCGGAGAATGCATTCAGGAGATTGAAAGTTCCTATCCCGTCGTGGTAACAACCTGGTGAAGACCAGAGGAATACTTGTCGGAACGTCGTGAATCAACAACTAAGATGAGGATAATAGTCAGCAATAAATAAATAATAAGAAAAAAGCTTCTATATTCAATTGCATCTTTTCGAACCTAGTAGCCAAATTTTTTAAATTTTTCTGTCAAATCTCGTAACCTATATGAAATTTCGGACTGAACCTTTTTTTATAAACATGGATTTTTTTCAATCTGTCAATAATGACCAAGTTAATCTAATTATTAATATTAGTTCTTATTGTAACAGTTAAACGTTCATCCGCAAGATCGTTGCTACATACGACTTAGAATCATTACATTCACCCGTTACATTATGTAGTATATGTCTTATCGACTCATTCAACTAGCATTAACATCTCACCGTTTCCCTATGGAATTCTCTATATCAGATAATCTTTTTATGTTCTCACAGATGTCTCTTGCGAACAGTTTCACTTCTGAATTATCTGTCAGCACCCTTATTATCTGAACATGATGACATTGAATTGTACTGAGAAGAACATCTTTTGCCGAACATACACACCACTTTGCGTTGTATTGTGTGTATATCGAGGACAGGACATTCATATGTCGAGGACGACGATGAGACAGTGATAATAGATGTACACACAGTTCATTTTTATAAGAGGCACTTGATATAAAGAGAGAGGTAGACAGTACTTCTAACACAGGGGAGAGATTCATTACTTATTATGGGGATACCGTTAGAGGAGTGAGGTAGCAGTTAATACTTTGGAAGCATGTTTCATACAAAGTTCATTTTACAATGGCGAATCGAAAACACATTACCTTTCGGTTGAAACATGTCAAACACAGGCTTACAAATAACATGATGATATTTTTCTTCCAGCTGGTTATGATGCTGATGATGATTCGCTGTCTTTAGATTTCTACATTGTCTTGTCTGACTTTCTAATTCGCTTCCTAAAGGCCTTCAGTTCTCAACTCTCCTCTTTCCCGAGTCTCCTAGATGTGACTCCCAGCTGTGTCGCTGAACTTTTACTCAGCTGCCTGATTTCGAACCCTTTGAACTGAATATATTGGATATATCTTTCTTTGTGATATCAAAACGTGTTCAGATATAAAAATATTTTTCGCGTAGGGTTTCCATATTACATATTACTCAACACGCCTTTTGGCCATACAAAGAAAATTCTTTAATCTATTCTCTATTATTCCTTACTGACCTATCTTCGTTTCATAATTTCTTTTACTATAATTGCCATTCACTAAATTCCTGGGATTGTATCTAAATAGCAATATGAATTCACTTTTAACTTTTTATTACTGGGTTCAATTTTAGTTTTTTTCATTTAATGAATGTTATTTTCAAAATTATTCTAATTACTGGGATTTGTCTTCTTCCGTATATAACATATCTTCACTTTTGAAACTTGGACTCTATCACAATTGTCTCTCATTCATCCGTGGCTATATACGAGATGAAGCAATAGTATATTGCCTCATCTCGTATATTGGGATGTTTTAACAGACAACACACTATGCAACATAAACATATCTGTGCGTGATGTCGCCAAGCTAACAAAAGTATGGATCCCCGTAAAGCAACTGGCCCTGACGGATTTCCAATTATAGTGTTGAAAAAGCTACAACCAGAACTTGCTCCTAACAAAACTGTTTAAGAGTTGTCCTAAGGAAAATCGCTTTCCAACTCCCTGCAAAACCTAACCAGTATGTCCTGTTTTTTAAGAATTCAGGTGATAGATCATCTCCCTCTCAGCAGAAACCAATAAGTCTCCTGTGTGTCATGAGTGAGTTACTGGAATCTATATTAAATAAAGAAGTAGTCAACTACCTCAGCAGAAATAAGCGTATAGTGACAGGCAATATGGTTTCCGTTCTTCTATATCTGCAGCAGATGTGCTAACGGTTATATCTCATAGGATTAGTACATCTCTAGACCAAGGATTCCTTTCTAGGGCAATTGCTCTTGACATATCAAAGGCTTTCGATAAGGTATGCCATTTCCAGCTACGGTATAACTGGAAATCTTTTCTCGATTGTAAAATTATTTCTCTCTGATAGGCTCATAAGAGTAGTGGTTGATGGGCAGAAATCAGAAGCCCAGAGTATTAATGCTGGTATCCCTCAAGGATCAATCCTGGGACCAACCGTCTTCCTGATCTAGATCAATGATCTCCCAAAACACATAAATCATTCATTGACATCTATGCTGATTACTCGACCATCTATGGTAACACGTGAAAGGCCGTAAATGACAAAGTTCTCTCTGATTCTTTCTCCTCTGATCTCGACCGCGTGGTACACTGGAGGAAGAAGTGGCTGGTTAGTTTTAATGCATCTGAAACCAAGCTGCTATCTTTACATCATCAACGCTCTGATCCCCATCAATTGAAATGGATGGCTCTCGTCTTGCGGAGGCTCCATGTTTTGACAATCTTCTGGGATTGACCTTTACTCCTGACCTGAAATGGAACACGTACATCAAATCTCTTGCCAAGGTCGCTGGAAAAATGGTAGAATCCTTCTACCGCCACAGTAGATATCTCACTGCAGACACAATTCTCTATTTATATAAAAGCCAGGTACGTCCAAGGATGGAGTACTGCTGCCATATCTGGGCAGGAGCTGCTAAAAACAGCCTATCCTGTCTTGACAGGGTACAAAATAGACTTCGTGGCCTAGTGGGGGATGCCCTTTTCTCTTCCCTGCAACCTCTTTCCCACAGAAGGGATGTTACGAGCCTGTCGTTGTTTTAACGTTATTTCCATAGTAAGTGCTCGACTGAACTCCAGTTTCTGGACCCTCTCGCCAAACTTTCAAGAAAAAAACCTGTCTAGCTAAAACCACTGTCAGTAATTTCCCCCACTCTATATCTGTGCCTAAATCAAAACGTAGATTCCATGAACAAAGCTTCTTTCTTAGAAGTGCACGCTTGTGTTTCCCACCTGACTACAACTTGGATGTCCTCAAGTCTAACACAAACAAGTTCCTGATGAACCGCCCCCTTATATAAGACACTTTATAAGATCCCCATTACTTATGATTGCTACGATATTGCCCCATTGTATACTGTACACGCAATAATCCTTATCCCCGAGTGGCTTCCAGGCATTGATAAGTGTTTACTTCCTTGTAAAAAAACAACAAATATATATATATATATATATATATATATATATATATATATATATTCGTTTTTTAAATTACTCGTGGAAATCACATGATCATCCGTGTTTTTACTGTTTCTAGTACCCATTTGTCTAAATAGACTGCTTTGTATGAAATAAATACGTATTAGATACGCTTGAAGTCAAAACAAAGCATTATTACAAAATAAACAGATATTTATTTTGTTTTGAATTTATATTGAAATTTATAAATATATTTCGAAGATACACTTCATCATCAGTATGTTTTCTCTTTCTTTTGCCATGTTGTTGTTGGATCATAAAATCACTTTAAGTCCGTTTCATATTTTTACGGTAGTCTGTTCAAATGTCAGAAAGGTACGTTGATCAGGCAGAATTTACCATAGAAGATCTGATTGAGTTTGAATAAAATAAATACGTATTAGACACTTTTGGAGCCAAAACAACGATTATTACAAAACAAACAGATATTTATTTTGTTTGAAATTCATAAATATATTTCGAAGATACACGTCATCATCAGTATATCTTTTTTCTTTTCTTGTTTTCCTATATTGTTGTTGGGGCATATGCTTATTATGTTTCTGTAATATTTAATTTACTTCAGCAGCGAAGATTCTGCTTTTGAAATGTGGCATTGTAGGCGTATACAACATTCTTGCAATGTATTTGCTATTATAGTTGAATTATCATTGAAATTGTTATTTTTCTGTCTTTTTATTTAATCATTAATTCCCTCTCGGATAAACAAAGAGAGTTCAATACGTCTTCTGACAGCTTCCAATGTATTGGCGTTTAGATAACTGTCAACCATTAGAAATTGTGTGGAATATTCTTAGTTTCAGTCAACTATCAGGATATTTTTATACATTTTTTTACTTCCATCATACTTTTATTTGTAAGTTATTTTTTAATAACCGTTTCTTTGTTTAAGATCCGCGGAGATTACTTATTTTCAATTATGGCGGCTGGTAGGTGAAGCATTATTTTGCGCTTCCAAGACAATTAATCTTGAAAATCTATTACCCTCCTGGTTTTTGTTCACTTTTTGAGCTCGATTCACTAGGTAAACATTTTGTGGTTTTGTGTGGAACTGCGAATATAGTTTAAGATGTCAGTTTTGTCTTTTGTTCACCAGGAATTATTATTTAACCGATTTTCTAAAATGGAATTCCATTCATCCAGAAACATGAAATTTACAGAGGTTATCTGTATCATATTGAAGTCACTTTTACGTCAGTGAAATATCCAGTTCATCCATGGCGTCCTCTAAAAATAGTGAGAACAAACCCGTCGGTATTCTCCGATAGAGACGCCTCAGACAGTTGGTAATGGTTGAGGGCGTAATGTGCGTTCTTTCTCCGATATCCATAGAAAGTATGTCATTTTTTTCTCGAAACAATTAGTCGTACGTGTAGCCGACGCAAAATAGTTAGCCCATTGGGTAGCCACATGTCTTTGTAAAAATGGTCGTAGTGGTTATGTCGCAATTATTGAGATTTGCTTTTCAGCTTTATTCTTTACCTTGATTTTATTATAAAAGGCAATAAAAATAAATAAATAAATAACACCATTATCTCTTCAGATAT
Source organism: Euprymna scolopes (assembly GCF_053919585.1). Taxonomy (NCBI): domain Eukaryota; kingdom Metazoa; phylum Mollusca; class Cephalopoda; order Sepiida; family Sepiolidae; genus Euprymna; species Euprymna scolopes. The sequence continues at coordinate 152,552,904 of NC_136485.1, read as the reverse complement.
TTTCTTTTATTTATTACATTAATTAGCAACGAAGTTAATCTCTTTCTCATTCAAACGTCCATGCGCTGAAAGAAGACCAAAACATGTTTAATGACCTGATGTAATGTCGTAAAACATATCCCAATGCTACCTGTTAACTACTAAATGGAATTTAATCTTTTTCACTTTTTAATGTTACTAGAAAACATCGTCATAAACATTATTGACACACATTTGCATTTCTTATTTCTACAAGAGGATTTCTACTAGCATTAATGATAATGGCATGCGCGTCAAAAGCGTGCTTACTCATATGAGGGTCGTTACAAAAGTAAAGCTGCCTATTATTTTACTCCAAATGTTGTAGAGCTACGAAAATGGAAGTACTATCATTAAAAAGACCGGCCTATTGTCCTCCAGAAATCATTATTCTACGTAATATACACTATTCTTAATTAACGTTTGCCAGAAGTTTAATGATACACTTCTGTTTCTGACTAACGTCCTTAACAGGGGCAGCATTATTAGAGGCTAATACCGTCAATATATGGAATAGAGAGGTGATACGTTCAGATTTTGAATGTATAAGTTCACTGATGATAAGTATGCAATTTTTAATCATCTCTGATCAATTCGGGATGAATTTCTCCCGAGAGTAATTACTGTTTAGACGCCTCTAGAGTATCGACTTGATAATCACTATAACTAATCTTGTACTATCAAATTTCATTTCAACATATAGAAAGAGCTGTCAGGCACAACATATTTTTAAGGCGACAAATCTTTCAACTCGATAATAAACGTTAAACCATGTAGTGTAATTTTTTTCGTTGTTCTCTATCTTTATCACACAAAAAAGAAGTAAACAGTGAAGCGTCATTGACTATTGAGGCAATTGCTATATTAATAGTAGGTAAGTTTGGTAGGATGTTAAGCAGTAATATGTTTTTTCCTAATTAGATAAAAATTAGTGCAAGGAAATGATCACAGAAAAGAGAATAGCGTAAAAAAAATCTAACGAGTATTTTGCTGCGGATTCAGTAGGTTACGGGTAGTTTGAGAGAGGTATACGTACGAGATATATTATCATTACTGGTCAAAATACTTGATACAATGGCTGCTAAGGTATGAGGTGAGTAGCTGATTTGTGAAAACGGCTCGCGCTAACTATTCATCTTGCATAAGTAATAATCGAATCAAATTCTTGCGTGTTACCAAGCATGGTTCGTGTACCCACTTGATCTCCGCCTACATGTATTAGGGATTGTTACCTCGAGCTAAAATTAGTAGGAACTTATTTTCCTATACAGTACTACAATCTGCGGATTTTTGTCTCCATAAATGACGAGAAGGCCGAGGATATATGAGGAGAAATGAAACCGAATTTTTGTTAGAAAACCAGATTTTGTTCAGAGATTTAATAATAAAAAAAAGTAATAGTTTAGTGCTGTTAGTCATATTTCGTATAACTCGTGATTAAATCATTTATAATGCTGATTTTAGAACCAATGTTTTTTTTGGATTTAACTTTCTTTTTGTTGTTGAACAAATTAAAAGACGTACCAGTAAAAGTTAGCGCAAGGATAGCATAAAAGCTACTGCTTATTTTTTTTATAGATTAACTATATTATATTCAAATACATCCAGGTATTGTGTACTTTTACAGTGGCGTGCTTATAATGCGATGCACCCGTTGTTTTTTGTTCTTGCACAAATGTCGTCAATGCTAGTGATTCGCTCGTGTTTTTCGCTTATTGTTCGAGAACCACACGGACGCCACCTTTGTTTTAATGAGTTTTTATAACTTTTAGGATGCCTTCTCAATTTGTGGGGTGGATCATTTTGCCCCGCTGCAGTCTCTAAGGCAGAAACTTTCTTTACGGGTCATATCAGCCACGAATGACTTCTACCGCTTACAGTATACGCGATACGAATAGAGATATTGATCCAGAAATAAAGTGGATTATCCGGCGAATTCTTTGATCACAATAAATTTCTGGGACAGCTGATCTCCACGTAACAAGCTGTCAGCTGTTTTATGATGTTTGCTGCAAGAAAAAAGCTCAGCTCCTATTAAGCCCAATCATTAGTGACGTCTTTTAGTATTTATGGTCGCGGTGATCTATTGATGCAATGTGTGTTTCTATTTCTTTCTCTTATAGTTAACACATGATGTCGTAATGACAGAAAAATCAACACCATCCTTTTTCTCTGATGCTTCAGATTGTTATACATACACGCACACACAAATACATGCACGCCCCCATATATATATATGTATATATATATATATATATATATATATATATATATATATATATATATATATATATATATATATATATATATACACCTATTCATAAATGTCTTATTAATGCTGTATATTAATCTAACATAGACATCTGCTAACCTACGAACCCGAAACGTGGGAGACACAGTTCCCAATAATATGCTTGCATCCAATCAGATTGTGGGCAAATGAGAATGCATACTTTAATATTTTCTCTACGTGTCACTCCGGACTTAACATTACGCTATATCCCAAACACATCAGATAAATTCAGGATCTAATATTGCCAATGAAATTTACACTTTTAATAAATCAACCCTTACTGGAAATTTCCGTTATATTATCCTAACGATCAAATTTTATTGCCCATTAAAAATTAATCATGCCATTTTCTTATACCTTAAGGAAACAAATACAACATAATCTTGGGAATTCTTTGATGGGGTATGATGGCATCAAATCTCTTAAAGCAACTGAACCATGTGTAATGTATGCAGCACACGATGAAAATATTCACATAAACTTGAATACACAGTTTGGTTAGCTTTGTTGGTTTAACGGCTTACTAAAACGTTTTCAGTGGTTAAATAAATACCAATACAATAGCTTATATAACTAATTCATGGCATAAGATTGATTACTGATTGTATTTCATACGAGAACAAAATTAATATTGGTGCTTTAATCTTGAAGAAAACCAATTGATGCGACATATACGTATTGTCTGGAGAATATGCAGGTGCACATCTAAGTTATCTGTGTTCTTTATTGATTACTTTTCAAAGCCTGTAAAAGAGGAAAACGTATACGTACACACCGACACACACATACATACACACACACATATATATACATATATATATATATATGTATATGAATACTAAACACAATTAACATAATTATTACAAAATTATTTGGAAATTCTCATAGAGCAACTGAAACATGTAATTCATTTTCTAACTTTCCTAGAAAATATATATCGATATTCCTCGTACTTAAATTAATCTCACTCGTTCTCTCTTGCTGAACTTTTTACTCTCTCTCTCTCTCTCTCTCTCTCTCTCTCTCTCTCTCGTTATATCTATATACGGCTTAACACATATTTTAAATTTGTATTCAAACCTCCAGAGAGGTAATCTGCTACGTGAACAATTCACGCATGCACATTCGTGAAACAGTTGATAGAAAAATTTACAATGCGATGATACCTACGTACCACATTTTCAATTTTGACCACTTTGTAGCCGATTTCCGGATTAAAACAGATTAAAAAAGTTCCCCACATGTCTGAATATCCTATATACCCACTTTCAGGTCAGTAAATAAAAAATCATTGAGTATATAAATTGAAAATGTTCCGCACACATTCTCACGTTTATAGAAATACCAACAAATGTGCCCGGCATTGCCCAGTCGTAAAATACGTATAATATTACGTTGCAATTAATAAAAACACTGAAACATGTGCAACTGAGCATCATGTTTTTCTAAACCGCTCACTCCTTGTAAGCAAAAAAAGTAGAAAAATACTTGAGCTGAAATCGAAATAAAAACCTGAAAATAGTGAGTCAAGTACGATAAGCATTAGACCAGCGTGAATGATGACACCATGGCACATAAGAAAAAATATTCTATTGTTTAAAAAGAAAATTCCTGATGAAGGCTTTATAAGCCGAAAAAATTAAACTTTAAATTAATAAATTTTTGTTTATTTAAAATAAAATACAATACGCACGTTGTTGTTCTTTCTAACTTCATATTATGAATTCTGTTTTCTCCCTGCTTCTAAAATGTGGATTACTACTAATATATATATATATATATATATATATATATATATATATATATATATATATATATATATATATATATACTAGCATGGGTGCCCGGCGTTGCCCGGGTGTTTGGAGGTGTATGCTGAGCAAAAAAAAGGGGGTAATTTTTTAAACTTTGACCCCTATTATGACCCCTGAAAATTTATTGTTTTGGGCTCAAATCAAGTTATTAAGTTAGATTCATGTCCACGGAAGCTATATCTAAAATTTAAAGTGTGTAGACCCAAAATTGTCGGAGAAGTTTGGTAGAGTTCTCAAAGCTCAAATCGTTGAACTTTGACCCCTTAATCGCCAAATTTCTGGCTAAAAACGGATCACATAGATTTTTCCAAATCTCAGTACCCTGTATATCAAATTTCGAGTCTGTAGACTAAAAATTGACAGAGTTATTTCGTAGGGAAATGTACACAGACACACACACACACACACACACACACACACTTTAACTTTTATAGATATATAGATTTAAAATTTGAGTCTGACAGAATGACAAAATTATATTGCAAACCGATATATTAAACAAACGAACTTCAAAGAGACAAATGAACACATAAGTAAAAACAATTTGTATTAGAAAACATTTATTATTCCACGTCTTTTTTTTACAGACCTGACGACTGAGGTTCGCTCTTAATAAAAATTGTTTTTTATAGTCTTAATTTTGACTTCCTTTTTCATAAAAAACTAAAAAAAAAATCAAGAAAGAAAAGAAATTTAATTTTATTTTTTCATTAATTTCTTTCTGTGCAAAGCAATTCTTTCAAACTTACTCTGTTTCCAAAATGTTTTTATTTTATTCCCCTCCCCCTTCATTCATTTTCCTCCGCATCCTGGCAAGATTACTGTACACATAGATTCGAAAAAATAGTCAAAAACAAATATATAAATAAATGTTATCAAAGGCAAGATAAGTTACTTTTCTACCTAACTGGATATCTTTTTTGTGTTTTTATTCAATGCAATATATTTATTCAGCTCGAAAAACATACAGTGTTTACCGATGTGTTGGAAAATTCAAGATGGCGTCTCACACCCTCTTTAACACCGTAAGTTTGGGAAAAGGTGTTATAAATAAAAAACTATACAAAATACTATTAAAAACCTGCCGAATATATGTCAACCTATGTCACGGTAACATATATTGAGCGAGTTTTTAACAGTATTTTAACAGGGCACATCGTAAAAACTGACCCATTAATTTTCCTGAAGTAAAAACTATATAGTTTTTAAACTTTTAAAACTGTACATTATAAAAAGAAAACTGTTCGAGTGATTTTTTTTTTTTTTTTTACATGGGTGTCACCACTTATCAAGGCCCAGAGGCCACTCAAGGATAAGGGTTAATAGGTATACATTAGTCATTGTGATTTTAGCATAGTAAACAGTGGGAATTTTGTAACTTGGATTACTTGAAAAAGAAAACTGTTCGAATGATTGAAAATGTAAACAAAATAACAATGTAAATATATTGATAAGAAAAAAACAAAAACAAACGAAGTTTCCGTTTCAGGAACCCGAGTTTAATTTTATGTCGTAATCATTCAACTCGTTAGCGGTTTTATTCAGCGATTAGGGATAACCATACGACATATCTAATTACCAAAGCGATTTTTTTTTAATTTTTTTTTTTTTTTATTAAAACTAAACCTGTTTAGTTTTAATGAACCAATTTTTTTAAAGCCAACACTTTAGTTATTTTGAGAGCGTGCAACTGCACCCGAAAGGTTGATTAGGAAACTCCAAATCCTTTTATGACTCGGAAAAAAAAGGGCTTTTTATCGGCTTAAATGATAAACTAATGTTAAATATTAGTATTTGCCATCGATTCTGAAATAAAATGAAATCCTGACATTGTGATCATTTTTGCAGGTGTTATGTGCCAAATATTGAAATAAGAATGTTTAAATTCAATTATTGTAATTTAAGTCTTTAATTTTAAAGTCGATTTTATTTATAAAATATCTTTTTAGAAATCAATCTCAAAAACAATCTGAACAATAAATCTCTTTTGTTATGGCTAAGTTTTTGTCAAGGGTAGAAATTATAATAGACAAGTATTCATCCATGATGACATTTTACCGATTTCCTGGTTTACAGGTAATCTTGCTAATTTTCTTCGAAAGAATTGACATAAACAATACTTCAACTAAATACGTATATTTCATGCAATAATGACTTTTATTTCTTCTGACTTTTCCTAAACTAAACATAAAACATCGGTTAGGGTTAGTTTAACATTCTGTAAAAGTACCTTCCGTTTTTTTTTTTGTTTGTTTTGGTTTTTTGTACTTCTGCAGAGAAGGTAAAAAACCGATAAAAACTGGATATATTTTTCGTGTTTTTATTCAATTTAACATGTTTATTCAGCTCGAAAAGAATACAGTGTTTACCGATGTGTTGGAAAATTCAAGATGGCGTCTCACACATTCTTTAACACCGTAAGTTTGGGAAAAGGTGTTATAAATAAAAAACTATACAAAATACTATTAAAAACCCGCCGAATATATGTCAACCTATGTCACGGTAACATATATTGAGCGAGTTTTTAACAGTATTTTAACCGGTTTTTTATTTATTACACCTTTTTCCAAACTTACCGTGTTACAGAGAGAATCGGCCGCCATCTTGAATTTTCCAATACATCGGTAAACACTGTATGCTTTTCGAGCTGAATAAACATGTTAAATTGAATAAAAACACGAAAGATTTGCCTTTGATAACATTTATTTGTTATATATTTGTTTTTTGGCAACTTATTCGAATCTAATTTAAGACCACGAGTGAAATGAGAAAAAGAAGTCAGCGGGTTTGGTTGCCATAACAACGTGACGGTAGTGAACGTGTGTGTGTGCGTGTGTGCGCGTATTTCGTGTAGTTTAGTTTCGCATAATAGTTTCGTATTTTTTTAATTTGTAAATAACAAGTTATTAAAAAATTAAACCCTTCCAAGATGGACAATAAATAAAGCCATAATATTTTATGGTAAAGGTAAGAGCGTAGAAACGATTGTTTTTTAGGAGATGTGATTATTGGATTAACCAATCAGAAATCGTCTGTGGCACACACATCTCTGTTTTTATAGATATATAGATAGAAGATATAGATAGATATAGATAGATATATATTAGTAGTAGTAATCCACATTTTAGAAGCAGGTTCTTTCTAACTTCATATTATGAATTCTGTTTTCTCCCTGCTTCTAAAATGTGGATTACTACTAATATATATATATATATATATATATATATATATATATATATATATATATATATATATATATATATATATATATATATATATATTAGTAGTAATCCACATTTTAGAAGCAGGGAGAAAACAGAATTCATAATATGAAGTTAGAAAGAACGACCACGTGCGTATCTGTATTTTATTTTAAATAAACAAATATATATATATATATATATATATATATATATATATATATATATATATATAAACTATATATATATATGTACGTTTGTCTATATATGGACACTATTATATTCTCATTCAACGTACTAAATAGACATCTGAATAATATTCTACTTACGTGTAAATAATCACAATTACATTTTCAAATCATTTAAATGCTCACTGAGTTCATACGATATGTGTATGTGTGTGCGTGTATATGTGTGTGTGTGCATGTGTATATTTGATCATCATTTTTTTCTTTCTACTTAGCATAACTTCCAACGATAATCCTGTTTCTAATTGCCACATTCAATTGCAACACCCGAAGCTTCTCTTTGATATCAGTTGTAGGGATCGGTACCTCGACTTGCGATCACCTCCTATAACTTCGCGTTCATGAAATTAACGATGGCATTTTTTTATGAGTTGCGACTTTTGTTGCAAATGATATTCAGCTACGAAAATGTTTTTTTTTTCGATTGCATGTGACAACGATCCCGAAGAAGGCGTTGCCATGGAGAATCAGCCATTTCCAATAGATCGAAAGCGATGCATAGACGATGGAAAAAAGATAAGAACCATAAGCGAGGAGGAGAAAACAAGGAGAAAGAGAAATAGAAGGGGGCACTAGAATGAAACCGAGAAAGAAAGTCAAAGAGATGAGGAGAACTTGCCGAGCAATACATGTAACTAGAAAAGTTAATCGAAGCTAAATGACTGATGTAATCATAGAAACCATCAAGGAGTACGTAACGATGGCGACAAAATATTTGATTATCGTCAGATAGATAAAATAGAAAATAATAACAAAAGAATAAAAAAACGGGGACGACAAAAATACAATGTATCAGGTCGGTACAAAATCTTGCCGATTTGTAAGAAGGACATTTAAAACCATTGTAATCTATACCCTGCATATTGGCATTCTTTAAATCAATAACCATGATTGATTTATAACATTTTTTTTTCAGATTTCGAAAGCATCATTCATATTTTTTCTGCAATATTCTAACCGATGCTAATCAGAAAACGATTTCCTTTAGTCAACATGAACGGAGACATCTCCTATCTTGATAATGCTCAAACTCAGACCAAGTATCTACGAAGAGCATTTTTTTAGTATATCTTGCCCAAACTTACATATTCCTCTGATTTAGCTCCAACGGATTATGATTTACTTGAGGATTACAAAATAATTTAGATCGCATTAGCTTTACATCCCAAGGAGGATTGAAAATTATTTAGATTTGTATCTCACATTAAAACCTACAGGCTTTAACAGGATAAACAGTTCGTCGAGAGATTGAATCAAGTTATAAGGAGCGCAAATCGTTATTGTTAAAAATAACATTTTACAAAAGAACCGTTTTTCAATTTCGAGATAAAACTTTATATTTGCACAAAACGTTATTCCATCTATCACAAGTATATTAACATCAAAATATGCACATTCTTATTATGCGGATTATATGAACTACGATTCTCATATCGAGTGTTATTTTCACAAAGGTTCGATGAATATAACCTCCGTCCTTCTTCAGGTGTATCTAGTCGAATTCGTACATCTTTCTGTCTAAGGTGGAAATCACCACGAAATTCCGAAGGAAACCTTTATTCACTCCACGATACACAAGAACCCGCTGTGTAACATTAACAGTACTTGGTAAAATTCAGTTATAAACGTACATTCTTCTTGAAGTTAAAGGTAAATATTCAGTTAGGGTAATATTACAGAGATATTACTTCGTACTTCTTCCTTCTGGCTTACGGAATGAGAGCATTCTATTCGCGCGAATTAAATAAAAAGTTTTCAGTCATAATTTCGTACAGATTCCAAATTCGACAGAAAGATTAAATAATTCGACAAAATGATTCCCGAGATAGACGTAAAAAGTGTTGGTAAAAAAAAATTCAAGATGAAAAAACTACTCCGAAGAACCAAAATAATACCAATAATAAATATTCATATAGAACCCGGAAATACTGCAATTATTTCATTTAATCATACCACACAATATGCATTAAGTCCGAAGATATGTATATATATATATATATATATATATATATATATATATATATATATATATATATATATATACATATATATATATATATATATATATATATATATATATATATATAGTAAACTGCAAATGACACACAACAATGTCTGTTATATCTTTAGTTGCATGGAGTTTAAAAAATAGTGGTATAATCCAGAAAACATAAAAGTGTTGGACAATCAGATCTATAAATGCAAATTATATACTCTAAAAAATTGAACTCTAAGAAGCTTAGAGGTAAAACAGAATGCTAAGATAGCATTTCAATATTGCACTAAGAAGAAATTCACTGAGGAAAGCCCTGATGAAAATAGCTGATATCTGTCCCCACGAGAAATCTCATGCTCTCACTGTCCGACAGACTGTAATCATAGTAATAAAGACAAAATAAAGTTAAAATTTAAAGGAAGATCAGGCGTTCTATGTTTCCAACAAATTAAAAGTTGCCTCTAAGCATTAGGATGTCAATGGTACATAGGAATTTTGGTGAGTGTGCAAAAACTTACAATATCTCATATTTCGCATACCCCGCGTATTCGCGAAGCAACTGCAGGTACAAACAACGCAGATATATATATATATATATATATATATATATATATATATATATATGTTTGTGTGTGTGTGTGTGTAATTTTGGTTCGTTAAAAGTGAATAAAACCATATTTCTACGTTACCAATTTAATTGAAATTTTCAGAAATTCTATTTTTAAAGTCAAGGAATGTTTGCATGTTATTAAAATAATTTAACATTGCGAACTATAAAAATATTAAATTAAATAAAAAATATATTTCGTAACTGCGAGATTATCGCCATTTTATTTCCGGTAGACATTAGCCTTTCACTTATTGAGACAAGTATTATTTGTATTAATTTTTATGATACTCATGCAGAGAGTGATCCGTGCTGAAATAATGTTATTATTTAAAAAGTCATTCTTAACATGGGGAGGGGAGGATGTTTTGTACCTATTCTGTACTTTAACCTTACAATTGAATAATAAAAAAAAACATATTGTAAAACTTTAATTAAACGTAGAAATATGAGTTAAAAATAGCGCGGATCGCTCTCTGCATCAGCACCATTTTTATTTATTGCGGACTATTATTCTCATCTTTATTAGTTGTTGTTTCACGACTTTTCGACCAACTATTCCTCTGGCCTTCATGAAAAGAAGTAAGTACGTGAGAAATTATTTTTCCTTTTATAAATGCTCAGTAACTTTTTTCCTTTTATTATTCTTAAGGAGTAAAACTTTTCTTATTCATGAAAAGAGTTACACCTACGTAAATAAATAAATGTTTGTACACGTGACAAATTATCAATAAATGGTTTAGTTACTTTAAAAAAATATTTATGAAAAGAGTTAACATGCTTAATTTCTATACTTATAGGTTTTTGGATTTTTTTTTCACTGGATTATTATTCATTGGACACTAATTAAACAGATTATTAAAAAAAATAAAAAGAGATCATTATTTCGACATTTGAAAGTGGTGCTCACTTTTTAGTTACAACGTTCTGATAAATCAGTCACCCATTTTGTAAGCAATAAAAACACGGTATATCAAAACCATAGAAAGTAAAAATAATATGAGCCTCTACCGCATTTGTAAGTCAGAAATATATTTGTTTCTCAAAGAAAAAAAATAGATTGAACATGACTTTTTTTATTGTTTTTATGAAAATAAAGTTTCGAGTTTTTTTTTAAATTTATTTTTTAACTTATTTAGTTAAAAGTCAGTTTGTGGGTGTTTTTTTTAATTGTCTTTATGAAAGGTGAGTTTTTTTGTTTTTTTTCAAAACTTTTGTGTAAAAAAATTTTTTTTTTAGAGTATTATAAATTTCGCTAACATGCTGGAGAAATGTTTAATAATTTGGTATTTTTTTAGATTAGGTCCACCTCCACAATTTTCCTTTCAATGACGACATTTATAGGTTATCGAGTATGCTGAACACGCAAATCGCATTGAAATTTTGCGTAAATAAATAGTTGTATTATGTATTGTATTCTTCGGCGGCCATCTTTTTACGTGCACACGCGCCATAAACAAATACACGCACGTAAAAAAGATGGCCGCCAAAGATTACAATGCATAATACAACTTTTTATATCTTGATAACTACTTATTTCTGCAAAATTTCAATGCGATTTTCGTATTCAGCATAGTCGAAAACCATTTCAAGTCGTCATTTAAAAGAAAATTGGGGAGGTGGACCTAATCTAAAAATTTACCAATAATTTTTCATCCCGTACGCCTCCCGATACATTGCTTCGTCAACATGCGACCATTTTATATCTCCCGAAGACACTTCCGTATTTAGGAAAAAAAAAATGAATGACCGATTTACCAGAACGTGGTAACTAAAAAGTGAGTACCCCTTTCAAATGTTGAAACAATTTTTTTTTCAATTTTTTTTCATAATCTGGTTAGTGTTCAATCAATAATAATCAAGTGAAAAAATTTCAAAAAAAACTATCAGTATAGAACCTTCACCACGTAAGTGAATAAATAAAAAATGTTACGTGCGCATGTGTTAGCCTTGACTAGGGGGTACTAAGGGAACAACCATTAAATAATTCTGCGGGTCGCCATGGAACTCAACGCCCAAGGAGTACCAAAATAGTTTTCATGATCTGAAGAAATTTTTTTTCGAAAAGTGGGTGATCACTTTTCCATGTAAATTTAACTTAAAATGAGCACCCACTTTCTGGCCACCCGAGGAAAGGGCATTTATTTTCGCGTTTATTGGCTTAAAGATTTTTTGACAAGGCAGTTTGGTACGCGAATGTATATTTAACAGTTTTCGCTTATGCTCACGCATAGAATAAACAAAGGCTACGTCTGTGAAATGGAAAATAGTCCTAGAGTTCAGGGGTTAATACCATGCAAAAGAAATCAAACAAAAAACTTTTTAGCCAAGAAACACACGGAAAAAAGAGATAAAATAGCATCCATTTTTTTTCTATCGAATTCATTTGTTGTTTTTATTGAAAATTATTTTTCTCCGGATTTTTTATATAATTTTCCATTAAGGGCCGTGCGTCTCACGTTCGTAAATAACAAAGTCGTTTTTGTATATTTTGGTGTGCTAAAAACGAATTTGCCAACCGTTTCCGCCGCAAAAAATAGTTTTTATGATATGAAGAAATTACTTTTTCGAAAAAGTGGCGATCACTTTTCCATGTAAATTTAACTTAAAATGAGCACACACTTTCTAGCCACCTGAGAGAGGGGAGATTTTTTCCCATGTTTATTGGCTAAACAGCTTTCGTTTATGCTCACGCATAGCGTAAACGAAGGCTACGGCTGTGAAATGGAAAATAGTCCCAGAGTTCAGAGTTCACCATGCAAAAGAAATCAAACAAAAACCTTTTAGCCAAGAAACACAGAAAAATGCCCCTCTCTCAGGTGGCCAGAAAGTGGGTGCTCATTCTAAGTTAAATTTACATTGAAAAGTTATCACCTACTATTCGAAAAGTAATTTCATGAATATCATGAAAACTTTCTTTTTACAACGGTTTGCAGATTTGTTTTTAGCACACCGAAATCTCCAATAAAATATGTCGTTATATATGAACGTGAAACGGGCCTTAAAGTAAAATAATACCGGTTCTTTTGGAGCTCATTTGCCGTTTAGTTGTACAAATATCCTCAAACCAGGTAATCACTAAAAGGGACTTTTAAAAACTGTCACCTGTATCGAGCAAAAGTTTAAAACCACCAATTATATTCCAGCCTACGTCATGGTAACATATATTGAGTGAGTTCCTTACAGTATTTTTTATAGTTTTTTAGTTTAAACTCATTTTCCCAAAATTTCCCCAAACTTAACGTGTTCGATACAGACTGCCGCCATTTGTATTTTTCAGATATACCGATAAACATTGAATGTTTTTTAACCGATTATACATTACATAAAACACTAAAATCTTATCCAGTTAGGTAGAACATTTACTTTTCTTGCCTTTGATAACATTTAGTTATTATATATTTATTTTTTGACAACTTCTTTGTATCTTTGTTTAGTAATACAAACCCTTTTCATTTAATGTAACGTTTAGTCGGCTCGAAAAACAGTGTTTATCGGGGTATTTGAAAGCTACAAATGGTGGTGGACACTGTTGACTACTTTAAGTTAGAGAAAGTGAGTTAAAACTAAAAAAACTATACAAAATACTGCCAGAAAACCACCAATTATGCCAGCCTATGTCATGGTAACAGTAACGTGGTTTCAGACACTGTTTTGTATAGTTTTTAGTTTTCAACTTACTTTCCCAAACTTAACGTATTCAACAGAGTCCGCGACCATTTCTGTTTTTTTGAGCAAATTAAACATTTTACATTACATAAAAACATTAAACAATTATCCAATTAGGTAGAAACGTAACTTACCTTTCCTTTGGTTTCATTTATTTGTTTTTGGACAACTTTTTCGAATCTGTGTATAGTAACCTCCCCCACCATTAACCAAATATTAATTACTAACTCACATTTTTGTAAAACAACAAAAAAAAAACATTTAGCGTTTCAACATTTTTGCTACGTTCGGCTTCATCCACTGATTGTTGGTCAAGTCCAAACCATGAATGATTGACAGAAACTCCCGAGGATCCAGATCAAATTCTTCAAGAGTACCATTTTTTTCATTTTCGCCTTCTTTTTGACTTTTTGCAGTGGATTGCTGTACTAATATAAAAAACATGCATTTACTCTTTTTATTAAATTTTTATTAAATTTTTCCATTACACTAAATTGAGCAATTGCAACGCGTGGCAGGGTACAGCTAGTAAATATATATATATATATATATATATATATATATATATATATATATATATATATACATGAAATAGCTATACAAATATGTATAGCTCCTTATATGCACATACACATTGATAAATACACATAAATACAAAAATCCTCAATTAAAAAAATTCAGCCGTATTAAAATTATATCTACATTAGAGAAAATATGTACAATTTGGAAAAAAGATTTAAATGAAAATATTTAAGATAAATACAGTAAAATTATAATAACGAATATAAGTAAGTTTAAGAGTATCTCTACATTAATGGGATAAAATACTAATGAAATAACGCAACTTATATTATTTATACAACAAATTTCTCATTATACATATAAAGTAATTTCAAAAGTATTACTATATTAATAGAATAAGAATGCTAAGGAAAGCCAATAATGTTAAGATAAGATATATTTCAGATGAGGAATCTTTCAACCATTAGAGTAATAAGTGTTTGGTGGATAAGAGCATTATTTAAAAGTGAATTAAGACGGTTATATAAATTATAAATTCTAGTAATTTAAACGAATTTTAAACTACGAGTTTTTTTTTCTAGATGTATTTGTAAGGAAATCAAAGGGGCCGTATAAATGCTAAAATAGCAATGGCTGGTTTATGTAACCTGTGAATCATTACTAAGACGATATTGTAAAATATGAAAGAAAGAGATAAAATTCACTATAGAAAATAGAGAGCACAGTATCAATTGCAAAGAGTCATATGGGAGTCTTATGTGAGAATTAATCCATAAGAAACAAGAGAAAGAGGCACATTTTGATAAGGCTTTCCATGAAAATATATAAACTCTATAGTCAGAAGTTTAGACGCCGGGTGGCTATTTAAGTTAATGCAGTTATGATTGGTATTAATTAGTGAAATAGGTGCAAGGTGTACAAGATTAATAATCGTAGGGAAATTATGGGGATTGCTATTGTGTAAATTACGTGTTGAATTACTATTATTAATTGTTAAAGAATCGAATTTATTTACTAAAACTGAATTATTCATTTGTGAATGATTGCGGCTTTACGGTAAGGGTGCGTAAATAACTGGTTTGGTTTATTAGATATGTGCTTTGTAGTAGCTCTGTTACAATATACGAATATATAACATTTTTTAGATCAATTAAATTCTAGTGGGCACTCATTTGGATTATGCCAGTAGCAGTTAGCTCTAGTAGATCGGGGGTAGGTATTGTTTGAACCATTTTCACTTTCCTATTATCTTATTTTACATTATATATGCATGCATATATATATATATATATATATATATATATATATGCAATTTTCATCAAATATTAACAAACTCATTAGCTGTGCACTATTAGTATTTCCTCTTCAAAATCTGTTTTCTACACTATCCCCTCAAAATGGTATTTAAAAAAAAACTATAACTCTGTTGTTGGTATTATTTAGGTTCCCTAGGCAATATATATATATATATATATATATATATATATATATATATATATATATATATACATGTGTGTGGGAGCGGTGTTAGTGTTTTTGAAATTTACTTCAAAGTGCTGAATAGTGAATAAAGCCTAAGCGTAAAAATTGCCTTCAATATCCAAGAAAATCATGAGGCGAGTAACATCGACGTATTCTTTGCAGTTGCGTTCATATCGTGCTTGTGTTAAACCCTTAGACGTGAGATGCCTTTTTGCACACAGAAATAGGCTTCACGAAATCATGGTAAGCCTGTAAATTACTCAACCGCGTCGGATACATCATCTACGCTAAATTTGTCCGTATATATATATATATATACATATATATATATATATATATATATATATATACACATTTAGAGCATAATATATATATATATATATATATATATATGCACTAGCAGTTCAGCCTGACTTTGCATGGGCCCTATGTACTTTTCGTAACTTTATGTGCATATATATATATATATATATATATATATATATATATATATATATATATATATATATTAAAATGTTTGACTCATGTACAGGTAACCTACATCTAAAATTTCAAGTGTTTAGACCCAAAAGTAGCGGTGGTGTCTGCAAAGGTTAAATCCTTCAACTTTAACAGTCAGCTTTTAGCCAATAAACTGATGAGAAAGCTTGCTGCATGTCTTAATACCTTTTATGGAAAATTTAAAATGTTTAGATCTCAAATTGGCTGAATAGTTTTCTAGAGACTGCAAAGATTAACTCTATTAAACTCAACCCCTTGACAGTAAAATCTCCGGCCAAAAGCAGTAGAAAGCTTGCCCCATGTCAGAATACACTATAGGTAAAAATTAAAATGTTTAGACCAGCAATTGCCTGAGTAATTAGGTAGGGGCAGCAGAGGTCAATTTTTTTACAACTACTGTACTCCAATTTGGACCCCTTCATATTTATTGTTTGAGGCTCAAATTTAAATAAAAAGTTGGATCCATGTAAACGTAACCTACATCTAAAATTTCAAGTGTTTAGACCCAAAAGTGACGGGGGACTTTGGTAGCGTTTAAAAGGTCCAAACGTTGAACTTAGATCCATTGACAGCTAAATTTTTGGTCGAAAACAATTAGAAAGATTTTCCCAAATCTCAAATCCCTTATGTTAAATATCGGGTCTGTAGACTGAAGATTACCAGAATAATTTGGTGACACACGTACAGACACCACAGACAGACAATTTTACTTGTATATATATATATATATATATATATATATATATATATATATATATATATATATATATATATATATATACTAGCAGTTCAGCCTGACTTTGCATGAACCCTATGTACTGTTCATAACTTTATGTGCATATATATATATATATATATATATATATATATATATATATATATATATATATATATATATATATATATTCCAAAACCTTTGGCCTTGATGGAAAGGAGACTAAAACTTGATGCTATCGTTCCAAATAATCTGAAATAGCAGCAAGGGAGACAGGTGATTTTAATTATGCCTCATATGCTATTTCTCCACTCTTTTGGTAGTAGTGTTCGATTATGAATGTCACCAGTATCTCTTAATCCTTATACACTATGAAATATCTAATAATCCTTATTTTATACATTGTGAAAGACGATATTCTTATGAAAAAAAATTGTAATTAAGGCTCCCCGTTTTCTGTTATGAAACATTCTGCTCTTTAAATCATTGTTACTCTAGCTATGCTAAAGGATAAGTGCTGTTTCAACGAGTTGACAATACCACGTATTTGTGCCTTGTTCGCTCCGTGCGACTTGATAGCACCTGCATGTACATCGTGTTAAATGCTAAATGTGAGTTGTACATCTAACATTCATCTTACCTTTACCAATAGTTCATGTTAATGTTGTCTTTTCCCCATGCAGGTGACTCCTTATATTAAGTGCATTATTCTTTTTTTATTCAATTACTTCTGTTTTTATATCTGACAAATATTTTCTCGTTTTACAATTTATTGTGTTATTTCTTGCAGCTCATCAACGGGTTCAATTCTTCTCGGTAAAGTTATTTTTCAGTAAAAATGAACTGAATATTTTACAAAAGGAATGGTGACGGGACAACCAGGTGTGTTCACGGTGAATTGGGAAAATAGAGATCAAGTGTGAAAGAAATATTTACTTTTCTATGATTAATTATCTCTGTGTTATTTTGTGTGTGAAGCTTACATCTATTTTCTTCCGAGTGACTGTAATTGTTATGACCTTCCATGTCTATGTAATAAATTATGTTACCAATTATTCTTCATAAGTTATAGTTTCGGTTTCGATTATAACTGATGTCACTCAAGTCTTTTATAAATAGTTTTACCAAGATTCCTTCATAAATATTGGTTTCGGTTTGGAATACAGCTGAATGGAACTCACGATATATATATATATATATATATATATATATATATATATATATATATATATATATTACTATTATCATTATTATTAACGTTTTATCTGCTTAGTTACACATGTTTCGGTTACCGAATCGTATTAACTGCCCATTAACTTGGTAAATCTTTACAGAAATTGTTATTATGATTGGAAAAAAGATATAAAAAGAAGCACACACAAGAAAATAAAAGCGCGGGTTAGAACTTAATTTCTAATTCGACAACAGTTTAGTTTTAAGATTTAATAAACATTAAAAGGTGGTGGGGCGAGGTGGAGTGTAAGACATTCAACCAGATACGGATAGGAATACCTGTGCGTTGTATGTATATATATGCACACTTATGCCAATTTGTAGCACTAGTTACTCAGATACATCTGCGCCCTAATATCAAGCACCCCGTACTAGAGTATTGAACCAGATAATTACTCCCAACACATTATCCTAGATCTTCCCTTCTAATAAATTATTCCTATTTATATATCCTATTTTTATTTCATTTATATTTTTCTATTTTATACCCACTATTATTATTAATAATATTATTATTTATTTATTTATTTATATTAAGTTATTAAATTATGTCTTCTTACATGCATATTTTTATGGTTTCATATCCTGTTTTATTTATTCAATCCATATCTGGCAATTTTTAATTTACTTAATTTTTAGAGACATTATATAGTCAATGAATTTTAATAGGTAAATACACTTAAGTTGGATGTAACCAAGCCTGCTTGGAGAGGACGGATATGAGTTATTGCAAATAACGCCTCCTCCCAATCCGCATCGATCTTTTACGTGTCAAACTCCATATGCCATGTATCCAACAACTAAACGCGACAGTCTCCTATTTAGAGCCGCATTTTGAACCGCTTGTATTTGGGTCTTGGTAACGACTCGAAATTTAAAAATAAAAAGATAAAAACTCATCAGCCAGGCAAATTGAAATTTCTAAATATCGAGCTGTTACTAAAACCCATGGACTACTAATAACACTCTCGCACGCAGGAAAAAGAAAAAAACAGACTCTTCATTGATAAGGATTTGTAGCATCGAAATATATCTGATATAAGCAAATAAATTTGTTTAAATTTGTTTATATAAAATGCGTTGTTTTTAGCTGTCAAAACGTATCTATATACGTAATTATTTTCAAATGTCAACTAATACACAACGGTTCAAGTGCAGATAAAGAAGAAAAATGTTTCTTTCCTTATATATATATATATATATATATATATATATATATATATATATATACAAGTTTTCTTCATAAGTTTGGATTTCCTTTTCAATTCAAGGTGATGTACCCAATTCATATATATATATATACATATATATATATATATATATATATATATATATATATATATATATATATATATATATATATATATATATATACTGTTTAAGCTAAAACAAGACTTCAAAACAAGGTGTTGGTGGCAACAAAAGTGTATTTCAATTTACGTTACAATTATTTCCATAGACATGCAACCCTGGACATGGAAACAATTGTAACGTAAATTGAAATACACTTTTTGTTACCACCAGCACCTTGTTTTGAATTCTTGTTTTTGCTTACACAGTATATTAATGCTCAATTATAAAATTTGATAATTTTGTAGCTTACTCTTTAAGTCAACCATTTTTGGCTTAAAACTCATTGGTTTATGAAGATTTACTGAATTTCACGAACTCAGTATAATTACATATAAGTCTCTCTCTCTATATATATCTCTCTCTTTCTCTCTCTCTCTATATATATATATATGTATATATATATATATATATATATATATATAGGAGCGTAAACAGCAAGAGTAAAAAACCTAACTGCACAATATCGTACAACATGGCAATGAGAGCAAGAAAGAAACCGAAGATTAATAAAGATTACATTAATAAGGATAAAGGGGATGTAACCATTATTAGCAGTGAAACAGATAATCATGCGGGGGTAATATTATTAAGAGAAACAGACGCACGAAACAGGTTTGGTTTAATCCGCCGTTTAGCGTGCATATCCAAAATGATATACATAGAGAATTTACAGAATAATAGACAAAAATCTCCGACCTGAGAATAGATTAAGCAAAATAATTAACAGGAAATCGGTAAAACTATCTTTCTCTACCTCAGCCAACTTAGCTAACACTATAATAAACTCTGATAACAGGAAAATAGCAGAATAATTAATAATAACGAGTCAGCATCGGATGAACCTCTCTTGGAGAGAAATTGTTACTGCAGAAAACCTGGCAATTTTCCGTTGGATGGTAAATGCTTCACCTTAGAAATAGTTTACAAATGTGAGATTAAGACCGATAACATTAAGAAGGTATATCTTGGAGCCACGGGATGCGTTTAAGGAAAGATACAGAAACCATATTGTATCCTTCAAAAATGAACCGGAGATGGAAACTAATAGACAAAGTGTTAATGATAGAAGGGGGATGGTACAAGAATTATAATTAGAAATAAAAAGAGGTAGACAACTGCATTAGGTGATTGGGTCAGGGAACTTCATACCAAAAGAGATTTTGAATTGAAATGGTCAATATTAGATAGGGGTGAAAGTATAGACCTGGGAAATCAAAAAAGTGCAATCTGTGTTTATTGGAAGACTTCTACATAGTCAAATAGTATTTCTTTTCTTGGCCTTTTTGGTCAAGATCAAAGTGTAGTATCTGTTCTTCAGATGCTGCACTTCCATTTCTTGTTCTCTTTCGGTGGAGGAGAAATCCTTCACGACTGAGACAATTTTTATTTTTGTACCTTTTCTCCACGTTAAAAAACGACCCTGGTGTCCAACTCTGTCCCGTGGGGAGGCATAGTAAATAGGTACATAGTCAAATAGTAAATAAAAGGCTGGATGCTATACAGGGATCTCTTCACAGGAATACATTTTGGCTATCACGTCTTAAATGTAGCTGCGATTAAAAGGAAAAAAGAAAAAACAAAAAAGGTGAAAAAAGAAGAATGTGGAAAAAGAGAAAAAAGAAAAAAACATTCTGGAAAAAATAAAGGTTCTTAGGTGCAGAGCCAATATTTATATAGCGTTAAATATCTAAGAATGATGTAAATTAGTTGTAATGATTGATTCAAATCTAGCAAGCAAAGCTGGATCCCAACATTCTACATTATAAACATATTTTCAAAATAAAAACCATGGATTACTAGATAAGAAATTTAGATTTATAATAAGGATTACCAAGGATTAGCAATACTGTCTTGAAACTGGTAACACATTTTTAGTCATATTGATAGCAAAGCGGTTGATACCGTTTCCAGATAAATAAAATAGTTTAACAAATAGCAAAAAAAAATGAGTAATTAAGAAATGGTAATTAATTGATACTGTTTTTGGACCAGTAAAACTTGAAAAATTATAGCTTTTAATCTATTATAGATATGAATCTATTATATATATTAATCTATTTATAACCATTTCACACCAAATAACCAAAGTTAATCCCCACTTTTATTTAAGTAAAACGTACATGAGGCTAAAGATTAGTTTTACTATTAAAGTACTTATTAATGGAACATGAATTACTATCGGATAAGTATTTTAGAACTTAATTCCTTAAACATTATTTTGTATTGAAGCCATGCATAACCTCAGTAAATTATGGTTTGTTGGAAAACGGAGGTTAATTTATGGCATTATGGTTAAGATAAGCGTTTAAAACTTATATTTTAAAGAAATTAGCATAGTTCTGATTGAATCCGTTGAATTAATAAATAACTCATACATGAATATCAGGGATTGACTAAACTAGACACACCAGACGGCCCTGGTTATTTCCCTTTTATAGTTAGGAATAATTATTAGTATTTTGGTATCCTATAACTTTAATTAATGTTTTTTAAATTCCGGACTTACAGAATTTTCTCCCCTTTACTTCTAAACTATCCGATAATCATAAATCTCAACAGGAAAAAAAGGAAAGAAGAAGAAAAAAGAAATATATATATATATATATATATATATATATATGATTAAAAAAGATAAAAATAATGAATAGACGAGATCTTTAATTTTAAAGGAAGAATGAAAATGAACTAAATATAAAGTAATGTTTAGACTTTATTTCCTTATTGAATAAGTTTTAAACTTAAAGCTATCCTAAATCTCATAATTAATCATGCAGATAACTTTGTAAATAAACAGAGCAAATTCCCGATACGACAATTACGTGGTTTCGTAATGATGTAACTCGTTGATTAGTCCGTTCTAATAAATTAAAAATAGAAAAAGAAGAAATTAAGAAAAAGAAAAAATTAAAACATAACTATTTAAAAAAAAGTTTAAGTAAATAAAGAAATAGAGAAATCTAATTTAAGAAATCGATAAATCGCATTAATAAAGCATATTAAATAGCCATAGGTAATTAGTTGTAACATCGTTTGGTAATAAGTTTGAAAGTCGTTTTTTTTTTGGTTTTTGTTAATAAAGATACGAAAAGAGGTAGATATATGCATATTTAAACAGATATTTAGTTTGAATTTATTTATATATATATATATAAAGATACAAAAATAAGTAAATATAAAAATCTTTAAAATACTTTACAAAGGATGCGACGGAGTGAAAGTGGTCCCGCTTGTTTTCTTTTCCTCATAAAGGAAATTTTCCTTTTCCTTAATGTTTCATTGTTAAAGTGTTTTTTTTTTATTTAATAAGTCTGCAGAAAGGCTGTTCTTGTGAAAATTTTTAAACGAAACATAGTTTGAATTTGTCGAAATGGTCTTGAAACAATTGTAACTAACAATGAAATACAATTTTGGTTGCTATCACCCCATTTCTTGAAATCTTGGTTTTTGTTTAATCAGTATATATATATATATATATATATATATATATATATATATATATATATATATATATTATATATATATATATATATAATATATTTTTGGAAATCACAATTTCATAATAAATACAAACCGATAGAAAATTTACTCTATAATAATATATACGAAGTTTGCATAAATTAAAATATATTTTATTACAGTGCTATTACGGGCGACGCCGGGTATCCCTGTTAACTTAGGGAAATACTTTTGCAGTTTAAACAAAAGCGCTACAGATTATCAGGATGTCACCATTCATGCTGAACATCCAGAGAATACCAACATGAATATATTACATATGAAATAGACCGCTGTGGAATTTCCACAATTAACATATAATTGTCTTGAATCTTACGATATGCCACGAAATTCGTACTTTGCAAGCTGATTTCAATCCTTGTCACAGTTGTAAATTTTATTTAGAACTTAATATTCATGAATCTGCACTCTTATTTGATGAATTCTTGAAAGTCGTGCCACACAAGGCTTCGAACTACTTTATGCAAATAGCTAAAAATAAACAAAAGATTGTTATCGTAAACACATTGCAGCCCTCTTAATCTTCTTCTTGACAATACCCAGACATTGGTTGGTGGGAAATATAAGTAGCAAGAGCAGGATAAAATTAGCATATAGGTTTTAAAAAGAAACTAGTTGATTAGTAAGATGTAGTATAACACATCATAGTAGCAACTTTATGAAGACGACTAGACTAACGAGCTATGCAAAGTAAGAGGTTAATAGTTCAAACAATTTTGGCTACATTGCTTTACTACGTGGACTCTTGTTGACACTTTGAATACTAATACCTGTCATACCAGAAATATGTATCTTACCATCAAAATGCTTACCTACATTTAACCAAGTGTTAAATGTGTTTTACCTACATTTAACCAAGTGTAAAATGTGTTTTACCTACATTTAACCAAGTGTAAAATGTGTTTTACCTACATTTAACCAAGTGTTACATGTGTTTTACCTACATTTAATAAAGTGTTAAACGTGTTTTACCTACATTTAACCAAGTAGTAAATGAGGTTTACCTACATTTAAGCAAGTGTTAAATGCGTTTTACCTACATTTAACCAAGTAGTAAATGTGGTTTACCTACATTTAAGTAAGTGTTAAATGTGTTTTACCTACATTTAACCAAGTAGTAAATGTGGTTTAACTACATTTGAGTAAGTGTTAAATGTGTTTTACCTACATTTAACCAAGTGGTAAATGTGTTTTACCTACATTTAACGAGGTGTGTGTGGAAAGTGAGGGAGGAGTATTACACTTAAGTGTAAAAACGTTGGCCTGCGAAATTGATAAAATAATTATTAATTAAATTGTGATAATAATTATTTTATTAAACATTCCTTTTGGGTATTTAACATATTTTGAGAACTGAGTGCAATCAGCACAAAGTCATAAAGTACAAAGAGAGTGTGACCCGAGCAAAAAAGTACTGACCTATGAAAACGTCAATAAAACAAAACAATCTGCCAGTGTGTGGAGTTGCCAAAAATCATATCATTTTAGAAATTATAAACAATAAAATATATTTTTATATCTGTAAATATTTTGGCTCGGCGTAATCTAGAATTTCGTGCAAGTTTGGTACAAGGCATTGACGGCCACAAATAATTGGTTAACCAACCACAGGATTGCTCCCTGTAGCCCAACCAGATGACTGCGAATGATTGGCCGATTATCTAAATTAATCAGAGGCAAACTAAGGTAACCGTTACGATGATAGCTATTGGTCGGCAATCCCCATCGGCTGACAAATCAAGCGCTGATTATTCCGAATTTGAGCCCATATATATATATATATATATATATATATATATATATATATATATATATATATATATATATATATATATATATTGTATATATATATATATATATATATATATATATATATAGGATACTTAACACGAAAAAATTGAGTTATTTCGTTTTTTGGGGTTTTTTTTGCCGCTTAAACGAACAAAATCCCTTTCCACTACATTCTCCATCATTGACGCTGTTTCCTTGGTATAAATATTTCTTAAGAAAACTTTGCTCCGTTAGTCAACCAAATTCACCTTGCTCCGAGGATTTTGTTGAAAATTATCGATGAAAATTGTGTAAATACACGTTTGTATCTGTTTATAACGAGCGTTTTCTGCATTTTTTTTAATTGCTTGTCAACTTTTCTTTTTTTTTTCTAACATCAAATTCAACCTTCATCGACTAGATCGCATTTATCTCTTCTTTAACGCAACGTGGGCGTGGAAGGAAACAGACAACGACCAGACGCAATTGTGGTAATTCAAGGGACTATCGGCCAACCAGGTGTCGTGAAGTTATAATACCACACAATGACGCTTCTCTGCTTCTGGTTGACGTTTAGGACAGAAGTTGCATTCTTAGAGTCCTACACCATCAATATCTGCAACAGATATATGAAACTTTCAGATCATGAATGCATAAGTAATCACGACAATGCAATCTGCAATCACATCTTATCCATTCGGGCGAAACAAAAAATAGGAGATATTACTTTTGAACTACCCTGGTGTATCATTTTATTTTCATGTATTTAATATGTCCTCAGCACCGCAGTAATACAACGCAGTAATACGACGTTATTTCTCGAAGCTAGATCTATTTCGTTGAAATAGAATACATATCACGAGATACGTCGGATTTTAATGTGGTTTATTTGTTCGAGTTCCTGCAACCAATTTTAAAGCGTTGGTTTTAATTATCATCTGGGCATCTTTTATTTGTCGAAACTCCGATTTTAGGCAGATAGGAGAGACAGTTCAATTGTGTCTTTCGCAACTCCTCACTACTGGATTAATATAAAAGATACTGCGTCCTCTAATTCCTGCACAATTTATGTTATTCAGTACTGAATCATTCACACTTTAACGCCTTATTATATAACAGTAATACCAAGGAATTAAAAAAAAAGTAAGTCAAAAATGTACTTCTCGTATCAGCTGATATCAGTTAACAATTCAACCAGAAACATAAACTTGAATTTACCAGCTGAGGCTGATCTGCTTATGTAGAAAAGTGATATTGGTATGAAAAATGAAATTAAAATTAAAGAATACATGCCAATTGACGCCGTGTTACTGGCGTAATTTGTCATCGATAAAAGACGGGCTAAATAAAAATAGTAATTTGCGGGTTTGATCATGAATAGCTAATAAAATTCGGCGAGATACACAAGTACTGAAAATACTGTGGTTGAAGAAAAGTATACCACTTACTGAAGTTTAGTTGGCGTGCAAATTATCTTCGTGACTGCTATTGAAAACGATGTTGTGGGAGAGAATTATAGAACTTACCGAAGTTCCAGTAGAAAAACCCGTCTTTACGAGTTTATTATTGAATTGTTATTCTTTGAGAAAATCATAGCGTGTGATAAATAATGTAAATTACGAATGTTGTCGAAATATTTGAAGATGCTTAGCGTCGTACATTTTAGATATGTATGTAAAATGATTAGAAAAAACCTCCTCCCCATGCTAAAAGTCATCTGCCAACCTAATTCCTCATTAGCCACACCGTTACCATGACAAAAATTATATAAAATACCAAACGTAATATATATGTATATATATATATATATATATATATATATACATATATATATATACATATATATATATATATATATATATATATATATATATATTGGCAAATACGTTGCTGCACTAAATACGTTACACCTGAGTAAAATATACCAAATAAAAGTTTCATGAATGTGTCTATTGTTTCTATAACGGGATCCTGCTTCCCTTCCTTACCTTTAGTTATTATTATTTCATATTTTCATATGATTTGAAAGCAGAGTCCAAAAATAGTTGTCTGTTGCATGTCTGATGATATACTGTGGCAAATAAATGACAGTTGTTTTTCATTGAGCTATATCAGAATATTGAACATTCGAAAATCGGAACCAAAACGTATAGCTTACGATTAACTCTTTCCTTTGACGTTCATGTTCGAGCAATAAAGATATGTTTGCTGCAAGCCTAAAAATTAAAACGTTCATAACTATTACTTTAAGCATGCATATTAATAATTGCTTCGTTTGACCTTCACCTGGGGAATTCCATTTTTTAAAAATTTTCACACATTTGCACTGATTTTCCCAGCTAATACCAAATATAAAGTTTCGTATGCGTTATGTATTAAGTTTTATATCTGTAAACCAAAACCTGACTGAGGAGTCTTTTAGGCAATTTTTAAAACAAATATACATACGCACACATAAATATATATAGAAGGATGCACATGTTTACTATAACCTTTTACGCAAATATTACGCAAGTATAAATCATGTAAAATATCTGCATGAATATAATTACCCGTGATAATTAATTAAAGATGATCATTCCGTACGAAAACCAAAAACCAAGACTAATAGGAAATTAATTAAAATCGATGTTTAAACAAATATATAGATACGCATTGAAGATCATATATATATATATACATATTAAAGTGAAATTGTCTGTCTGCCTTTGTGTCTGTGTGTGTACATTACGCTACGTAACTACTCTGTCAATTTTCAGTTTACCGACTTAAGATTTGACATAACGCATACTGAGATGTGTGAAACACTTTAAATTGGTGTTATGCCAGATATTTGGCTGTCAAAGGGTCAAAGTTCAACGCTTCTACCAAACTCATCCGGAAAGTTTGGGTTCAAAATTAATTGGAATTAAGATGTAGATTTCCTGGACATGGACCTAACTTTAAATTTGATTTGAGCCCAAAACAATAAATGCAAAAGGGTCATAATTGTGCTCAAAGTTAACAAAAAAATGGATCTCTACGGTCTTTACCAAATTACACAGCCAATTCCTGGTCTAAACATTGAAAGTACATTCAGACATAATCAAGTTTTGGCCGAAAATTTGGTTGCCAACGATAACAGTTCAAAAGACGTGACCTTTGCGGTCTCTAGCAAACTGTTCAGCGAATTTTGGGTCTAAATATATTAAATCTTACATAGAGGGCATTCCGACATTCAGCAAACTTAAAAATCAGTTTTGGAGCGAAGATTTTGCTGTTTAGAGATAAAAGTTTAAAGAGATGACCTCTGCAGACTCTTCAAAACTTCTCCGCTAATTTTGGCTCTAACTGCTTGAGATTTTAGATGTAGGTTACTTGGACAAAAGTCCAACATTTCATATATATATATATATATATATATATATATACAAAAGCAAATAAAACCATGAACAGTACATAGGGCCCGGGCGAAGATGGGCGAAACTGCTTGTATATATATATATATATATATATATATATATATATATATATATATATATAGAAAGAGAGAGAGAAATGAAAAGGAATAAAATGAGTTATGTGTTTATCAACGTTTCGTCTTTATTTCGATATTATCTCTGTATTAATGAGATTAAGAAAAACACCAGTGCAAATATTAGATAAATTCAAAATAACCACGCCGGAGACTTCGTGAATCAGCGCTTATTGCAAATTTAAGCACAGTCAAAAACGTGCAGGTTTCTATAACGTAGCGCCATTAATAAGTACACTTTTATTTAAAAAAAAGCATAATTTAATTGTAGACACAGATTAACCTTCTCACACCATAGAAATACCTGGTCACCTGTAATAATCAATACATATAATCTCAATCAATAAATTACATAACAAAAATACATTTATTTCTGGTACATACCTATATTTGAATCATTTTTTCCAGAAAGAACATTACCTACGTTCATATGTTTTAAAAAACTATTAAATACTATATGACATTATTAAAAATCTCACTCTCTTTAACAACGCAATTTGCCCTCCATTTTTTTTTTAATTTCACACGTCTTTTCCCGTTTCTGAAATCGAACAGCGTCACACTTTGTACATGGAAAATTTTGTTTTTGTTTTCTTAATCTTAATCATCGAAAGGAAGTCTCGAAATAAAGACGAAAAGTTGATGAACACATAACACGGTTTGTTCTTTTTTATTTCTCTATATTGTCGGAATACTATTTCCATTATTCTTCATTATATATATATATATATATATATATATATATATATATATATATATATATATCTGTGTGTATTTATGTATATACACATATATATACACACATTATATATATATATATATATATATATATATATATATATATATATATATATATATATAGTAATCCACAGCTCATCAGTGCGGCTAGAACGGCAACTTCCTGAAGCCAGGATTGAAACCCGATCGTCTATACGACAGTCAAGGGCCCTAAACATTACGCTTATAGGCGGCTGCTGTGAAAG
Organism: Euprymna scolopes; assembly: GCF_053919585.1. Lineage (NCBI taxonomy): Eukaryota > Metazoa > Mollusca > Cephalopoda > Sepiida > Sepiolidae > Euprymna > Euprymna scolopes. The sequence goes on along the minus strand of NC_136485.1, from coordinate 152,523,470 downwards.
TCGTGAATTAACGATGTTTTGACATCGTCCGAAATACATAAGCTCGATTTGTTTACGAAAAGAGCATCGCTTTATACGCAAATGGTAATTTGTGTATCATTTCTATATATACATATATATATATATACATATATATATATCTATATATCTATATATATATATATATATATATATATATATATATATATATAACAGTAATTATACATGCATGTTTCGGGGTCCTACCCCTCTTCAGACTTATGCACCTTATGTATTTCATTCCAGCGTCTTATCCATTACGCTATGATGACATAGACGTCTTACTGTTTAGTTTTGATCGTTTATATATTTAGGTAGTTTTTTTGTTGTTGTTGATTTTTAAACGATATTGAGGTTAGCGGTTTGAGTTAGATCGGATTTCTTTTTGTTTTTAGAAATTGCCCATTTTTTTATTTTGGACGTAAACAAATAATATTTTTCTTTCTTTATTTAATTATTTATTGTTAAAACAGTAATCTACGTGCATGTACGTAGATTACTGTTTTAAAAATGAATAAACCAATAAGATATAAATATTAAAAAAAGCAGGCATGTCCGATTACATTCTTTCAGATGAAAAACAAAATCCTCGTCAGACCTTTTAGATCGGAAACATGCTCCAACATCTGAAACATATGTAACCCAACAGATAAAACGGTAATAAAAACCTTAAGGTCTGACGAGGCTTTTAGATCGTAAACATGGTCCAACATATGTTTCAGATGTTGACCCATCTTTACGATCTAACAACCTCGTCAGACATTAAGGTCTGTCGAGGCTTTTAGATCGTAAACATGGTCCAACATCTGAAACATATGTAACAAGACAGATAAAACGGTAATAAAAAAATAAAACACACACGCACACACACACACACACACACACACACACACATATATATATATATATATATATATATATATATAGTAGTCCGTAAACTACCAAGTTCTCTCGGATTTTCTCTCCTCTGATCTTGAGCAAGTGATATAATGGGGAAAGAGATGGCTTGTTACTTTTAATGCATATAAAACCAAGCTTTTATCTTTACATCATCAACGCTCTGCTCCATCTCTGGCATCAATTGAAATGTATGGCTCTCGTCTTGAGGAGGCCTCATGTTTTGACAAGCTTCTGGGCTTGCCCTTTACTCCTAGTCTTAAATAAAACACATACATTAAATATGTTGCCGAGGCCGCTGGAAAAATAGTGGGATCCTTCTATCGATCAAGTAAATATCTCACTGCTGATGCAATTCTTTATCTATATAAGAGCCAGGAACGTCCAAGGATGGAGTACTGTTGCCACATCTGGACAGGAGCTGCTAGAAAGGACTTATCCTGCCTTGATAGAGTTCAAAATAGACGTCCTAGCCTCGTAGGTGATGTCCTTTTATTTTTCCTGCAATCTCTTTCTCATAGAAGAGATGTTGCGAATTTGTCTCTGCTTTATCGTTATTTTCATTGCAGGTGCTCAACTGAGCTCTAATCTATGGTCGCCCCTCGCCAAACTTTCACAAATAACACCCGTCTAGCAGAAAACACTATCAATAATTATCCCCACTCTTTATCTGTGCCTAAACCTAAACGTAGATTCCATGAACAAAGCTTATTTCTTAGAAGTGCACGCCTATGAAATGGTCTTCCATTTTCCTGCTTTCCATCTGACTACAATATGATTATCTTCAAGTCTAACGTAAACAGGTTTTGATGAGCCGTTCCATATAAGTTCACAAATTTCCCGAATTTCGATTACTTACGATTACTATATTGTCCAATGTCTATTGTACACTCTTTAACCCTTATCCTCGAGTGACCTCTTGGCCTTGATAAGTGGTGATGCCTATGTAAAATAAAAGCTGAACATCTATAGATCTGAGAAGAAACGAGGTTGTAGAAATAATCATATCTGCTGAAATACTTTCTACGCTCATCTGGGGCGAGAGAACTGGATTTATAAAAGAGAAAGTGTTCAGTACAATCTTTGTTAGAGTACCCATTTGGTAGAGATATTTCCTTCGGAATAAATGTACTACTTTTAACGGTGAATTAATGTACACACAGTTCTCGGAACAACAGTTTAGAACGTGCTGTACGTAATGAAAGAATAGAGTCTGCTTTTGAAGTGTCCGATAAATAATCCATGGAAGCTTCTGAGGCAAATGAAAAATCGAGATTATGGCCCGATGGTGAGAGCTGCCGACTGTCAATGCGACGATTGTAGGTTTGATACACGGCTGGGGAAACGGGTATGTCCAGCTGCACTGATGAGTTGTGATACAACGCAAACCACTCACCGTGCACTCTCTTTTCATTCCTCCACTTACTCCCTAACTTTTGCATATTCATGTATGCAGGAATCAAACTATCCCCTACTTACTTACTAATTACTACTAAACTCTTCACATATATGGGCATACATTTATTAAAGTCTATATTGACATCTGTATGTATATATGTGTCCATTTATGAAGGTGTGCCTGAAATACTATATTCTTTAACGCACCTACATACTCTCTTATCTATGTGTCAGGTACGTGTGTCTTTATTTGTCTGTGTGGATGGATGTGCATGATTGTGTATGTGTTTATGTGTATCTTTATACGTGTTTGTATATCTACGTGTACGAGTGTGTGCGCTCATGGGTCTTGCATATATGCATGGATATATTTCGTGTATCTATGCCTATGTACACATACAGACGTATGTGTACTTCTGGGTGTTGGTGTGTGTATATATATATATATGTGTGTGTATGTGCATACATGGGTCAACGTACGTATGCAGTTATAGCTATATCTAGATACATATGCGTGTATGTGTTTGTATGTACTTATCTATCTATATTTGCAATACACCTGACACTGAAAATAAGGTTAGGCATAACCATTGTCCAAAACACGAAATTAGGCGCCCACCTCCTATGTATATGAACTAAACGAAACCACAAGAACTCCTAACTGACTAAAACTTAACCACCACATTCATAATCTTTAACCTTTAAACGTTCAGGCCCTCTATATCCGTCAAACCTCATTTAAACTCTTAGACATCCTATTAACCATATAACTATAAATATAGCTCAACCTAACTCTGAATATTCTAGTCTTACTAATAACTCTTACTACTTACATTTATATCCCCGATACATATAAATTTTAGCAATATATACCATTGTTTAGATATACGACCATCGAGAACAACCTGGATTTCTCTCTCATCTAAGAAGGGTTTAATTATGTTAAGTGTTCTTCCAGTGATACAGCATGATCTGATTTTCCTGAGAATACCTTCCTGCCATACCCTGTCAAAAGCCTTAGATGTATCTAGAACTACCGCTCTACTCTCCCCTGCCTTGTCAAGTGAATGGTATATACGCTCAGAGATTACAATAAGAATGTTTGCTGTGGAACGGGTTGGCCTAAATCCATATTGTTGGTCGGTCAGAAGTTTAGCATCTGTAAGGTGATGGACTAGAGCTTGATTAATTATGGACTCAAATATTTGGCAAAAGTTGGAGGAGGCTAATGGGGCGGTAATTTACTGGGTCAGTTCTTTCGCCAAAATTCATGAAAACTGGTACCACAGAAGCAGAATCATAAGACCACTTAAGCAAGCGTTTACGCATATTTTCGAATTCGTAATCAAAAAAATCGTTTAAACCATTGCCAAAAGGGAAAATATGATGGGAAACATGAGATCTGCTTCATTCGAAACCTTAACACTGATCTAATAATTATTTTTTAAAAAACAAACATTTTCACCTGGCCAAAATGATAAGACCGCTGATAATTTATCTAACAAAAGGCAATTATACATTACGGAAAAGAGTCTCAGTATTTAGTATAGCCTCCATTATTACGAATTACTTCAAAAATTCTCTTCGGACTAAGTTTTTTATCAGTTGCGAAGGAATTTTATCCCATGTACTGAAAACTGAACCAGAAAGTTCCTTTATCGAATCATACTGTGTTCCATCCTTGAACACTTGTTTTGCCATCCATCCCCAAAGATTTTCAATGGGAGTGAGGTCCGGAGAACATGCTGGATGATCTAACAATTCTATATTATTTGAAGAAAGGTATTCTCGTGCTTGTCGAGAAGTGTATATCGCAGCGTTGTCTTGCTGGAAAATCCAATTTCTTCCACACAGACGTGGACCTTCAGTCCTGATAGAAGCATTTTCAAGCATTGAAATGTATTTCAATGATGTTTGCCGGCCTTTCACTACTATCAATTTAGGGTCCCAGCTGACGAGAAAGCACCCCAGATCATTAAAGACCCTCCTCCACTATACCGAGTTGAAAAAGTCTCTTTGGGCAAATTTTTATCATGCCAAGAGTCTTGAAATCCATCTGGACCATTTAGATTAAACTTTTTCTCACCGAGAAAATGACATTTTCCCACTTCTCTTCAGCCAAGTCTAGTATTTGGCGGCATATGTAAGTCGGTTAGTTTTGTGCTGTTCAAGAAAACGTGGTTTCTACAGTCGCTTTAAATGATTGAAACCCTTCATTTTCAGATGCCTTTTAGGACTATATTCTGCTGCTGTTTGGCTTTTCAATCGACGTGAGCTCATACTGTTTTTTTTTAAACTTCTTCTGATACGGCGATCCAGTGATGGCGTTATTTATTTATTTATTTATTTTTTGGTCGACCTGGACTCTTTTTGTGCCCATATAGATCTGGATTTCTTAAAAAAATTGTGATGACCGTTTTGCTACGATTCACTTCTTTTGCAATGGATCTATGGGAGAGTCCACCCCTATTAAGCTCAAAGATCCTTCTTCTCTCAAACTCTGATAATGGTTTCCCTTTTGCCATGTATAATTTAGTAAGATGTTTTTTTTTATCCACTAACAAGTTGCTTTTAGAAACATTGAAAGCTTTTCGTATTCATTTTTCCAAAACTAGCCGATTTTTTTAAAGTGGTCTTATCATTTTGATTAGGTGAACATGCTTGTTTTTTTTTTAAATAATTATTAGACCAGGGTTAAGGTTTCGAACGAAGCAGATTTCACTTTCTCCATCGTATTTTCCCATTTGGCAATGGTTTCAACCATTTGTTTGATTAAAAATTCGATATTATGCGTAAACGCTGACTTTCGTAAGTAGTCTAATGATTTTGACCAGGACTGTGTATATATATATATATATATATATATATATATATATATATATATATATATATATATATACAGTACTGTTTCGCTATTTCACAGCTCTATATATGCTTATTATGCACACAATTTAGTTCGCGATTTAATGCATAAATGTAAAAAAAGGTCGTCAATAATAATAATAATAATAATAATGATAATAATAATAATAATAATTTCCTTTAAGGTCATCTAAAAACAAACCATCCTTGATCAGACAAAAGAGTGTTTCCCTTTGCAAACCAGATACTTTAATAAGCATGTGCTTACTTTACTTCTGTTGCAATTTAATATAATACCCTCTCATTAACGTGTCTCCAATATAACACGTCTGCAATCAAATGTTACAAAACAAAGCTCCCACAAGTGTTCTCTTGTTTTGAACAGACCAGGCGACATCGTTTTACTAAAATCAAATTATTCATAAAGGCGGAATACAGACTAAACACCTGAATGCAGTAAATCCGAATCTAGTTTGTTCCACAGAAAGACTTTCTGTTAACAGATACCTAACTTTGTACGTAACCGCATAAAAAGAAAGCAAATTGAATAAAGTGAGAAAAATGTCTACGAAGATGACACACTATGACAACATCTTCCGAATTTTGTTTTCAGATATTCAATGTATGTGTTGTCTGCGTGTGTATCTTGGAGAATTAGGAGCATTGTCAAATAAGTTTTCAAATAAAAAGTAAGTAAATATATTTTATGTTTACAACTGTTACAAATAAATGTTTATTTACATCATAAAATAAACATGACATTTTTTTAACAGCCTCTTATCTTCAGAACGAGATATTTGTAAGAACTAAAATAACAAATAATTCAACATTTCTGAAAAACGATTAAATCTAATGCATATTAAGACATCGGTATCTATTCCTGACTGCTGGAAAACAGCTTCTGTGATACCAATTTACAAAAATTCTAGCGAAAAATCTGACCCATTTATTTATCGCCCCATTAACCCCCTCCCGCTTTTCGTCAAAATATCTGAGTCCATAATTAATCGGGAACTAGTGCCTCATCTTATAGTTGCTAAACGTCTTACTGAACAACAATATGGATTTAGACAGACCGTTCTACAGTAGATATCATAACTGTAATCTCTGACCGTATATACTATACACTGGGGAAAGGAGGTTAGGGTAGAGCTGTAGTCTTAGCTATACTTAAGGCTTTTAGCAGGATATGGCATGAGTGTTTTACTAGGAAAATTTGATCTTGCGGGATCACTGGACGGATACTTAACATACTAAAAGAGGAAGAGAAGAAACCAAGTTGTCCTCGACGGTCGTACATCTAAACAGTATACTATAAATGCGGGTGTGCTTCAGGGATCTATCTTTTGATGTTTATTATTACTAATATCCGTGATGAACCGTTAAAATCGGCACATTTTTGCAAACGAGAAACAAGTTTACTTATCTCATTAGCAAAGAAATCGGGAGTTCTAGAAGCGATGAAGCCATTGGAGACCGATTCAGCATCATCTCAGCTTTTGAAGCATCTTTCGCGCAGGAAGTTGTCGAGATACTTGAAAAAGTGATAATCGGTGACTAAGAGGCCCAGTGAATATGATGGATTAGGAAGAGTCTCGTAGCTTAATTCGCTCAGCTTCTGCCGGGTCAGTTGAGCAACATGCGAGCGAGCGTTGTCATGGAGGAGAATTGGTTCTTTCATATTTCCCAATCTTGGGCACATGCGTTTGAGCTTCTGGTGTATTTCGTCAATTTGTTGGCAGTACCTCTCTGCCGAAATCGTTTCGCTTGGATTTAAAAAGGTGTGATGGGTGAGACCGGGCGCAGACCACCAAACGGTTAAACTAACTTTTTTTGTGTGTGCAGGTTGGGGTTTGGGAAGTATTGTAAAGCTTCTCTGGCATTCAGCATCTATGCCGAATGTCGCGGGTTATAGTGTGTTAAGCTGAAGGAGCGTAGAACACACCTCAAACCGACCATTTTTTGATTATCAACTAATTTTTGCGGCACCCATTTATCCAACTTTTTTGACTTCGCTATTTGCTTTTAATGACGAACTACTGTTGAGTGATCGACCATAAGTTCAATTGCATCTTCTCGTGTTGTTGTGTGAGGATCAGCTTCAATTAAGGCTTTCAATTGTTCGTTATCAACCACAGTCGGCTGGTCGCGACCATCTACCTCCTCAAGGCTCTCGTCACCATTGCGAAATTTCTTCAACCACCGCTATGCCACATGTTCCTTGGTGGTTTTGGGGCCAAAAGCATCGTTGATATAACGAGATGTCGCTACCCACGACGACAAGATGAAGGTAAATGAAGTATTCTTTTGAAAAAGAAATGTACAATTTAACAAACCTTCATGAAGTCGATCGCAAATATAATTAGACTTAGTAAATTACATATTCGTTTTAATAACTTTTAAGTAAAAAAAGTCTTTTAAAATCAATTTTACTGCGATAAAAACTGAACTTAATATATATATAAATTAAAAATTACAATTAAATTTACCAAAATGATCCAAGATGGTAAAACTAAAGTATATTATAAATATTAAAGAATAATTATTTATAAAATAATCTCAACCAGATGTAAAAGTTCGATGAAAACAAATAGGAGATAGGATAGAGCTTATAATAAGAGGAAACAGTTAATAAAACATGTTAAAAAGAGTTAAAAACATATGTTTAAGGAAACACTTACTAAGTGGATATCCCTTTCAGATTAAATATGTTTTTAACTTTTTCAAAGTGTTTTTTAACATGTTTTATTAACAGTCTGCTCTTATATATATATATATATATATATATATATATATATATATATATATATATATATATATATATATATATATATATATATATTTGCAGTCATCGACATACAGTCCTGTTTCGTTGTATCACAACTCATCAGTGCCGCTAGACTAGCAACTCTCCCAAGCCGAAGATTGAACATAGAACCATCTTGTCGACAGTCAGCAGTTCTAGCGATCGCCCGTAAATAATATCGCCAAATGTCTAAATACAAACATCCGTTCAACACTTGTACAGTGCCCTAACAGCTTTGTTTATAAATAAAGAGCGATAGAAACATTTTTATTCACTTGTATTTTCTTTTTAAATATACCAATCTTGATTTAAGAAGCTCAATGTAATTTCTTATCATGTAATGACTGAATAACAAAAGTCCGTATTCTAAATTTCTTGATGTTGATCATCTTAGAATGTATTCCTCTTAGTCAGTTGGCACTTTCAATTTTCGACAGTATCTGTTACGTAACACAAAATCAATAACTTAATTATTATATCAATCTGTTAATCTATTTAACTCAGAACTCATCAGAAGAAATAGCAGCCATCAATCTACCAAAATGAAATAAAATGCGTTTGGTTGTGACAAGATTATTGCTTAGTAACTAAATAATTTATAATTCGATATTAAGGATAAATGAATTATAAAATTTTAATAAAAAATAGAAATTATAATTAACCATCTATCTGACAATTATAAATTAATTTAGATAGTCGAAAAAAATCATTAATATATAATATCGCATGTTGAAATGGTTTTAATACGTACATTTTAAACGTATAGGTTAAATTATTTCTAGAATACATTGTGTCAATCAATGATTAATACAAAATGAACAACATTGGAAGCTTATAAATATAATTTATTAGAAAAAAAAAGGGAATAGGAGAGGAAAAAAAGAATAATAAAAAACGGAGAAGATATATTTATTTTTTTTATTTGAGATCTCTGTTTAGCTTAAAATTGAAAATTAAATTAACATTATTTTTTTGCTCGAGATAAGCAATTATGTAAACGGATTGCATAGCGAATTCAGGAATTTCAATTAGATAAAATTATAGTTTTAGAAACAAGAAATATAAATAACTATAATCTATGTAATAATACATTTAATTAAGGGAGTAATAAGAACTTAATTCTATATAGTTTTAAATGAAGATTATTAAATAATGTAATACAACCGGAAGTTGAAAATGGGTTTTGTTTTTGTATTTCGTATGTGGAAACATGTGAAACATATTATAATCATGGGTGTTGTTTGGTTAAATATGGATACATTTATTATAAGTATCTAATTTATTAATTAATACATATAACATTTGTGGCCAAATATCCATAAATTAATGGAATGTGCTAATAGGTATACGTGTGTTTTAGTGATTTTATTTATAAATTCAAAATGGCGCACTTAAAAGAAATTTATACGGTGTTGTCAGCTTCTCCTCCAATTTTCGAAATTCGTAATGATACCAAAACAAATTTTATTTCTTTTTGGTGGATTGATTGTTGCTATTTCTTCTGATGAGTTAAATGCAAAATAGATATACTCATTGATACAATAATTATATGATTGATTTTGTGCAACGAAATAAATACTGTCAAGAATTAAAGAAAGTAAAGATTAAATTGTATGATGGTAAACATAATGAACTTTGAGATACTTTCTATGTTTTTTTTTGGGGGGTCACCCTGTATATATATATATATATATATATATATATATATATATATATATATATATATATATATATGTACAGGAGTATAAACATATATAAAGAAAACCATTTACAGGAGTATATATATATATGTATATATATATATATATATATATATATATATATATATATATATATATAGATGAAAATATCTGTGTATGTATGTCTGCCTGTTTGTCTGTGTACATTTTTCTACGCAACAACTCCGTCAATTCTCGGTGTCCAGACCTAAAATTTAACATACGTGTATTGAAATTTGGAAAATCTTTTTAATCCTGTTTCGACCAGATATTTTCTCTTAAAGGGTCAAAGTTCAACGATTTGACCTTTGAAATCTACAAAATTCTTCCGCCAATTTTGGGTCTAAACACTTGAAATTTTAGATATAATTTACTTGGACATGGGTCTAACTTTATAATTTGATTGAAGCCAAAAATAATAGATGCTAAGGGGTCATAATTTGGGTCATAGCTAAAAAAAATGATCGCTGCGGTCTCTACGAAATTACTCAGCCAATTTTTGGTTTAAACATTTGAAATTTTACATAAAGTGTATTCAGATATAGGGCAAGCTTTTTAATTGGCGTTTCGCCGGACAATTAGCAGTGGAGGGACCAACGTTCAAAAGATTTGACCATTGAGATCTCTAGCAAACTATTAAACCAATTTTGTGTCTTAACATTTTATATTTTACATAAAGGGTATTCAGACATGCAGCAAGCTTTTTAGTTAGTTTTGGGGCAGATATTTCGCTTCCAAGAGGTCAAAGTTGAAGCAGTCGACCTTTGTAGACTCTACCAAATTCCTCGGACAGTTTTGGGTTGAAACACTTGAAATTTTTGATGTATGATCAAACAGACATGTCAAAAAGACATAGGTCACACATTTTAATTTGATGTGAGCCCAAAACAATAAATGTTAAAGGGGTAAAAACTGGAGTCAAAGTTAAAACAATTAACTTCTGCTGTATCTACAATCTTTTCTCCATGATAGTTAAGGAAGCCTTTTATATAGAACAGGCGAGGGGTACCCGGCGTTGCCCGGGTGTTTGTAGGGGTATGTGGTGTTAAATAAAAAAGAAACCGGGGGGGTAGGATCGAAGCCGAACCCCGAGCGTTGCGACGACGACGATGACGATGTAAGCATTGTTATAAGCGAACTAAGAAAAGAAAACAACGTTTTAATTAAGCGGGGGGGGTAAAACAGAAATTAAAACAGAAAAACGAACGAACGTTACGTGAAAAAGGGCTTAAATAATACAAGGTTCAATATTTAAATGTAAAAAATCGAAAAAAAAGACATCTCACACCACGATTCGAACCCAAAACGCTTAGATAATGAACCAACCCTTAACTACCTACGCTAAAGCGCCGTATATAAAGCTAGTTCGGTTTATCAACTATTTAAAGTAAATCAGGTCACGACGTCATGACGTCATCTGACGCGTTTGTTGTTGACCCCCGCCCTGTCGAATCTGTCTAGACATCTCTCTCTCTTTCTCTCTCTCTCTCTCTCTCTCTCACACACTTCGTCTGCCTTACTCTAAAGACTGGAAAATGGCGTCCGGCTGTTTTTATTTTTTTAAATTCGTTCGTTAATATTTTTTGTAAGCGTATTTTTTGTTTACTTCACATGTTTGGCTTATTATTTCTACTTTAACTATCGAGTCTAACTATTTTGAATGTGGTAATAACTTTGGTAACGTTGCCATAGCGTAGAAGTTCATAGTTTAGCTTTAATTATTTTTTTTTACCGTTATTTTTATTGTAAATTAAGACGCCCATTAGAGGTTGCTGACGTCAGGATCACGTGACATGACTCAACGGGTTTTTAATACAAGTTGACCCAAAATAAACGGTCGCGTGTATACTTTATGTAGAAGAGTTAGCGGCCGTATTTTTTTGGGCAGTTATAAATCGATTTAAATATATGTAATATTAAACATTAAAATGTCACCTTTTTGCTGGGCCCCCTGCAGAAAATCAATCAGTTGACGCACTTCTGATGGTCACTTTGGGCCAATTTTTCGATATTTGTCGTCCGGAAGTTGTGACTTTCATATGAGACAAAGTTTCTGAATTTTTGTTGTGTTTGTAAAAAGTTTTTAGCACACACACAAACATACAAACATACATACATTTTCGCTTTTATATATATAGAAGGCATTACGGTACATATGCAGACTTTTTAATATATACATATACACATAAAGTTATGAAGAGTACATAGGGCTCAAGCAAAGCCTGGCTGAACTGCCAGTATATATATATATATATATACATATATATATATATATATATATATATATATATATATATATATATATATACATGATGGCAGCAAATTTGTTTTCGATCATTGCCATTACTTTATATAGCACACAAAAAAGATATGCAGAAACACGAAAACAAATCAGTGATGGGCCGCACGAAGGTGGCTTTTAAGCCGTGCCTAGCTCTGGCATTCTTTGACACACATTGTGCAGACATATGCACCATTAGCAGCAGGTTCTTGAGGGTCACTTCTATGTATAATCAAATGCCACTTCAAACCACCTGCTGTTTTGTACGCCCAGTTGAAACAGATTAGATCTGACAGCACAAGACTTCTTTGTGGCCCACTGCGATGATGAGTAGTCTGGTAGCTCATCAGCTCAGCTCCACTCAAACATAATCTTCCGCACGCCTCACACTCCAAACCAATTTGGCGCCCCCGCCCATCTACTGCTCCTTTCACCCTTCCCCTCCGGACATCATGTTTCAGCCGCTCATACTCGGTTCGATCGCCTCATACTTGCCCACACCTCATCGCAAGGTCCTTCTCCACTATCCACAATCCAAAGCAAGACTCCCAGGTCTCACATCTATCTCACATTTTTTAAGGTGGACCTCAAACAATCTTTGAAACTCATTTTAGTCTTTTGAGCCTGACATCTTTCCTCAGCGAGCTCGCAATGAGTTGTTTGGGAAGTCTACTGCCTAACTTCCTCACCACATGTCCACTCAATCTCAGCCTATGTTTGATAATGTGAGCACTAATGCTAAGACATTGGGTCCGTTCAAGCACTTCCACATCACTGACGTACATATGCCAACCGACACCTAAGATTCGCCGTAGGCACATCTGACGAAACCGCTCGTGACGTCTCAAATGCTTCCTGTATGTTGTCCACGTTTCACAGGCATAGAGAAGAGTAGAGAGAACGCTTGCGGCAAAAACCTTAATCTTTGTTGGCAGCAAGATCCCATGACAACTCCACAAACGCCTGTCCAACTTTACAAAGCGTCACTTCCGCTGCTGATCCGTAACGACACCTCATCATCCAGGACACCGGACAAACTTAGTGACAACCGCTATCCTTGACCCTCAGATATAAAATGATGATTCATAGTATAGCATGCCTGGAGCAAGCTGATACATTAAGATAGTTTTTTCAGATTGATACTCAGGCCCAATGCGCTGCAGGCAACCGCAAAGGCGTCCACACGATGCTGCATATCAGCCACCGTATGAGCCACAAGATAACAGTCATCTGCATAGAGCAAGTCAGAGATTGTGTTGGTGAGTACCTTTGTACTTGCATTGAAGCGCCTACTGTTGAACAACCTCCCAGTAGTTCGATAACGAATATAGACACCATCAGAGCAACCCCCAAATTCCATCCGAAAGGCCATGGTGAAATATAACGCAAAACGTATGGGTGCTGGTATATCTCCCTCTTTAACACCATTTTCTACTGGGATAGGACCAGCCAGCTCCCCCCCCCCAACGTTGATCACAACATTCATATCATCGTAGAAGAGCTTTAAGATTGTTAAAAACTTGCCAGGACAGCTAACTTATTTCAGAATCTCCCACAAAACATCCCTATTGACTGTATTAAAGGCATTGGTTAAATCGATGAACACCTGATACAGATCGTTTTGCTATTCTATACATTTCTCCTGTAGTTTCCTGGCTATAAGAATCATATACACTGTCCCTCGACATCTTCTGAAACCACATCGTCAGCAATGTGCTCCAGTATTCTGTCTAACATAATCCCACAGAACACCTTACCGACTACTGACAGCAAAGAAATGCCTCGATAGTTTCCACATTCATCTCTAGTACCCTTCCTCGTGTATAGCACCATCATCAACGCATCTCGCCAATCCTGCAGAACACACTCATCCCGCCAAGCAGTCTGCAACAAGTCCGCTAAGCGTTGCATCATCTTCGGTCCAGAACATTTAAAGATCTCTGCATGCAAACGATTCAGGGCAGGAGGCTTTCCATTGTTCAGTTTATGGACAGTTGCTTCAACCTCTTGGAGAGAAGGAAGCTCTGCCAAGATATCTTTGACCGGATTGCTAGGAATCGACCTAACAAACTCCTGATCAACTTAAGAAGGTCTGTTCAGGAGTTCCATCTATGAAGAATGTCGGTATGGTCTCGAAGAAGATCCCCATCATCCCCGAGCGCAAAGGAGTGATAGGTGATCTGGATCGTCCGTAAACCACACGCAGTAGGTTGTATAAGACTTTGGTGTTGTTCGAATCCGAGGCAAGCTGTATTTCCATGAGCTTTCGGCGTCCACCATTCATCTTGCATTTTTCGCAACCTTCTCTGCACCTTACGCTTGATTGCCTTAAAATTGTCCCTCAATCGATCCTCCTAACCATCCTTCAAAACACCCTAGAGATAAGCATGCGATGACCTGGCCTTAGAATCAAGCCTGACATTTCAGTATCATTCTCATTGAAACAATCCTGACATTTACGCTCACAATAACCTACTAGTCTCTCACATACCTCATAGACAGATTCCTTAAAAGCATGCCAAGTTTTTTTATAGCCAATCTCTTCCATCTCCTTTACTAGTGTCTCCCTCACAATATTTTCTTTAGACGGGCAACATTAAGTCGCTTTGGGGTAGCCACACCAGGTCCTCTCATCTTGGGATTCACAACACGCTTAACCTTTTCATGGACGCATCAATGGTCGTTCCAGCACTCTGCACCGCGCATGACACTAACACTGCTGATATCCCTCATCTCACGTTTTCCAACTAACACATAGTCTATCAAGTGCAATTCTTTGGAACTAGGATGCATCTAGTTCGTCTTGTATTTGTCTTTTTGCTGAAACACTGTGTTACCGATTTTAAAACCCATCTGTGAACAAAACTGCAACAACATACGACCATTTCCCTTTTACATCCATCTGCTCTACCACTCCAGAAAATAGTGTAGGTCCCAGCCATCTCAGAAAACCTTCCCTCATCTGCCAGCCTGGTCTCAGACAGAGCAACTATGTCCATGTCATAACGTTGAAGTTCCTTAAATACAAGAGCAGATCTACGCTCTGTATGCGTTATTGCTGACGGCAAGTCAAGCAACGTCCGCACATTCCAACAGCTAATGGTCATTGTCATATATTTCCTCACAGTAGCATAATGACGACCGGGTCCAGGCTATGCAACCCTGAGACCCCTTCTGGGCTAGGCCCTGGAAGTTCTTGTTACCTTATTGCCATTTACGTTAATAACTTCAATGAATATTTCGCCGTTTCAGGCTACAGCCAGCATTTTTGCTATCAAGATACATGAGTAAAACGTGGTAAAAATGTATCCTATTTATATCAAGCAGTGCCTGTACTTGAGGCTTTTTATAACAAGGAAAGTATTTGCAGCGAGACAAACCACTCTTTAAATAGCTGCCACATTGCACCAAAAAAGAGCAAGTCAACATCATAGGATGCAGGTTTTATATCAGAATTTTCCTTTTCCTAGAGAGGTTGCCTTCACGACGGCTTACGGGAGCCCTCTCCTCCAAAACTGCCTTTTGATCCATCACTGAAACTTAGGTTGCTGGACACCAGAACATATTCAACACGCTGGTGGGTCATATATGCCGCAGCTTACAGGGCCTAAGCTCCTCTGGAGGTTTCTGTCAGGGTTACCTCACCCTTAACATTTGGTTAAATAACCTTGCCACACAAGAGAGTAGAGGTCCACTTATACGGCGTAGGGCACTCGCTGTTCATCAGAGCCCCATCTGCGTGACAGTGGGGTTGATTTGTTTGGGAGAAGCGCAGTATGACGCTAAGACATCTGTGTGCTTTAAACACACGCCCACACCAGAACTTGACCACCTTACATACATACATGATGATTGCAACGTCTTGTCAGACGAGTGCCACTCCCTCAGACATTTAAAATCCATGAGCCCAAATGTCTGAGGGAGTATCTATACAAAGATGATGTTACAGAGTCTTAGCTTTGTACGACAGCTAAGTCTCTCTCTCGGTTCAAATGTTGAGATCCAGCAACAAGCAATAGCAAGATAGCCAGCAACAAATTAAACTGCAGACCAGCTTAATGCGGGTACTGGTCTTCCGCTTTATGGTTTTTTAAATCAGAGATTTGCTTCTCCTAGAAAGGTTGCCTTCACCACGGCTTACGGGAGCCCTCTCCACCCCAATACACATATACACACACACACAAATATACACGGTGCTAGTTGGCCGTTGACCCAGAAAAAGAGTTCATTCGCCCTTTGGAAGGTCTTGTTTTTAATTCTTCAGGGAGCCCAAACAAGTCTGGTGGGGGAACCAGTTTAGTCGCCGGTGACTCGACCATGAGGCAGGTAGTACTGAGTTACATGGTAACAGTAGCATATGACATGACCTGACATACATATATACATACATATACATATACATACATACATACATACATGCATACATACATAATACATACATACATACATACATATGTATATTAAGGAAGTTTTTGTTTATTAATTCTGTTTTTTCTAACTCCCGAAAAACAGTATTCACGTTTGACAGGAATAGGCTGATACAATGGCCATCTTTATCGTAATTTGAGTACCATCCATTTTTTGGATTCATCGTCAGGGATAAATACATCTAACTGGATTCACCACAAATATGACGATTACATCAACCAGTTTCAACCAGGGGTGAATACCGTTTTAGGAAGTTGGAAATTGATAAAATAAGAATTATTAGATATATTTAGAATTAAAACAAAGTAAATAGATAAAAACCGACAATTTATATATATATATATATATATATATATATATATATATATATAATGTGTATACCATATTTGTTTTTATTCGTTAATTTATCATTAGTGCTAAGCATATAGACATATATATATATATATATATATATATATAAATATATATACATATATATGTGTATATATTATGTCATTTCTCTATGTTTTATCAATTTTA
The DNA here is from genome assembly GCF_053919585.1 of Euprymna scolopes. Taxonomy (NCBI): domain Eukaryota; kingdom Metazoa; phylum Mollusca; class Cephalopoda; order Sepiida; family Sepiolidae; genus Euprymna; species Euprymna scolopes. The sequence goes on along the minus strand of NC_136485.1, from coordinate 152,506,543 downwards.
TTTTCTAGAAGAACCTTACTAAAATTCAACTTTTGCAGTTATATTAATAACATAATACACTATTGTGTCTTGGAATGTCAGACTAATTTAAATGTTCTCCCAACTTCCTATGAATGTCGAGGAACTGTGATAGGCAATAACCTCTCTGCTCCCTTAAGTATATTTTCATAGGCGACCATACTTTATGTAAAGTCCTGACGGGCCAGACGTTTATTTAAAGGTGCTAAACGTCGACCGACTGTTGCGTGTAATCGTATCAGAGAACACTATTTAATTCACCAGGGAATAGTTATATATACTCGCATATCCAATCTAAACTGAAATTCCAGTGGGGGACAAAGAGGTGATAAATATTGTTAAAGAGCGAATTGGAATGGTGGTAAATAATAGGTCGTCTATACTATACACAATGCGGTTTAAATTGTACATAAATATACTTCAAAAGTGGCAAACGATATCACGATACGCGTTAGTTTTCTCGTTTTTAAAACTTTGAGTAATGTTTAAGTGCCATAATGCATTTCTCCTTTATGCGTAACTGGTTTGGTGGCTTGCATTACAAAACAGGAAATTAAATCAGCATATTTCATTATACTAAATCGGCGTTCTTCAATATTTTATTATCTAAGCCTAATTTTTCTACATAAAATGAATAACATTTTCTCACATATTAAGTTTTTATATTGAGTTATGTTAGAAATGAGCAATTGTTTAATGGGCTGTGAATTTATCAATGGCTCTAATAATTTTATCCTGTATACCTAATTTATCTGTATTAAGGGAAATGTTGCTTAGGTTTTTAGTCGTTGAGATCAAACTCCTATAATGTGCTTGTAATCACTATACATTGTATAGAACATCTTCTAATTTCAGAAACACTAACACCGACACAGAACTCTTAAGTATCCCCTCTAATGGCAAGTACTACAAACAACACAGATAAAACACAGGAGAAACAAAGTAATCAATACCGATCCAAAATTGACAAAAAATGAGTTTGGTAATCGAATACTATTAGAGAAGTCACTCCAAAGTCCCAGGATATCGCAAACGAATGAAAGAGTTATTGGACATGGCCAGTGACTACTATACACAGTGACTAATTTCACACCAGGCGAGATATATTCTCACGTGAGGTTTGCTTTCAAATCTCTAACTGAATGAAATACAACAAAAGATAAATGGTGGAACCGACGACAAAACGCCCCTCGACGATACCTGAAACATGGTAAAAACAGAGGCAGAAGAACTTCAAAGCTAAGATACAAGAAACATTGATACCAAAACCTATGAAACAACAGAACTTTACGAATAAGCTGATGTAAAACCTCAGAAATGAGGGCAAAACAAAGATTATATAAAGAAACTTAAATTAATTAACATTAGATCAAGGGTGGAAAAAATTAAAACTGAAACGGAGAAGGTAATCAAATTCCTCCCACCCATCCCAACGGAGATAATTATTGAGCTAAACAATTTAATCAATGCGGATATCAAGCCTGTTAGTATGAAGATTAAAAGGAACAAGTGAATCATCCATGGACACCCATGAGTGCACAGTAAACGAATCATTCCCCCCCATTTAGCCCCAAAAATTCCCAAGGGGCGTCAAACCTGGTGAAAATGAACAAACGGTTCAATTTTACGTCTTAACATATATAAATTTGAGTTCTGCCCCATGCAAAAAAGAAATTACTAAGTCCATCATTTGCCCCCTCCCCGCCTCAAAAGGCCTGGAGGACTGATTTAAATTTGTGTTCAGCATCATGCAAAACTGCTAAATAGACATACGCAGAAAATTTTGGACAAATACGGTAAAATAGTCCCCAAAATTGAATGTTTTTATTAGCCCTAAAAGAGTCCCTTGAGCACACCCAAAAGTTATAGACAAACAAAATTATATAGAAATCTGGAAGTTTCATAAAAGTCCAAAGCATTAATTTGTTTTAATAAGCAAAAAAGTGAAAATTTTAATCATTTTAACCCAAAAGGCACTGGGTGGGTCAACCGGACTATTCGCAGAAAAAAGCCGTTCTGTTACTTTGTTGATCATATGTTTAATGTTTGTGTAAAGTTTCAAAAAAAATCAAGGCGTAGTTATTGAGAAAAGTGCGGACAGACGAGCGGACTAATTGATGAACGGACGAGGGTGAACTTACATCGCCCTCCGTAATTTTTTTGGGAGACAAAAAAAAAAAAAAAACTGAGGGGAAAAAAAGAGCCAACAAACCTGGATGAGAATTAAGTCTAGAAACCCAGATCAACAAACTTAAGCAAGAAGCCAAAACAAGATGAAAACAACTAGAAAAAGTCGGAAATGTAGACAAGCAACCAGCGAGGAGAGGCTCAACAAACAATACGAAGGGGTAAAGGAAAATCAGCAGCAAAAGAAGCGAGATTAAGGCAATACCGATACGAATCTGAACCTTGCAAACAAAACAGGAACTTTAAAAATAACACAATTCTACCAATATCTAAATGGAGGATATATAACAATAGAGCAACCGGATGCGACGGAAACAAAACGCTACTGGTTGAAATAAACAGTAAATCGAAGAAAGAACAGAGAATTAAATCAGCAAGGAAACACTCAAGAAAACACTACAAAAAATTGCCAACAAGAGAGCACAAAGTCATGACGGAATACTATGACGTTTCTTCCCGTCTGGCCGGCTGTCCCTGCCTTGGAAGTGTGTTGGCCCTTCTGGATTATGCATCCTTCTAGTCGCATGGGTGACACCAGCAGATGCCTACTTGTCCACGTTGTCCTCGATCCAAGTCGGCACGCGATGAAAAGTGGGGTATTCTCCAGCAATCACTCCAATCAGACTGGTGAGGTTATAAGAAAAAAAACGACTTTTTATAAGCAAAATGTCTAAATGTATTATAAAAGTTAAATAAAACACCAATTACAGTAATGTATAGTAGTTGAGTGTTACATTTTCTAAGTTCATTATCGTGGTCGTGGTAGGAGTTGAGCCCGGCTTGTTTTTCTGCCAATACGAGATTAAAAAATTTCGGCGTTTCATCCAGAAACTTCTCTACTGCTTTACGTGACGTCAGTTATTTTGCGACCGACGGTCTGTCCTCTCGATGTTTCGACCTCACAAATAGAAAAGGCAAGATTCACCCGACTTCGCAACTTGCCGTGTTTATATACCACTTTTCCAGCGCCTCTTAGTAATTGATATTTTATTCATACGTATCAAGTGTTTGTACATGTCAATTATCGGTGTCACCCGACATTCGATACCACATTCCTACATATCAAATGTCGACCTATTCAACTTTCCTTTATTGTTTCCTTCATCCTATTTTTATCGATGAATTCCTGCTTAAAAGTTTGACCTTTTTTCTGTTTATCTCTTATTTTCAAATAAATTTATCAATTCCTTCATAACCGTGGACTACTCTAGATGAACAGAAAGGATGCCAAAAATGTAAAAGGGCAATACACGATCCATAAAATATAGGAACTAAAAAGTAAGAAAAAGAACCTAGCCATTGCATGGATAGACTATAAGAAACCATATGATAGAATCCCGCAAACATGAATACTGGAATGCATGAGGATGTACAAAATATCAGTTAATATAACCAATATGTTAGAAAAGACAAGAAAAACAGGGATAGTCGAACTGACATCTGATGGACAATAAATAATTTAAATCAAAATAGAAGGAGGGGGTTTCTAAGGTGAGTCCCTATCACCATTACTGCCCATTGTAGCCATGATGCCCCTGAACATAAATAAGAAAATGTCAAGCCATGAATAAGAAAATGTCAAGCGGGGTACAATTTCACTAACACAAAAAAAAGAATGAACCCCTTAATGTACATGGATGAACAGAAACTTTTTTTGGAAAACCAAAGACAGAACTAGAAAGACTAATAAACGTGACCAGAATCTTCATTAGGATGTCAAATGGAATTAGGTATGGAAAAGTGCGCACTGCTGAGCATGAAAAGGCGTAAACTAGAAGCAACAGAACATAGTAATGCCCAATCGAACATAAACCAGGGTTAGGGTTAAGGTTAGGATACCTGGGGAACATTATAGCTACTTGGAAGTTGTTAACGCAGAAAAAGCAACGGAAATGAAAGAGAAAATAAAAGACGAATACCTCAGAATAACAAGAACACCTGAAACTAAACTAAACGGTAGAAAGCTAATTAAAAGAATTAATACATGGTCAGTGCCACTTATAATATACTCTGGACCGTTTATAAGCTGGACTAACGAAGAAATAAGAAGTATCGACCAGAGAATCAGGAAACTAATGACAACGAACAATGGACTACATTCGAAGGATGATAGTGCCCGACTACATGTGAAAAGGGATAGTCAGTATAGAAGATTGTAAAAAAACAAGAAAACAGAATTAGAAAAATACATAATGCAGAGCACCGACAGAAAAAAATATTGCAGCAAGAGGCACGGAAGAATCAAACAAGATAGAAAAAGAGACAAGGAATAAGACAAGGAAAGAAAAATGGTAAGAGAAATAGCTACATGGACGATTCATAAGGAATGCAAAAAAAAAAATTGAGACTAAACAAAACACTTGGAAATGGCTACAATAAGAATGCCGTATGAGGGGAACTGATTCACTAATAACATCTGCACAAGATAATGCATTCAGTACCAACTACTTCAAAGCAAGGAAACAGCAAATGCACAATCTTCGGACAAAGAGACGAAACAATAATCTACATAATACGTGAATGCAACAAACAACTAGCACAAAATAATATAAAAATAGACACGATCAAGTAAGGAAAGCAAGACATTAGCAATTATGCAAACAATTGCATCTTGAACATACGGTCAAATGTTACAAACACGAACCGGCAGCAATACTGCAAAAGGAAAGTCCTGCCAGATTGTAGATTTGCCGTTCTATAAGACCACAGTGAAGATCAAAGAGGCTGATAAGCGGATCAAATACACGGAACTGGCCAGAGAGGTTAAAGGAATCTGGAAAATGAAGAAAGTAAAGATAACCCAACTAATAGTAGGAGTGCTAGGAATGATACCGAAAAACTTTAGAAAAAAGAATAGGAGCGATTTGAACAGAAGGATGACAGAGAAGAAGCAACGGATATCAATAATGAAAACTATAGAAAAATTACGGAAAACCCTTGAATGTGTGGACTGACACCACACATAAACTACACACAGGCTGGACACAAAACGGTTACAGATACAAAACACAAAAGAACCTCATATGGAATAATGAAAACTGCAACTGTATAATTAAAAAAATACTGCCCCCATTTTTTGTGAGTGTCACCATACGTAAGCACCAAACCAAATAATGAGGACCAGGGAGGATGAAAAGACCGAGGAGAGAAATAACTAGGTACATCTTAACTGGATGAGTACAAAGAGGACTGATACCTGGGGGGGGGCTTATTACCACCCAATCTTCGGTGAAGACCAATAGTCGTCGCAAACGAGAAATCAATGCTAAACGGCTGTTGCTATAATACAAACTCTTTTGTAAAAATTATCGAAAGAAATGAAGAGCACTGGGAATCTGAGGAAACTTGTTGCCATTCCAATTCCAGAGAACATCACAAGTTGTTCTCAAGAAGGAATCGACAATGATGGCTTATGTGACTACTGCATGTGAGTGAATAGTAATAAGAATAAAAGCTAGGAAAAATCGAAATCAAGTGAAATAACGAGATTATACATAGATAGTAATGCTGTAAACAACTGCCACTATTTTGCATGAACTGCAAACGCTATGCATATAAAAACTGCAACAGAATTAAAACAAAACATTGATAAAAACTACTTGGAAACAAGAAAACTGAAACTGCAAAACTGTTACTTCACCATCTCCCTCAAAAATAAAATTTTGATGTCGGCATCGATTGACACATAACCTAACAGTCGAGAATTGACAGGTAGAATTGAAAGAACGAGTAACTCTAACAGATGAGTTTGAAGAGGACTATGAATCGAGGAAGGACTTTTGCCACTGGAATCCTATAAAGACTAATAACTGTTGCTAGCGAGAATTAAATGACCAACGACTGTTCCGATAATGCAAATATATTTGCAAAAGTTTTCAAAAGAGGAGGAGAGTACTAAACATCTACGAAGACTCCAAACTCCACGAACACTTTCGGTTGTTGTCACTGAGAAACCTCTGAATTAATTATGTGGGAGAAATCCTACTGACTACAAATACTATTACTACTATTTATATAACTACCATAAATAATAATAATAATAATAATAATAATAATAATAATAATAATAATAATAATAATAATAATAATAATAATAATAAAAGCAAGTAGTTATGACAAATAATAAATGAAATTTGGAGAGATATAATTGAGTTTATATATTTGGAAGTAATATAAAAAGCCAAATATATATACATTGTAAAAGTCAATACATGAGATGTAGCATTCAAGGATACCTGTCAACTGATAACTGGTTACCCAAGGCCTACAAAACTAAACCAACTGGATTTTTTAGCTGGCATTATGCTGCAAATGTAAGTCAAAAAATTTACAGTCGAGTAGTGATCAAAAACACTGTCAATGCTGGACGTCATCTTCTCTAAGTGAACCGCCGCTCCAAGTCATTGCAAATTGAACTATGTGATGGATATTTGTATTCATAATAATATCATTTCATATACAAAAAAATTGGTTACGTTTTTTGTAACAAATATTTCACCTTTCAATATTGTAATTTTTCTTTTTTACATTGGAATCAGACCAGATAAAGCGATTTAATGTAAGGAGCTAAATATACCTTTGACGGTCAAAAACAGAACATCGATTCCTCTCTTTTAGCGAGAAACACCGCTGCTCGATTGTAAGGAGAAAAGGACAAAATCAGGTAAGTGTAAGTAATCACAAGACCCACTTTCTACTCTCCTTTTTAAGATATTAGACAATAATTGTTCACAACGCAGTACTGACTCTAATCGCTATCATAATTAACTCGTAATATTTCATTCATTTTTCCTAATTATATAATTGTAATTACAGATATGAGATGTTAAAGTTAACGGTTTCTTAGATTTTTAAAGATTTATACACGAAATTATTTATATGCATTAGCATTAGATAATACGATTTTAACATCATTAATGCTCGTAACGTAAGTTAAGACGCCGGAAGTGGACTCAGTTTTTCTAAATGGAAGTGTATAAACATGAAGCGAAATACAAAACGATCGAGAAAAAATTATATTAAAAAAATTATTTTAGGTTTAAAACAATAAAAATAATAAAATTTCACTTTTTACATTTCTATAAAGAGTTTTTCGTTTTAACACTTATCTTATCACGATAAAAAATCATAATGAGAATCTTTATTATTATATTCCTTTTTGAAATAATATATTTTATAATGAATCATATTATGGTCTAAACACCAAGTACACGTTTGTGCCAATACATAATACGGTGATCACCGAAAATTAAATAATGGTTTATTTCAGTCAGGGTCACATGCACATAAAGTGCATAATAATGGATTGTCAAAAATAAAATAATTATGGAGAAACTCCACATGCAAAGCTTAAATGCAAAGTTTAAATGCAGACGGAAAATCGCTATACAAACACCATGGACGCGTAGCTACAAAGACAACGAAAACGAAATACCACACTAGGCGTCTTTATGTTAGTGTCAACTTTGAGATTGTCAGTAGAGTAGCTATGTGAGTTCGAAAAAAGATTAAGGTTCTTACGTTCCTCATCCTCAATATCTTCAACAGGATTACCGTCAGCAACAAAAAATACACATAATACTATTTTATACATCACTGTTGATATTGCTTTAAGAACAGCAAAAAAAGGAGTATGCGAACCCCGATCTGTTATATATTTAAGCACAATTAAATATGCAAGTAAAGCATTTAGGTAAGCTATACGAGCTCTATAAGGAAGCGAGTAGAAAGACACGATGCTTACTAAAGTGGACAGTCGAACCAATATCAATACCATGGAAAAGGTTGGTAGCTTTATTATAAAAACTTTATTTAATAATACTCGCTTGAGATGGACTTATCACGTTGTAAGGTAAAATAGACAAGCAAAAAGTTGAAGTAAAATCTGTAGTAATCTGAATTAAATGTAGGAATTAAGATAATTGGTACACATATACGCAGTATTTGAAAGAAGGATATACACAAAACCTTGGATACGAGTGAAGTAGGAGATTGACAAGAGGGTTGGTATGGATAGGTTCGAAAGTCAACAGCATTATCACGCGGAAAAGTTGAGAATAGCAAGATGAGTGCACCGTGAAATTCAGCCATACACAAAATTGCCAAACGATAACGCATGTTCGAATTGTGATAGGATGGATAAATCCCGAATTATACTGTGTTCCTATATTGTGAACCCACGGTTGAGACCTCTGGAAACCCGTATATATGGTTCGTATATCATGCTAATTCTGAAGGAGGGATACTATCTTTCTTTTCATTATCAATAACTCATTTATTGTTCAGCCTTTCGTTACCAAATATAACTGGAAAAGCTGAAATTTTGGAGAACCCCCTAAATTAGAATATATATATATATATATATATATATATATATATATATATATATATATATATATTATATATATATATATATATATATATATATATATATATTAAATTCCCCAGCCAAACAACGTCGCAACCCACGAGAACCATGACAGTCAACGAAGCAGAAGTCCAAGACTCGAGTTTCACCCTCATTTGGGCGCATCAGAAGGACATAATCAAACTCAAGATTCGCAGCCCGAGCCTCTAGCAGGCGAGGCAAGACCTCTGCCCCAAATTGAGCCAACGCTCCGTACAGAAGAAATTCTATTAACTAACACAGATCAAGCAGACCGCGCCGAAATTCAACCGTCCACACGTCTGTCTGTCTGTCTGTCTCTCTCTCTCTCACTCTCTCTCTCTCTCTATATATATATATATATATATATATATATATATACATATATATATACATATATACATATATATATATATATATATATATATAAATGGATAAATAAATGACACTTGGCTAAACGTATTTCAAGATTTAAGTAATCTATTCCTTATTGTTCCTGAAGACGTGACATAGAGATTCGACACATTAATAAGCGCGGAAATGTCTAGAAACATTTTCATATTCCCTCACCCGATTATATATATATATATATATATATATATATATATATATATATATATATATATATATATATATGATATAAAATTAATCAGCATAGAATGTATTTGATATTTTTAAAGATGGTCTGCATTAGTATCTAAATTAAAGATGCAATACTTAGAAACGCTTGCCTTCTTACAGTACTTAAATCTCCCAGTAAATTTAGCATACTAATACACTTTTAATTTTATGTAGATTTTCTAAATATCTTCTACAACAAAAGCCATAGCAGACACATGCCTTTACTTGAATATATATTTTACTAAACCCCCTGTCCGTGAAAAATTGAAAATACCAAAAACGGGAATAATGTTACGCCAATATAAAGGTAAACACCAACAGATATATGATCATCAAAGCTTAGTGCATATATTGAAAAATGTGTATTATAAAACTTATAAACCATCTAAAAGTACGATTTTGGTTAATGTATGATAATGCATGTGCCGGGTAGAATGAGAATCTGTAAAAGATACAACATATCAAATGTATGAAGCTGTCGGACTATATATAAGTACACGTGTTTTTTGTTATGTCGATTTATTGCATGTTTAGCATTGATTAATGCCTCGTATAAGAATGAAAAAGAAAACATGCATTAAGAGAACTATATATATATATAAATATAAATAAAAGGGCTAAAGTAATTGTATGGTCGTAATGTAAATAAAACTAGCCCTTTTTTAAGAGGATGGTAAACATTAAGGTCCGTTCCCAGAGAAGCAATAAGTTATATATATATGTATATATATATATATATATATACATACATAGATCATCGTATAACGATTAGATCACTCTCTGACTGACGTAAATGAACATTTAACATTAAAATGTTTAAATTCGACGTTATTTCACGCGGTTAATGGTAGCCGAATGGATTAGGTCTTCGCTAAATCGAGCCAGAGATGTCTCGTGATGCGGGGTTCGAATCGTTTGACTGGTATTAATCGTGACACCCTGCACTGAAGATTCCCGAGATGATGAAACACTAGTGTCTGTTGGTATTTAATAATTATTATAGTAAACAATAATTATATATATATATATATATATATATATATATATATATATATATATATATATATATAGAGAGAGAGAGAGAGAGAGAGAGAGAGAGAGTAGGGTCCGGAAACATGCATGTATGTAGATTACTTAAATGATGTAATTCATTATATTTGCGTAACAGAAAAAAATAAATAAACTAACGCTTTTCATTTTCAGTAATAGAGAGACCTCGAGACAACCGGAAAATTATTGTTGCCTGAAGGTGTCTGTTTAAACTAAAACAGTAGATTTATTGTGGCGAATAATAGTAATTTTGTTTACCGATATTGAATAAAATAATATATAGGTATATGGTTTTAAAATCCTTGGAAGAGTGTTTCGTGGTAGACGACTGATTACCCCAGTAAGAATCTTGATACAATTTTTTGTAGATGTAAGTAAAAGTAGTCAGTGATGCAAGAGATATATTGACTTACTGACAAAATAATTTTCTAACGAAAGATATTTTTATAGGTTTAAAGAAATTCAAAAACTACATATATATATATATATGCTGATTAAGTATAAAATTATAATCATCTGAAAATTATGTAAGGCTTTTAGACTAAAACAGTAGATTTATTGTCCCTAATAATCTTATTTTTATTTTACAAAAATTGAATATATATATATATATATATATATATATATATATATATATATATATATATATATATATATATATATATAAACTATTAAGCGATGTAGGAGATAAATTGACTTACTGAAAAAGAAAAAATCCAAGAAGGATATTTTTATAGTTGTAAAATATTTAAAGAAACTTCAAAGACTCTCTCTCTCTCTCCCTCTCTTTATATATATATATATATATATATATATATATATATATATATATATATATATATATATATATATATATAGATAGATAGATAGATAGACATATATATATATATATATATATATATATATATATATATATATATATATATATATACTAGAATGTCAGCCCGGCGTTGTCCGAGTGTTTGGAGGTGTTTGTTGAGCTAAAAGAAAGGCGGCCAATTTTTTTAACTTTGACTCCTATCATAACCCATTAAAATTTAATATTTTGGGAAAAATCAAATTATTAAGTTAGATCCATGTCCAAGGAAACTATATCTAAAATTTCAAGTGTTTAGATCCAAAATTGTAGGAGGAGTTTGGTAGAGTTCTCAAATGTCAACTCGTTTAACTTTTTCCCATTAACAGCCAAATTTCTGGCCGAAAACCGATCCCAAAGATTTTCCCAAATCTCAGTAGCCTCTATATCAAACTTCGAGTCTGTAGACTTAAAATTGACAGAGTTATTGCGTAGGGAAATGTACACACACAAAGACAGACACACAGACGCTTTCACTTTTATAGATATACTAGCATAGGTGCCCAGCGTTGCCCGGATGTTTTGATGTGTATGTTGATCAAAAAAAAAAACTGATAGTAGGAAGGCAGGCTAGCACCCGTACCGCAAAGGAGGAAAAAAAAACGAGGGAAAATACCAGACGTCCATGCTGTTATGTCCACCATTAAACCGGAAGTGACATTTTTTAAAATTAAGGCTTGACAATCTGAAGGAGGGGATGACTTTAAAAAATATCGGCGTAAAAAACGACCCCCATTAGAAAAATGCTTAGTTAAAGAGGAAGATATTGATGTTTTTAGCCAATATTTCGATATTTATCGTATGAGAGGTCGGACATTCAAACGATTATAACCTTGGTAAGATCCCTCGCCTATATTGAAAGTTTAAGGCAGACATGAAAACAGACATACACACGTACATTTATATATTGGTAACTAAACATCTTCGACCAAAACCAATTAAAAACCATGTCCTATCCCTGAATACTCTTTATGTAAAATTTTAAATGTTTAGACCAGAAATTGTCTGAGTAATTTTGTATAGACCGCAGAGGTCAATTTTTTAAAAACTTTGACCACTGTTATGACCCCTTAACATTTATTGTTTTTGGGCTTAAATCAAGTTATTAAGTTAGATTCATGTCCAAATGACCTATATCTAAGGTTTCAAGTGTTTAGACCCAAAATTGTCGGAGGAGTTTGGTAGAGTTCTCAAAGGTCTAATTGCTGAACTTTGACCCCTTAACAGCCAAATTTCTGGCCAAAAACCGATCACATAGATTTTCGCAAATCTCAGTATCCTGCATATCAAACTTCGAGTCTGTAGACTTTAAATTGACAGAGGTATTGCGTAGGGAAATGTACACAGACAGACCGACACACAGACAGACAGATACACAGGCAGACACACAGGCACACAGATACACAGACACATTCACTTTCATATGTATATATATATATATATATATATATATATATATATGCTGATTAAAATATTAAATTATAACCACCTTAAAATTATGTAAGGCTTTTTAGAGTGAAACGGTAGATAACGAGAATGATGTTTTTTGTTTTACCGAAATTCAATACAATAATATATATATATATATATATATATATATATATATATATATATATATATATGCACATATATATGTATATATATACATATATATGTATATCTAAATATATATATATATATATATTTAGATATATATATGCTGATTTAAATGTTGAATAATAATGATCTGAACATTTTGTAGGGCTTTCTGCGTCGATTGTATTTCAGTTACAACAAAGCAGTATAACTCATGTTTATGTGTATTATAATGTGTGCATATAATCACTATGCTCGTGCTGCCGAACCAAATTTGTCCGCATGGGTTAAGCGAACAACTTAGATCCAATAAATAACAACCAGTCTTTTCAGATAATCCTACTCATTATTTCTTCTCCGGAAAAAAGCGTATTACTTTGATATATTTCAGAACACGAACTCCCAATTTTCTCTGTTCGCAGTTCCTTGCTTTTGGGGCTCGTTGTCGTGCAATGCCTTTGAGGGTGAGAGACTCAGCTAAGAATGCCAAAGAAAACGAGACGAACTCGCAGTAGGAAAGGGTATGAAAATGGAATAAAGAGAAAGCGAACAAAAGTTCGAAAGCATCCCCTTTTGTCGAAAGAGCACGTCCTTTGGGTGAAGCGGTTCGGCGTTCTCTTGTAGGAAATACACAAAGGTTTGACACAGCTACTTATTGAAATGTCAAAACATTGTATGAGAACATTTTCTTTATCCGTATATATGTATGAGTGCAAAAGCTTCGTTCAATAACCTCTTTTATTTGTTCTCACATGGAGTCAAGGAGTGCTCTATTCTCCAAATGGTTGAACCCTGACATATAAATAATGTTTCTTCGGATAAATGTTTTTATTTATATAAAAAAAAAACATAATGTACAACTGATTATCAATCCCACGTCCAAAATATCATCCAGGAAAATATTTTTATTCCCTCGTGAATTTTATACAATATTTATTTGGAATACGTCGGAAAATATACAAGTTTGTTAACCTTGTAATATATATGATAGTGCACTATGGAACTTCCTATGTCGTGTTCAATTTCTATCAGACCAATTATAGTAATCAATTTTTTAGTATGTTTGTCTGTCCCCTGCGTTTTCGCTGGAAACTACTGTACGATATGCTATACAGTTTGTATTGATCTTTGTGAGATGGTTATTAAGGGATGAAGAGGAAATGTTAGGCATTATTATTTCATCAGTCAGGTTAATAACACAAGTAATAAAAGAAAACATAATTTTAAAACATAACAAAAGAGAACAAAATGTATATTCTAGCGTTACATTCGAGAAGCTTAATGACAGACGCCAATAATTTATCTTTTTTCCTCGCATTTTTCCCCCTTCAGACGGGGAGGAGAAAGTTATTCGCTCCTATGCATTATTAAAAAAATAACAATCTGTTTTTTTTTCTACTTCTGGCGTTTAAGTCGGTTGGATCGCACAATCGAGCTTTATTATGTTTTTGTTTTGTTTCGCTTCAGTTTGGCAATGTTTGTCCTGGTTTTCTGAGTTTTTACTTTTCATACTTTTCAGAGAGGTTTAAGAAATCTCCAGATATCTCGAAGAACCCTTCATTTGTTTATCCCGTGGAACTGATCTGCTTACAACTTTAATCCTCAACGGCAACTGACGGACTCAAACTCTCTGTCACACTGCCTCTGCCGAGCCTGTCTCTCAAACTGAGGAAAAACAGCTATGCGTTACTGTTCATACTAAAGGGTTTATTCATCTACCAATCAGGAATTGTATTTGATTCTCGCTGAAAGATGGTAGATCTACGTCTATGCTAGACAAGCTGAAAAAAATCAAGCTTTTTAAGGACAAATGTGATATCCTGTCCAAACTGCCTTTTTGTGTTGACTTTATTTTTTTCATCAATCAAAATATTAAAGCGAATTGCTATTTACTCTTCGCTTTCGTCTCATCAAGCTGGGTCGATGAGACCACAGGCCTCCGCTCAAGCGTATCATCACAAATTTCATGAAACGTCGATGAATCGTGTTAAATGTTAATTATTTCTGTAGGGACTTTACAATACTTTGAAGGTTTTCATGCAATGAAGGCGTACTTTCTGTTTTCTTACTGCATTTTATTTTATTCTCTTCAGTCCGTGATGGGTAAGTGAGGTAGATTTTTGTTTTCCTCTAATCTTGAGTGCAACTTTGTGAATTTTGTTAATATGACCACGTGGGGTGCAAGTTAATAGGTATTGCGGCGATCTATTATCGTATTTTATCGAAACATAAACAGTGGGCCACATAGAAGAGTTAAATTAAATATCCCTTAAAAATATCAATGAAGTGATAGAGGCATGATATCGTTTTTATACTTAAAATCTTTAAAAGCATGTCTAATTAAAAAAATAGCATGTGAGTATTTCGTACACAAAAAAAACATAGATATACGTTTTAATTGAAGCTATAACATGCCAGTGAACTTAAATCTCTCAACGTAAATTTAACGTCACATTTTGATAATGGTAAACTCAGAACAATATAAGTGTAAAACTACAATAAAGGTGATATTTAACTTCAACGAGATTTGACTTAAACGAGATTTGACTCCAACAAACTCCTGCTCATGATACCAACATTATAAGCTACACGTCATAACGTGATATTGCAAAGCTGAAACTAATATACACGCAAAAGAAACTTCATGGTATTACATTAGCAAATATTTTGCAGAGCGAAATAACTGTCGAGGTTTATATTTTTAGTAAAGTATGAATGGTTAATTAATCTATGAAAAAAAAATCTATTGACTAGATGCAGGTTTGAAATTTGCTTCAGAGAATTACTAATGAATTCGTTTTCCAAAAATAAAGACATGTCCACACACCTTTGTGAAGAGGTTATTGGAATGCACGTAAGAAAAAAAGATCTTTTAAAAACAGCAAAAAGGGATTCTTCAGTTGTTTTCTGTTGGCTCTTGTTTTGATTATGCGCGTTATGTAAAGCTTTTTAGTATTCCCAATGTTCAATATTATTCTTGCGATATTTTGATGAAGCTTTATCCCGCTTAAAATACACAAAGAAAATGTGTAATACCTATGATTACGTGCTCGAAATAATGGTTACAGTGTCAAAGAGGACATTTGATTGGGTTCGAATCTTTCGACCCAAAATTATTACTACCTTCTGCACTAACGTAATAATGAAAAATAAGCGGGACCTGTGGAAATTCCACAGGAGACAGATTTATATGTAATATATTGATGTTAGCATTCTGTTGATATTCAACGTAAATGGAGACACTGTGATATTATTGCAGCTTTTTTTGTTAAGAAGTAGTTATCTAAGCTAGCAGGTTCACCCGGCGTAGCCAGGTCGTAAAGTACGCTTAAATATGATATTTTAATTCTTGCAGATTTCGTATATATTATTATAGAGTAAATGTTCTATCGATTTTTATATATTATAAAGTTGCGGTTTAAAAAATTAAAAAGAATATCTATATCTATATGACTTGAATCGAAACCGAATCCGATATATATATATATATATATATATATATATATATATATATATATATATATATATATATATATATATATATATATTACAGATACTAGTGCTTCATTCTTTCGGGAATCATCAGTGTTCTTTATACCATTTATTCCAGCGTGACTTTTATAAACAAAGCACTCAACAATCTATGTATATTTCTTTCAGTTGCATATTTTGGCCAAGTAGTAAAATATCACCATTCATGCATGCACAGATTGTCTAACAGTTCAAAACGAATATATCTATGCATATACATTGCTATAAACTGTAGATTATCGACATATTAAACAATTGATATATTTTATTTAATAAAAATTGATCTCAGTTATCAAACTGTCTGGAAAATTGAAATTAATTATTTGAAAACATGAAAAATAAAACTCAATGACCGAGAAAAGAAATCACAGCAGAAATGAAATAAATAACTTACACGAAAGAAATCTACGGTCGATTTCCGAATTCTTACCCTATTTCATGCCCGTCTTACTATATCAACAAGCAAAAATTGAAAAGTAATGTGAACAAATATCTCCCTGTTATACTTCTAACCGTCCTCTGTTAAATGTTATCATTAGGGTTAGGACAATAGAATATTCTTTTCATTGTTTTGAATCTAAAATCTAAATGCATCCGTTGATATCTTATTTGCTTTTATAAAGAGTGATATGATTCTCAGTTTGTATTAACTGTCTGTGTCGGATATATACTCGAGAGTCAACATAATGAAAAGAATATGCTGTTGTCACAGCCCTAACGATCATAAAATGTAGTCACTTACGCCCAAATGGCAAAATGAGTTGTTTGGTTAAAAAAAGTAAATAAAGAAGAAAATTAATTTCTTGATTTAATGCGAACTTATTATCCTCATCTTTCTTAGTTGTTGTTTCACAACGTTTCAGCCAACTATTCGTCTGGCCTTCGTCAGGTGGTACCCACAACGGAATAGGAACTCCGAATCTCTAAACTGCATTCTCAGCAAGTAATGCTACCCATATAGCTGTTGTCATCTCACCACGTTTTGGCCAAGTAAGTCTCTGACCGGCTTTGGGTACGATTGAACCCGCTATCGTCAGACAATTCTCACCTGAAACCGTAGATATTCAACGTCTCTATCCACTGCGCTACAGGCCCCAAAGGGCGATTGAGGTTGGGTTTTTTTGTCTAATAAATTCACGTTTATTTATTATCTGATCTTCCATGGTCGGGTTCGTATCGAATCGTATATATATATATATATATATATATATATATATATATATATATATATATATACGATTTAATTGAGAATGCAGTTAGGAGATTCACGGTTACGACCTAACGAAGGCTAAAGGAATAGTTGGCCAAAACGTCGTGAAGCAGCAACTAAGTAAGATTAGGATAATAGCCAGCAATAAATTAATAAATAATACTCATCTCAATAATGAATTCCAATTAAATCATATAAAAAGAAAATGTTACAAAGAAACCCTAAATTAACAATTTATTTAAATTCCCCATTTTTGCATACCGTCTTGTAAAAAGATTAAAAAGATTTCACTCGCATTGTGCGTAATCCGCGTGGATTAGTTATGCCGTTAAACATTTCGTTACATCTAAGGCGGTTAAAGTTGGACATTATCTCAGCTTTAAATGCAATGCTATTGAATAAATGATGTCGCTTTCATCAAACGTTCAAACACAGGGAGATCCAAGCTGTAACTCAAGTGCGTAGGATGCTAATTGCTGTTTAAAGAAAATTATAGCCAAATTTAAAAATGGGCGTCAGCAATAATTTTTACTGTTAACGATGTCAAGAAATTATTAATGGCAAGGATTTTTTTTTTGTTTTAGAAATATTTAGACAGACTATTAACCGCTCCCAACAATTTTCTTTTAAAAGGGGATTCTGACACGGACACTCATCAAATAGGCTAAAAGTTGAAATATAATTTTGTTAAATTACGATGTCAATTATTGCATATTTTCTGTAAACAAATCAGGACCGCGGACAGTTTATCTTTAGTGCAATCTTTTGTGTTTTTATTTTACATAATAGTCTGCTTTTATAAATGGCTGCGAACCAATGAAGAAAACAGGTCTAAAACGTCTGCGTAATACCATCCTTAAACTTGCATTACATTACATTACAATCTGAAGAATCAAAAATATTATAGTTTAGAAAAGCGTGTTCATATCATTATTTGAAAGTATAGATGTCTAGTGCGAACAAAGACCCCACGATATTATTGCATCCCCCAGGTTATACGGAACGTGGTTTAACAGTATATGTTGTCATGTGGGTTTACCTCTAAAAGTATTGTAGGAGTTTGTTAATCATTCCTAGAGGGTGACTTTCAAAATAGCCTAATCTTTCTAATCTTTGTCTACTCAAATTTTTTAATGTAACTTTTAAGTGGGCCGCTTAAGTCCCACGGGAAAGTAGCATGCTACCTCTAATTTTTCTCTAATCATTTTTTTCAGAAAAAGCGGACCACTTAAAAGTAGCACACTCTCCATAATCTTTCTCTTACCGACCAACTGACACCACAAGACAAAATGGAATTCTTTTTTTCCAATAAGATGGCGCTACATGCCACATGTTTTACATATCACTGACACGAGTTCATGAAATGTTTAGGGGAGAGAGAACAATAAACAAAGTGTGATGGTCACCACGTTTCCCGGACTTGTCATCATCTACTATTTATATTGGGGGAACATAAAAAAAAGTTTATGCAAATAATTCGCAGATTATAGACCAACTAAATGAAAACATTACCAACATAATCAGAATAGTCATCAGAAAAGATATGCAGACAATATCTGCAAACATCGTTAAACGTTGCCAGAAATTCATAGATGTATACGATTAGCACTTCCAGCAACTTTTATAACGCTACAAAAAATTTAAACATTCCTACAAGTAGATTAAAAAATAAAAGAATTTTCCTCCTCTCTACTACATGTTTGGACTACTTTTAATTGGGTCCCCCTGTATTTAACAGGTCCAATACGAACGTAGATCCAATGTGGTACTTTTACCTAATTTGAACAGAAAAAAATACATTTTTCCCCTTGATTGGAATTTAAGAAAACCTTTTTGGATCCAGATTTACATTTAACACAACAGCAACATCGGTGATGGAGGGTGTACCCGTACGTACGTAGATGTAATTTCTACAGCGTATTTTATTATATAAAGAGAATTATTCTTACTAATGTCCTCACACTAAAAATCGCCCGTAGACAAGGGACGGAACGTATAAAATTGTAGGTACCAGCGAGTCTAATTTGAAATCTTCTAGAGGCTGAAGCTTAAATTATAACTACAATATAATTAATAATTATTTTACACTTTATCTGTTCATGGTTGGCGAAACGATAACAATCTATCCTGTTGGCTAAATAATTGTTTTACTTCGACATTTGGTGTAGATCAGAGCGTTAGAAGCAAAAAATTCCGAGTTAGCCTGCAGAATATTAGAGTTTACATCGGTTGAATAGTTGTGAGAATAATATCCAAGTCGATTACACCCATCTGAATAATCCGAATAATACAAAATATCAATGTTCATCTAGAAAATTCCAAAGTATACAATAGTAGTATTAAAAATAGAAAGAAATCATTACTTCAATTTCGGAAAGCAATTTCCTTTTGCCACACGTGATGAACACAGATCGTGTTGGAATAGCTGTGTCACTACAGAAAAAAAAGTAAATCGATTTAATCTTTGAATTTCCACGATGCAATCGTTGATAAGAACTGGCTTTTAGCGAAATTACCAACTATAACATTTTAACCTTAACCGGAGGCCGATAGCGAAGGATATATATATATATATATATATATATATATATATATATATATATATATACATACATATATGTATATATATATATAATATGATTTTACAAATTCATAATCTAGTAAACATTGTAATCGCATCATAACTTTATTTCTTACTGATAACAAAACACAATGCATAAAACATTTTTAAGAATGTATGTAATGTAAAACGTCTGTCACTTTTTACTGCAAATGCAAAGCTAAAAAAAGATGGCGCTGTACATGAAACCGTAAAACAATGTAGCCTTACACAAGATGACGTAATAAAAATCTATGAAATATACAGCTTGTCCCGTGCTTAATGAGTCCATCATTCAGTTAGAAAAGGCCAAATAGAATATTTGAAAGCCAAATATCATAGACAAGACAGCATGTATCTTTCAGAAGCTGCTCCTCTACATTGACATTCTTTGCAGTGACATCTGAGTATGTGAGCATTCTACTTCTGGGTAATAGGTTTCCAAGGAATGTTGCTTTGATAATAGATGATGTAAATTAAAGTGAACCATAGATTCGTTGTTTGGTGACATTGATTTTCCGTCTGAGATTTTTGGCTCCTATGAGAAGACAGATTAAGGCGTGTTTCCAATTTTTTTTAGAAATGAAACATGTTTCGGAACTGTGTAAGAAGCCAGACTACTTTAAATTGAACATTTTTAATTTGATGCTTTTGATAAAATATGATGCCCCTATTTCGTTTTTGATAAGATATGATGCCCCTATTTCGTTTTTGATAAGATATGATGCCCATATTTCGTTTTTGATAAAATATGATTCCCCTATTTCGTTTTTGATAAGATATGATTCCCCTAATTCGTTTTTGATAAAATATGATGCCCCTAATTCGTTTTTGATAAGATATGATGCCCCTATTTCGTTTTTGATAAAATATGATGCCCCTATTTCGTTTTGGATATAATATGATGCCCCTATTTCGTTTTTGATAGAATATGATGCCCCTATTTCGTGTTTGATAAGATATGATGTCCCTATTTCGTTTTTGATAAAATATGATGTCCCTATTTCGTTTTTGATAAAATATGATGACCCTATTTCGTTTTTGATAGGATATGATGCCCCTATTTCGTTTTTGATAAAATATGATGCCCCTATTTCGTTTTTGATAAGATATGATGCCCCTATTTCGTTTTTGATAAAATATGATGCCCCTATTTCGTTTTGGATAAAATATGATGCCCCTATTTCGTTTTTGATAAAATATGATGCCCCTATTTCGTTTTTGATAAGATGTGATTCCTCTATTTCGTTTTTGATAAAATATGATGCCCCTATTTCATTTTTGATAAAATATTATGCCCCTATTTCGTTTTTGATAAAATATGATTCCCTTATTTCGTTTTTGATAAGATATGATGCCCCTATTTCGTTTTTGATAAGATATGATGCCCCTATTTCGTTTTTGATAAAATATGATGCCCCTATTTCATTTTTGATAAAATATGATGCCCCTATTTCGTTTTTGATAAGATATGATGCCCCTATTTCGTTTTTGATAAAATATGATGCCCCTATTTCGTTTTTGATAAAATATGGTGCCCCTATTTCGTTTTGGATAAGATATGATGCCCCTATTTCGTTTTTGATAAAATATGATTCCCCTATTTCGTTTTTGATAAAGTATGATGCCCCTATTTCGTTTTTGATAAGATATGATGCCCCTATTTCGTTTTTGATAAAGTATGATGCCCTATTTCGTTTTTGATAAGATATGATTCCCCTATTTCGTTTTTTATAAGATATGATGCCCCTATTTCGTTTTTGATAAAGTATTATGCCCCTATTTCGTTTTTGATAAAATATGATGCCCCTATTTCGTTTTTGATAAAGTATGATGTCCCTATTTCGTTTTTGATAAAATATGATGCCCCTATTTCGTTTTTGATAAAATATGATTCCCTTATTTCGTTTTTTATTAGATGTGATTCCCCTATTTCGTTTTTAATAAGATATGATGCCCCTATTTTGTTTTTGATAAAATATTATGCCCCTATTTCGTTTTTGATAAAGTATGATGCCCCTATTTCGTTTTTGATAAAGTATTATGCCCCTATTTCGTTTTTGATAAAGTATGATACCCCTATTTCGTTTTTGATAAAATATGATGCCCCTATTTCGTTTTTGATAAAATATGGTGCCCCTATTTCGTTTTGGATAAGATATGATGCCCCTATTTCGTTTTTGATAAAATATGATTCCCCTATTTCGTTTTTGATAAAGTATGATGTCCCTATTTCGTTTTTGATAAAATATGATGCCCCTATTTCGTTTTTGATAAAATATGATTCCCTTATTTCGTTTTTTATTAGATGTGATTCCCCTATTTCGTTTTTAATAAGATATGATGTCCCTATTTTGTTTTTGATAAAATATTATGCCCCTATTTCGTTTTTGATAAAGTATGATGCCCCTATTTCGTTTTTGATAAAGTATTATGCCCCTATTTCGTTTTTGATAAAGTATGATGCCCCTATTTCGTTTTTGATAAAATATGATGCCCCTATTTCGTTTTTTATAA
Source organism: Euprymna scolopes (assembly GCF_053919585.1). Classification (NCBI taxonomy): domain Eukaryota; kingdom Metazoa; phylum Mollusca; class Cephalopoda; order Sepiida; family Sepiolidae; genus Euprymna; species Euprymna scolopes. Next base: position 152,483,994 of record NC_136485.1, on the reverse strand, counting down.
GATATGATGCCCCTATTTCGTTTTTGATAAAATATTATGCCCCTATTTCGTTTTTGATAAAATATGATGCCCCTATTTCGTTTTTGATAAAGTATGATGTCCCTATTTCGTTTTTGATAAAATATGATGCCCCTATTTCGTTTTTGATAAAATATGATTCCCTTATTTCGTTTTTTATTAGATGTGATTCCCCTATTTCGTTTTTAATAAGATATGATGCCCCTATTTCGTTTTTGATAAAATATGATGTCCCTATTTCGTTTTTGATAAAATATGATGACCCTATTTCGTTTTTGATAGGATATGATGCCCCTATTTCGTTTTTGATAAAATATGATGCCCCTGTTTCGTTTTTGATAAGATATGATGCCCCTATTTCGTTTTTGATAAAATATGATGCCCCTATTTCGTTTTGGATAAAATATTATGCCCCTATTTCGTTTTTTATAAGATGTGATTCCCCTATTTCGTTTTTGATAAGATATGATGCCCCTATTTCGTTTTTGATAGGATATGATGCCCTATTTCGTTTTTGATAAAATATGATGCCCCTATTTCGTTTTTGATAAGATATGATTCCCCTATTTCGTTTTTAATAAGATATGATGCCACTATTTCGTTTTGATAAGATATGATGCCCCTATTTCGTTTTTGATTAGATATGATGCCCCTATTTCGTTTTAATCATTAGTAGTAGACCATGCTATCACCCATCTAATGTTAAGATCTTTGAAGGAAGATGCGATTAAGTATCCTAGTTATATATAATAAATACTCTGTTTTAGATGTGCTTAATTCGATGTTTTGATATACTTATTTGTTTTACTAGAAGACATTTGCTCATGAATTCAGTTTTTCTCTCATTGAAGTACAAGACAACAAAATTAGAGGCTTGCTTAAAAGCACCTTGAAGAAACTGATATTTATACAATGTCATTGGCAACTGAATAATACAAAGATTTGTCGAGGTTTCATCCGACACCGTCTGTGTATATTATTTCTGCAGGCATGCATATGATATTTTAATTCTTGTAGATTTCGTATATATTATAATAGAGTAAATGTTCCATCGATTTTTGTATCTTATGAAGCTGCAATTCCAAGAATTTAAAAAAATATCTATATGACTTGGGTGCATTAGCTTGAATCGAAACCGAAACTGAAACTTATAATATATATATATATATATATATATATATATATATATATATATATATCTGTATATATGACCGAAAAATTGGCTGCCAAGCAGTCAAAGTTCAAAAGATTAGATCTTTGCAATCTCTAGCAAACTATTCTGCCAATTTTGGGTCTAGAAATCTTACATGAAGAATGTTCAGACATGCAGGGGGTTTTTACATCAGGATTTGGGCGACAATGGCGCTATTAAGAGATCAAAGTTGAAAGACGAAATCTTTGCAGACTCTACCAAATTCCTCCGTCAATTATGGATCTAAACACTTGAAATTTTAGATGTAGGTTGGGGACATGAGTCAAACATTTTTTAATATAAATATTCATATGTACAGAAATGTATGAACAGTACATAGGGTCCGAGCAGTTCTTTCAGCTATAATCGAAGCCGAAACCAAATCTTATGGCTTATTCTTGATAAAATTATTTATAAAACAAAATAGATTACTGGAGTTCCTTCAGCTATAATTGAAACAGAAACCAAAGCACATGACAAATTCATGGTAACAATGTTTAATAAAAAAAGATGATATAAGTATCATCAGCTATAATCGAAACCGAAACCAAAACTTATGGGAAATTCTTGGTAAAAGCTTTTATCAAAAAAATTGACGACTTAAGTATCTTCAGCTATAATCTAAGCCGAAACTTATAAATTATTCTTGGTAAAATTATTTATTACAAGAAATGGAAATTCATTACCAATTAAACGACATTCACTCGGATGTAAGTGTGACACACAAAATAAATTCCACGTGCGCTATCCAATTTGTATATAAATTATTGTAATCATATCGAGGCGACATATAAATACAGACACATTTCATTTTTATTTTCCAGGGTATGACGATTGGCCATTCTAAACCAAATATTACGAATCTTGCATTTTGAAGTAATTTGGCCTTCATCAAATTATTTGTTTTTTTAAACAAAATAAGAAACAAACATATTATGACATAGATTGTTTCACACGCACAGATGATTGAGGTATGTTTGAAAAATACGAATCAGAAAATACAATTATAACGTTAAATAAAATGGTTAGGTATTGACGTTTGTGTGTTAATATTGATGTCGTTGCGTTGAACTTTGTTTTCAAGTTCCACCATTGCAACTTTCTTTTATATAGACTACCTAGAGAAATATGCATTCAAGTTTAGATGACATTTATTTCCCGGAGAGAACACGTTTGTTTCAAGTGTTTTATGAAAATCAAGATTTAATGCTATTATTTTTTTTTTAAATTGTGAAATCACTTGAGACCAAAAGGCATTACATCATAAAAGGTATAGATCTTGTATTACACCATATTTATTATAGCAACGTCTGAGATTTTAGTTACAAGCTTGAAAAATATTAAAATAATAGAAACAACCTGTATTTTTACAAAATCGCGTGGTCCTATTTTTTATCCTTTTTCGAGAAACACATTAACATTAAGCTAACATTACGTAACCTTGAACCTAGTATCTATAATCCAAAACTTTGTAATAACCGGTTAATCACATTAGGAGTGGCACATGTTCACAGACATATATGAATATGCTCAGATAGCTAATGTTATAGTATCTCACTTATGATTGAATCCTCTTCTTGCTCAAATCTGATGTACAGTTCCTGCTTATGGAGATGTATTTAACAGAGTATTCGTTCTCGCATTGGTAGATTAAAAGATTGATTAGTAAAAACTCTTGTTCATTTTATCTTTTCTACACCATTTTTCCTCATAGAATATACCTTCCTAGCTTTTCCTTTCTTTGTTTCCTGTTATCTCTATCTCTTTCTCTCTCTCTGTCTCTCTCTGTCTCTCTCTCTTTCTCTCTCTCTCTCTCTATATATATATATATATATAGGAGAGATAGATATACAGGAAGAGAGGAAGAAAGAATGATAGAATACCAACATTATTTACACATTTCGTCATAATCTCAAGACTTGCTCATAAATATTAATTCTAAGAAATATAATACAAGTTCAATATTTAAACATATTTCGTAAGTTTATAATGTGAAAAAGGTTGTATTGTATATTCGAGTGGAACGTAGTTATTATATGTCAAAAAATGTAAAACTCTTACGACATTACAATTGCATTTATTTTTCTTCGAATGACACATAGCTGTTAAAAATTAAAAACAAAAAAACATAGGTGATATTTTGACGTAAAAAGAACAGTTTTTTTTCTCTTTTTTGAGAAAACACCGTTACTTTAATGACATCTGTTATACTGAGCCCGATCTCTGGTTATGTCCTGTAAAACATTCATAGCTTAAACTCATCCAACTGAAACCACATGCCGTAAGTTAAGCATAATCTATATTTCTTCCAAAGGTCTGCCTGTCTGTGAAACGATCTACCACGGAGCTACTTCATAACATAACATTGTCATTAAAATTTTTATCTTTTAATCCTTTCGGATGAGATTTCCTCATCTTGATAGTTGTTGTTTAACTACGTTTCAGCCAACTCCTCCTTTGGCCTTATCCGTGATTTTCCGTGATTATCCGTGATTATCCGTGATTTTCCGTGATTATCCGTGATTTTCCGTGATTATCCGTGACGCGATAAAAATGCTGACTCCTGTAAATGTATCACTAGTAATTGCTGATTGCTATAGTTGTTGTCTTAGCACGTATTAGACAAATATTTTCTTAGCCTGCCTGGATGGGACGCCCACCGATGACAATAGAAACTCAGAAACTCTATCCACTGCTGCAGGTGCCTTGGCGAGGTCAGAGGATAAGTTGGCCGAACATGTTTTATTACATTTTGACTCCAAACAATGTGGCGTGCTAATTTTATGTAGGAAGCTCCTATCAGAGATATGAGTTGCAGGGATACATTGTAGGGAGTTGAAAAACCAGATGATTTTCACATTACAATTGAACTCATGCATGGAGTACAGTTGGGAAAGCAGGAACCCGGAAGGGAATTCCAAAGTTTAGCAGTTATGGGGAAGAAATTATTAGAGTAGAAGTGTTCTTACATCTAGGGATCTCTACTGTGTAGGGTGGGGCATTGCTGCTTGTCGGGTTTGTCGGGGGAAGTTACATTGAGAGGGTATGAGGGCTTGTAGTGCGCTGGAGCCTCCGCAATTAAAATACTTGTAAAACAGGCAGAGGGATGCAACATTTCGTCCATGGAACATAGGTCGAAGCCTAGATGACAGTTCAGGACCTACCAGGTTGGCGACTCCTTTTTGAACTCTGTCCCGGAGTGAGAAACCAGTAGCAGATCATCATCATCATCATGACAGGCTCCTTGCCCGGACCAATGTGACTCTTCCTCTCCAGAGTTTCCTGTTTTCCATCAGTTGCCTCAGATCTTCGGGTTCACAGTTGGCATCGTGTGCTATTTGTTGGATGTGCGTGGATCTAGGTCGTCCTCTGCTTGCGCGCCCGTGTCGTGGAGTCCATAGCAATACCCCACTCACCAATTCATGCTTACGCCTCAGACAATGACCCACGAATCCTAGGCGTCTTTCTCTGATAGTATTAGATATGGCAAGTAGATTGCCATAAAGTTGCTGCTTCGTGTGATTATTTTGCCGAGATATATTTAATATTGTTCTTAGCATACGGGTGTATATGCCGTCTAGTTTTCTTTCCAATCTTTTTGGTGAGTGTACAGATTGTAGCACCGTAAACAAGGACATACTCTACCACTACCCTGAAGAACTACCTTTTCAGTTTGTCAGCCAATCTCGAAGTCCATACTGAATGTAGCCCATCCAATGCGGTCCATGCTTTTGAGATGCGAAGCCGATATCTCTCTCTGTGGAAACTATGTTGCTGCCCAGATACGTAGACTCAGCGACTTCTTTCAATGTTGATCCAACCAAAGCCCTGATCACATTGGAAGTTGTAAACTTTGTTTTATCCGCATTTATGTTGAGACCAATGTCATTTGCAGACTTTTCTAGCTTACGTAACAGTGTTTGCGCATCAGTAGTGTTGTTCGCGAACAAAGCAACATCGTCTGCGTAATCTGCATCAGTTATGTGTGCTGATTGATGACGTCTGTTTCTGGATTCATTTAGGGTGAAACCTAGCATGTTGTGTATATCAACAGAAGTGCGAAGTACAAAGTCAAGACAGACAATGAAAAGAAAAGGAGCAAGAGTATCTCCTTGTAGAACCCCAGTGTGGATGCCGAAAAATTGTCTCCCCATCTGGGGACCTGACCATTGCTCGAGTGTGCTCATATAGCATCATGATAGCATTAATGACTTCATTTGGAATGGCATATGCTTTTAACATACTGGCCATTTTCCTCTATATACAGAGTCGAATGCTTTGGAGAAATCTACAAAGATCATGACTGCCTCAATGTTTTTTGCTTGGACTCCTTCAATCAGTCTCCTAACAGTAAGCATTTGACTAGTAGTAGAGCGATTCTTTCTAAATCCATTTTGGTTCCTCCTGAGCACTTCTTCGACCTTTGGTTGGATACGGTTGAGAAGCATGGCATTATAGATTTTTGCTGCAATTGGAGTGAGTGTTATTCCTCTGTAATTGCTTGGTATGCTTAGGTCACCCTTCTTGGGGAAGTATGCATCCTTCCCTCCATATATCAACATTTTTATTATATACATAATTGCATGAATTAAGAAGTATGTCCTTGAAACCACCTGTCTTCCATACTACAGGAGGTATACTATCTAAACCTGCAGCTTTACGATTCTTGGTCTTCTTTAGTACATTTAGAATTTCCTCCATTGTAAAACCACCCTTCTCAATATCGAGTTCCTGTACACCAATAGGCTGAATTGGTTGGTTTGTTACTTCTGGTTTATTTCCGAGTAGCAGCAGATACACCAGCCAAAATGTGACAACAATACTATATTATGGGCGAATCGTAACATTGGAAAGGTAAAGGATACTTTCAGGCGTAAGTAACTATTTAGCACATTAGAAAAAGACAACCTTCTTCGCAGCATCCTTAGCAATATTCTTGATGTATCTGTTCCAACTCATGTTTCCTGGGAACGTTAAGCCGGGAAGTTTATACGTAATGAAAGAACAACTCTGAAAATAAAGATAAGAGTCCGCAAAAGAATGAATATACAACAGTGTCGTTTTCAAGTCTAATGTAAATAAATTCTTATTGAGCCGTACTCTTCAACAAGAAACGTCTGCCAGGTTTGATTAAGTATCTTTATTAACCCAGGCGCCTTTATACCATTTAACAAACTATCAAGTGTTATTCAGCTTTAATGAGCAGTGATTCCTTTGTAAATAGAAAAAAAAGCAGATATATAATTTTCTGGCTAAAGAGAACCTCGGGAAAATATGCTCAAGCCAGTAAAATAAAATAATTAGTAGATATTTCCACTTTTGCTGTGTTTACTTTTGCATTTCCTTTCGTCTCGTCTAGCGACGATAAATCTTTATTTTTTTTTTTTTCATATATATCAACTTTTTACACAAATTCTATATTAAGAAATACTACCTTTATCTTTATTTCTAATGTAAGCTATAATTACCACAAGGTGAACTCTATAGATTTCTGATAACCCTTTTTCCTCTCCTGGGTGGTCAGTACACAGCTAAGCACATATTCCCCAACATAGTTTCACTATGTTTTCTTTATGTCTCTCGTATTCTGTTCGCAATCTGTGTTTTCGTTGCTTCCCCACCTCCACTCTTTATTTTTTTTCGCACCTCTTTCCCGCTTTCTTCTCCTGTTCAACAGTGTTGTTATCTACAACCGGATTTCTTGTTTAGTAAAGGACGTTTTTATTACAATATTTTTTATAGACAGACGATTCTACAGGACTGACCTTTTTTTACACTTATCTGGTTTCGTAGCTCACTTTTTGTTTGGAAAAATATCAGGTTCTATTTGCCCAATAACAAGTTTTACTATTTTGCGCCTGAAAATATACTGAATAACACGAAACTCGTAAAAATGTGCTTTTCATTCTATTTATACTGCTCCACACACACACACACACACGCACACACACACATACACACACATATATGTATATATATATAGTAATTTATAAAATATATATGGCGATTAAGCTACACTGAATATTCGGCGTTTTATCCACTCAAGGATTCGTCAGGCTTATGCGCGAATTCTGTGGTTGTTTCTCGTTTTTATATGGTCCTCTTTTGTTGAGGATTTTAGTTAGCCAATCAGCTTTCTAGTATCCACCGCGCCCCTCCCTATCAGCCAAAGGGCATGCATTTTATCGATCAAAGGATCTGTTTTAGAATTAGGTTAGTGGTTTAAGGCAGCCATTTTCCTTTCTTTTTTTTAATATATATAAATACACATATGTTTACACATATATATATATATATGTGTGTGATCGTTTATGTATATCCATGTTTATTTAATTTATTTATTTGTTTATTTTCTATTGTTTTTGTTAGTTTTAAAGCTATTTTTATCGCTATTCTAGAGTAAGTTTTATTTTGTGAATACAGTTATTTGCTATTTCTCTCCTACAGTTTAATAGATTTAGGGGTTCTTTAACGTACAGGATTACAAATATTTCATGAAGGCATAATTTACATGGGTCGTCTTAATGCCTCCACGTGGTAGCTTGTCTTATTATTTTCCATTCGACTACCGGCGAATGTCCGCTTTCTTTGAGTTCCCAGTATTTAATCGCTAGTGTTGTTTTTATACGGTGTTTTTTTATTGTTGAATGTACTTTTGTGGTCATAGTATCGGGTTTTGAAATATAAGGAAGTCATGCCTACGTAATATTTCTTGTTATTCGGGTTTTCTCTCGCAAATATTGTTGCCTGATAAACTACACCTTTTGTTAGACATTTATTTTGAACTCGGCAAAGTGTGCGGTGTCTACAGTTGCATTTATCTTGTTCGTTATTAGTATTTTTATTTATGGTAGTGTTGTTCTTGTCCGGGGTTGGTTTGTTATTATTATTATTATTATTATTATTATTATTATTATTATTAATGGGGTATACGGCCCCAAACAATCAAATGTTATAAACAAGACTTGGCAAGCAACTTCTAGATCTTATTGAAAAACATTTTCCCGCAACCAACACCTTACACAAAATCTTAAATAAAAATACATTAAAGTTATCCTACAGTTGTTGGGAAAATTTAGAGATGATAATTAAGGCACATAATAACAAAAATATTAAATAAAAACAATGTAAACAACAACAAAATAAACAATAAAAAAGTAGATACCATGACAAAAATAAAACTAACACTAGCAGAAATAATAATAATAATAATAATAATAATAATAATAATAGTAACATTAATAATCGCCATATATATTTCATAAATTACTAACTAGCTCTACCTACGTATTTAGCACTTTTGAAGTAAATACTTAAAGTTTACGCATAAATCTATATGTTTGTATATTAATTTTATGTGAGTAAATTAAGTAGTTATATATATATATATATATATATATATATATATATATTTAATAGCCCAGGCGCCTTTATATCATTTAACAAACTATCAAGTGTTATTCAGCTTTAATGAACAGTGATTCCTTTGTAAATAGAAGAAAAAGCAGATATGAAATTTTCTGGCCAAAAAGACCCTCGGGAAAATATGCTCCAGCCAGTAAAATAAAATAATTAGTAGATATTTCCTCTTTAGCAGTATATATATATATATATATATATATATATATATATATATATATATATATATATATTCGTCAACTCGATATATAGCAAATTCGGACCCATGGAACACATTCGAATACATATTTAGCCGTGAAAAATAGCTGCTAAGATTCGAAAATCGACAAGAAAATTGGAACTGGGAAAGTGCAAGTCAACCAAACGTCTGATTTCTCTGCATTTACAACTATACATTTATATATAGTAAACAACATTTAAAAAAAAAAGTTTTTTATGCGTATTGTCCTAGTTGAGATGGTACCGAATGTTTTTGGTGGTAAGAACTAATTGATATATTATCCTATAAAGTCAAGTAAGTCTTTAAGGTAATGTTTAATGTTAGGCCGATTAATTTGAATCAGAATGGCGTATTAGAATTTTCTGAGACACAATCTGTGTGCCGTCTTCTCTCTACATGTCTTCATAGTAGCTTACATGTTTCAAGATAACTTGAAGTTGTTATTTTACTATTACTAGGTCGGTATTGACCGCTTCCTGTTTCTTTAATCTTTTGCTGATATTTCTCCGTGTAACTAGTTGCCTAATCGGGTACTTAGGATAAATATCTGCGACTAAACGCGACGTAGGACCATCCCTCGCATACAGGAGAACAAGTTCAACTTTTTATGGAATGTAAACTTTTCTATTATATGTATATTATATATATATATATATATATATATATATATATATATATATATATATATATATAATAACAATCTTGTTCTCGTAAATTTATTCAGCTTTCTTCAAAATTATATGGATGTATATATAATTATATATATACATGTATATATATATATATGAGATAGATAGATAGATATATAGATATGTAGAGAAATAGTAGCCTAGCAAATGCAAGCCAAAATAAAATTCTATGTAACTCACTTGTTTTTCGTGTATTTAATACAACGATTTCATTATAGACAGAAGATATATGTAGTAAAAAGAACATCTACTTATGGATAGCTATACATAACACGCACACAGACATACACAATACACACACACTCATATATATATATATATAAATGTAGGTATGTATAAGGATTCAAAACATTTTCGTGTATATCTTTGTGTTTTTGCTCACATTTTCGTTATACATTCTTGCGTTACTTTTCTCTTTTCTGCGTTTGTCTATTCAAACCGTTAACAACTTTTTCTCGTGGTTCCGTGATCTAATTTGTCAGGTCAAAGACATTTTTCACTGCTTGGCACTTCACTTATCTCCATTCAAAACTGGTCATTTAAAAAAAGACATCTCATTTCGTATAATGCTACCTACAATGAGACAACGCACATAAACTCTTAATGTTTTGAACAAAAATACAATTCGAAATAGTCCAGAAATAATTCGTCATGCGATTTTGCACCGACTCATTAACAGATTAGAAAGCCTTCATTTGTTCACTTAGAGAATTAATCAAATCCTCGATTTCCTTTTTCGTGATATTCAATCAAATTGCTAGCAAACCATCAAATTCACAATCTCATTCTCACTCCCTCTCGTTCACACGCACACACACATACATATATGTGTCTATATATATATATATATATATATATATATATATATATATATGTCAGTGTGTGTGTACGTCTGATGTTAGTGTGATGAGAGATAGTGATACATAGATAGAGAGAGACAGACAGAGAGAGGGAGAGAGAGAAAGAGAAAGATTAAAAATGAGCTGAGGGTGAAGGAAAATAAGGCTTCACCAAGGGAAACATTGGCAATATGCTGCAGTTGTGAACGAGAATAAAATGAACTCGTTTTTTCTATATTTTTAATTTTATTTCTATAATTTATTTACTACTTGATTCAATTTCAAGCATTACACCAAGTTACTGTGTTCTGTAATACATTTGAAGATAACACTAAGAAATATATTATTAACCACAAGTACACTCATTACATATATATATATATATATATGTGCGTATATGTGTGTGTGTATGTGTGGCTTACATGAACATATATGTTTGTTGATATATCCATACTAAATAAGTGTTACTCAGTAACACACAATCTGTGTGGCTGAGCATATAAGTCCCCATTTCGCAGGTTAAGCAATCTTGGTAATTGACTACAGCTGCTACTACTTTGTACAAACCTTTTTATAAATACATACTGCAGGATTGACGGTCAGTGTTTTTATAAAATTTGATTTTATATAATTGCCGGTGGTGTCTCCTTAAGTGGCTTGCTGGATAGAGCTACTGACTATCATTTTGAAGGTTGTTTGTTCGGAATCCTGCTTAAGGTTGGTCTGGTTTTGCAAAACTGAATAGCTATGACAGAGCGAAATAGTCTGACATTTTGATGTCTTCCACTTTCCAATTTACGCTACCTCTGTATATATACATACATATATATATACATACAGATATATATATATATATATATATATATATATATATATATATATATATATATAATGAAAATTACATATTAATTGAAAAAGAATATAATTGAATACAAATTAAAATGATTAATACTAGGGAGTGCGAATAAATACTCTCCAAATAAGTTGATACAACCTCTTTAATTTAGAATCATATCATATAATAAGATATATAGAATGTCTTTTTAACAAACGATAGGAAGTAAGTCCAAACTGTTTACATATATATTCTCTCGATTAAAACCTGATTAGAAACATTGATTAGGTTACAAAAATAAACTATCGAAGCAGGGAAAATTAAACGCCTTTTCTTTTTAGAGAATATTATATAAGTAAAAAAGTAACAAATAATGTAAAATAAATCGGAAATCTAAAATCACAATAAGCAGAAAAACAAACGTAATAGTATAATGATAGGAAATGTTAACAGTATATATATAATCATATATATACATATATATATATATAATTACGTATATATGTATGTATATATATATATATATATATATATATATATATATATATACCATGGACTAGAAAAGAAAATATGATTATATAATAAAGTGTTTAATTTAAATCTTAAAACTACTACCTACCAATTGTACTATATAATTATATGCAACACATAAATTAAATATTAAATTAGCATATGGACGGAAGTCACGGGACATGAAATATTCTAACAATTGGATTTATTGAAATATTTGGAAATATTAAATATTAATTGCAAACAAAATATTTTTTAATTAAAAATACAAGTAAAAAGGAAATGGGAGAGTGTACAAATACTAGTAGTTGTCTTGTAATAAAAATTTAAAATATCTATAATACAATAAAGTAAACGTAAAATAAAATTCCCAAGTGCTTATAAAATTTTTTATTAAATTTGTTGAAATAAGAAAGTATTACATGCTTGTTGCGTTGACCCAAACAAATAAACCAAATGTGATATAAAATTGATACAAAGCATTACTTATAATCAAATTTATCTCAGGAGTAAATTTGAACATGAAATAACATAGTATGGTTTTTCGTTTTATTTTTACGTTAATATTGTAATATTAAAATTATAGAGTAAAAATATAAAACTATCAAGTTAACTAATGAAATTGAGAGTGTCCAGCTTGAAATATTTAAAGAGTTTGTTTAATTGAAACATTTTTATATGTTACGTAATAGTTTATATTAGAATTTCAAAATCATAAAAAAATAGTAAATAGAACCGTAGGAGAATATAAAATATTATGTTCTAATACCAACATTAACAATCTTAAAATAATAAAAGCAAATTAAGAATTAAATTATCAAATATTATTTTAAATATTCATCTAGGAAAATAATATATAATATATAATTATATAATTAATTCACTTTAAAAAACAAATACATGGGGATTTACGATTTATTAGAGTTTAATGAGAAAATTGTACTAAATAGTTTACTATGTTTGTAAAATGCTTATAAGTATATGAGTAAAATATAATTAGAATATAATAATAACAAAGAACAGAATAATTTTTAAATTAAAACTTTCAATGTAATTAAGATAAAAATATAGATAAATAAAACCAACAAACATAAAATAGTAATAATTCAGTAAATAAAATTTAACATTGAGACGATGTCAGTTCGATGAAGAGTCCACGTCAGGTTGTAAACTGCGGGGTTTTTATGAAGCCAGATAGGTGACGCGTGGTCGCGCATTTTGAAAATCTTCATCGAACTACCTCCCACTACATTATGTCGAGGAAGAAGAGGGAAAAAAGATTGACAAAGGAGTCTTACTCCGAAATAGATTTCTTAAAAAATAAACACTCGTTTATTTATAAAAAAAATAGCGTTGCAATTTTGGCGTCAAATGTATTTATACATGTTTTATTCTTAAAATTTCACTCAACGCTTCTAACGGATATGAACAAAAAACTACCCAGATTTTCAAAATGCGCGACCACGCGTCACCTATCCGGCTTCATAAAATCCCACAGTGAACAACATCACATGGACTCTTCATCGAACTATGTTCCACTACATCATGTCGAGGAAGAAGAGAAAGAAAAAAGATTGATAAAGGAGTCTTACACTGAAATATATTTCTTTAAAAATAAATACCCGTTTATTTATAAAAAAAATCGCGTTGTAGTTTTGGCTTCAAATGTATTTATACATGTTTTACTCTTCAAATTTCACTCAGCGCTTTTAACGGATATAAACAAAGGAACTATTATATATATATATATATATATATATTAAATTTATTTATACAAACATTAATGGCTACATATGTGCATACATGTTTCGGCAATCACCCGCGTTGGGGGATTACGTCTTCAGGCCAAGAATTACCGTCGAAAACTGATATTTCAATCAAAAAACATTTTCCTATTTCGTTTGTAAAGTTAGAATGTAACCTGGGCGGGAGTCATAACTCGGTGAGAGGACAAGTGAGGTCTTTGAAGATAATACACATCTTCTTTTTCATTTCCCTTTCTCTCTATCCATCCCATCTTTTTGTTTTTATGGCATAAGGTACTTGAGAATTTAGTATTGTTGTCTTACAGTCTGTAAATTAAAAACATTTGCTATGGTCACTGAGTACTGACCGGTGTTTTTCAATCAACACCCATCCACACACATACAGACACACACACACAACACACAAACACACAAACACACACACACACACCCACACACGTTAATACAGAAATTCAGAAGCGAATATATGCTGTTCGTTTTATTTTACTCACACACACGCACTCTTTGGAAAGGCAATTGAATTTGCTAAAACCTATACCAATGTCTCCGATGAGGATTTTGATATGATTACGAAATATCGCACAACTTTCCTTGTCTATAAAGGAGAACAATGGGCAAAAAATGGGCAAAACGACTTTTTCGGGGTATCAATGGGATCGCTGGACTCTGCAGAGGCAACAGATCTCGTTGGACTTTATCATTTATAATTTAACAAAAGATTTATTGATAGAAGGGACATGGGCTTCTATCGTGATGATGGGCTAATAATAGTGAGGAATGCTGCAAGTGTTAAATGTGATCAGATTAGGAGAGCAATCCATAGGGACATGAAAGAATTTGGCCTAAAAATAGAAGTTAATGCTAACTTAAAACAGGTTAATTTCCTTGACGTTACTTTAGATCTTGATTCAAATACTTATAAACCATATATGGAGGATAACGCTAATCCTATTTATATACACCCACAGTCTAACCATCCACCATCCATTATTAAACTTATACCGTTATCTATTGAAAGTAGAATGAGTAACAATTTATCTGATGAAGTAACTTTCAATGATTGCAAAGCTATTTATAATACAGCACTTAAAAACAGTGGGTATAAATACATAGAGATAAAATATAAAGTAACTAACGCTAGCACAAATGGATCTAGAAATCGTAGTGGAAAAATTATTGGGTTCACACCCCCTTTAATATTATGTTAAAAACAAAACTTGGTACAAAATTTTTACAACTTATTAACAAGCATTTCCCACCAAATAATATATTACATAAAATATTTAATAAAAATGCATTAAAATTAAGTAATATTTGTAGTGATAACTTGGAAAGAATTATAAATAAATGTAACTGCCAAAAGCCTGGAAAATGCCCAATAAAAATGAATGTCTGACCTCATCAGTGGTATACCAAGCTAGGATATTCCCGGTAGAGAACCCAAGGGACGAAAGATTCTACATAGGGAGTACCCAAATGACTTTCAAAAATATATTCTATGGACATACACACTCGATGAGTAATCAAACATATGAAAAGGACACTTCTTTATCGTTATATTAATGGAAATTAGTTAGAGAAAATAAAACACCTAGTATAGAATGGAGGATTATTAGAAGGGCCAATACTTGCCACTCATTGAACTCACCATGTCCACTATGTTTGTCAGAAAAACTTGAGATAACTCGGTTTAAATATAGGGATAAATTATTAAATATTAAACAAGAAACTGCTATAACCTGCAAACATTTCAGAATACATGCACTTAAAGAACTCTAAATTAGTAGACCAGAACAACTATGAGTACAACTAACCCCCATCAAATAACCCCCCAAAGAGGATAAGTGAGGTCTCAAATATGATCCTACCCGTATGAATTGCATAAGTCGCTTTATATTCTACTTCATCAAGCAGTTATAATATAACTAACCTAAATAAATACCTGTATGAAAGTATATTTGAACCAAACGAGTAATAGATTGGTTTTGGTAAACCTCGTGATAATCTATGCATATGGATATTTTTGGGTGTATGAATGTATGGATATATGATAAGATTAATTTAATATAAAAAAAGATAAATGAATAAATAGACGAAAGAAATAAGGAATGAAAGGTGAATGAAGGAAAAGGGAATAAAGAAATAAGGGTGAATGAATAAACATGAAGGTAAGTACTACAATATATAAGCTTCTATACTCAGTTTGTATAACCTAAATACTCTGATTTCTGTCATATGTTATATATTATTATTGTATCGTTATATATCTTATGTATATCTGCCTAACCATCGAAAGAGTGCGTGCTTAATATGAAGATAGGCCTATGAACTTCAAGCGGAATTCATTATAAATTTTTACGCAGTATAATTTTTTACGTAGTAAAAATAAAAAAAAAAACATACAACGTGGGAAAAGGTAACAAACGGGTGGGGCCGTGTAATATAACTATGCGTGTGGAGTTTGATAGAAAAGGATAATTATGTAGTAAATGAATTCATGTCTATTTCTACTTTAGATGTACTATTTGGTGGCAGGGTACACATATATATATATATATATATATATATATATATATATATATATGTCTGAATTTTGTGTAAGTAAGTATATATAAGTGTATTTATGTATGCCTCTATGCTTGTATGTATATGTCTGTGTATGTATATATGTGTGTATATGTATATGTATGTATATCGATGTATTTGTATATGTGTATGTATGTATATATGTATATGCATCTATATTTCTGTAGTATTATAAGAGGCTGTCTCGTATATGATAGTTGTAGCAATGTATATTACAAGTATGTATGGGTGTCTGAATGTTTTTGTATATATGTTATATATGTATATATATATATATATATATATATATATATATATATATATATATATATATATACCCGTGTGAATGTAGTGGCATGCTATTTCATATAGAGAGGGGTTACCACGCTACTGAGGTTAAAAAAGGCACCTTATTATTATTGAAAAAGGTCTTTGCATTTGTGCATGTATTGCTGTGTTTTCCTGCGTTATGAGTGGCCGGGTTTCTGTGTGTACCTGCGCGTGTGTGTGCGTATGTGGGTATATGCGGTGGTCTGTGTTGGTATATATATGTCTATGTGTCTTGTATACATCTGTGGAGATGTGGAGACACGAGTAGATGGGGATGTTGTCTGCACCTGCGGATGGTCTGAATGTGTATGGATTGTGTGTATGCTGGTGCGCGTGTGTGTATATGTATGTGTATATGTATATGTGTATATATGTATTTGTACTTATATATATAAATGTGTGTACGTGTGTCTGTATGTATATATGTATGTGTGTATATGTAAGCGTGAGTATGTATATATATATGTGTATATCTATGTATATGTGTATGTATGTTTATGTATATATGTGTATATATATATAAATATATATATATATATATATATATATATATATATATATATATATATATATATATATATATATGGGTTGATTTATGAGGAAGTGTATCCAGTTGGGGTCCACGGGTTTTAGAATTCCCAATTATGCAGTCTTATTATTATTATTATTATTATTATTATTATTATTATTATTATTATTATTATTATTATTGTTATTATTATTATTATCATTATTATTATTATTATTATTATTGATATTGGTGGTGTCATTAGTATTATCAATATTACAAGAATTATTATTACTAGGATTATTATTAGGAGTAATATTAGTTTTGACATAATAACAGTCATGATGTATGGTACCCAAGTGTGTACATGGATGTCTGGGTTTGAAATTCCACGTATGGATATTACTACGTATGTAGGTATGGATGTAAACATGTCATAACTGTATATGACAATTATGTGTCTATGTATGTCTATATGTGTGTATATATACGCGGATGTAGCAGGGTGTAGGCGTTTATAAGTATATTAATATATATATATGTACATGTGGAGTTTAGATAACTTTCGAGACTTTATGTTTATTCTCATTCTGTTTATTTGTTTTTATTTTTTATCTTTTATTTTTATTTTTTATTTTTTATTTATTTGTTTTATTTACCTTATTTTAATTTCAATTTTATTCTTGCGTAGTTATAGTTATTGCATAGTTTCAGTGCGTGTGTGTGAGTAAAATAAAACGTAAAGCATATATTCGCTTCTGAATTTCTGTATTAACGTGTGTGTGTGAGTGTGTGTGTGTGTGTTTGTGTGTGTGTGTGTGTTTGTGTGTTGTGTGTGTGCCTGTATGTGTGTGGATGGGTGTTGATTGAAAAACACCGGTCAGTACTCAGTGACCATAGCAAATGTTTTTAATTTAAAGACTGTAAGACAAAAATACTAAATTCTCAAGTACGTAGCCATTAATGTTTGTATAAATAAATTTAATATACCTGCTCTGTTCACTCATTGAGCACTCTTTGGTAGACACATGTTGTTTCATTGGATGTACTTCCAGGAAACAAAACTCTACTGGCTATATATATATATATATATATATATATATATATATATATATATATATATATGTATATATATATATTAGATATTGACTTGCAAGCATTTTTCGAAAAGTTACATCATGATTAGAGAAGTTTAATCTTATTCACGATTTTTGATTAAATCTCAATGTGGTTTAATTTACAAAAAATGTGTATTTGTCTTTGATTCTTATGTTTTTATTGTTAAAAAATAGTTATCATTATCTTTCTTCGTTACAGTCGTTTAATCAGAGTATCTATCTATATATCTATAAAAGTCAAAATAAGGTTCTTCTTCACTATAGCACTCTGATTTAAAAACAAAAACTCTTACCTCTGACATACAGAAAAGTTAGCACAACAGAAAATTATGTAAATTGTTTTAAATATGTATTGTACCTTACCCGCAAGGAATTTTTTTTCTACATATGTGCTGTAAATTTCCTGTTCTAGGTAACATACGATTATCTCATACATATAATACTCGTCCTAGGATAGGTAAAATATTCTTTTGTTCAAGATGGCAAATGACACATAGACATCAAACAATCTTCTATCGTAAGAATAACAGGTATGTTCGAAAATTTTCTTATACGGTCCCGAGGAGCGCCGGGTGGCTTTGCTAGTATTTGTACAAATCGAATGTTATCCTAGCAAAATAAACAAGAGAAAATTGTTTATGTTAAGATATTTAGTAAATTAAGGAATGCACAACATAAACGCTAATGTAAAATAGACTGACCTCTAGAATCCAACAACTGTTACGTTGCACCAAAGAAACAACTGCGTTAATAATGTGGTAAATTTTATAAATAAATACACCTATGTTACAGATCGTGCGCATGCCCAAACGACATCATTGTCGCTATGATCGTTAAGATGTCATTTCTTTCAAGTTTGAATCTCTTTTCTGAATTCCTTAGCAATTGTTTTAATCAATGAAACACCCCTAATAATATTCTGCACCCTATATGCAATCCTTTTAGCTTCTCCACGCTGTCAAACGATTATCCGTCTAAGAGGAGATACAATTTAAAAACGGAGACACACACAGACATAGTGAGATTTATATATTAGATTACAACGATCATAACTATCGACTATTATAATTTCATCATAAAAATCGATCATTTTTCTAGTTTCCGGTGTTTTCCGTTAGACCAACAACATAAAGCGATTACTGCGCTATTTTCTCAATAGCTACCCTACAGACATTCACCCTTAATCTAGATTGACCTCTTAGCCTTCATAAATAATGACCTCTTATCAAACAGATATCCGGCAAATCATTGAATTAAACAAAAATAATACAACTAACAAAGGACCATCTGTGAGAAATTAGTCGCAGAGAAGGGGAAATTGTGAAGTCAATCGTTACATTTACGTTGTCCTATTTTACCAAGAACTCTCAAAATAGATAGAGATTCTGCAGACTAAATATAACAACAATGTTTTTACAATTCACTTTAAAGATAGCATTATACAAATTATTATCAATCACATTTTTTTTTAAAAATATTTTTTACTACAAATAAATAATGAATAGTCCATGGGGATTTCATCTTATATTTAAACACAGCCCTGAATTGTTGTGTTCGGCTTTGCAGATTCATTCTATAATCATCCATGTTGATTTTTTTTCAGTTTCTAGAAAGTAATAAACTTAGCTAAAATTATAGTGTTATTTTCTTAATTCTTTATAATATTAATAATTAAAGACAACAGACTACGAAAAATGTATTTTATGCAAAAGAAAAACATACATTCAGAAAACAATGTCTATTAAAAAGAGTAATTCATTAAAACGCTTTTTAGAATACTAGCATGGATGCCCGGTGTTGTCCGGCGTTGCTCGGGTGTTTGGAGGTGTATGCTGAGAAAAAAAAACAACAAAATAATAAAATAAAAATTTAAAAAAATAAAAAAACAAAAAAAGGTCATTTTAAAATTTTTTTACCCCTATTATTGTCCCTTAAAATTTATTGTTTTGGGCTCAAATCAATTTATTAATTTAGATAAATGCCAAAGGACACTATATCTAAAATTTCAAGTCTTTAGACTCAAAATTGTCGAAGGAGTTGGTAGAGTTCCCAAAGGTCAAATCGTTGAACTTTGACCCCTTAACAACCAAATTTCTGATCGAAGACCAATCACATAGATTTCCCCAAATCTCAGTACTCATTATATCAAAGTTCGAGTCTGTAGACTAAAAATTGACAGAATTATTGCGTAGGGAAATGTACACACACACACACACACACACACATAGACATATACACAGACAGACACACAGGCACGTTCACTTTTGTAGATATATAGCTATATTTGTTCAAATATTGTTCTATCGGATGGAAACGTAATCAGCTTAACGTCAGAATATAATGTAAATGTCTTTAAAAAATATATCCAGCCGTATAAACATATACAATGTATTACATTGTTATTTCTGAGTTCAAAATGTGAATTGTGTCATAGTTATGATGAATGTACATTTTTGAGATGCGGAAATGCAAATAAGGCAAAGTCTATGAAAAAACAAACAAACAAAAGAAATCATGCAAGCTGAGAATAATAGTCTAAAATGCGAAAATAATTATCAATGTGCATCACAAAAATATACATACATGAAAGCAAAAACCGGAATGGACCCGGATTTATTTAAAAATAAAAAAGAAAGGAATAGACTTGTCGCTATTTGCGTTTTACATTCTAACAAACATTTTTCACTATTCACCAATAACATCCAGTGTGAATACACCTGTAGATGATCGGAGGTTACATAGGTTGAAACGTTATGACCCCCCCAGAAAAAAAACAACAACCAAGATGAGAATAATAGTCCAAATAATACAAAAATAAATGCCATAGTTAGTTATGATACAAACATGTTCTGTTCGTTGAAATCTAGTGTTGCGCTTTATATAGAAATCCTGGAGCATTTAAAAACTTTTACATTGTTATCAGTTCAGCATGTGTTGAAATACTGAAAGTACACTGTAATCTGTTTTGTATTTGCATCTAATGCGTGCTTGCTTTTGTTTTACGACATATCAACCCTTTTCATGTACTTTAATGCCGAACCCAGTGATTTTGAAGCACAATTTTTTAATAGAGTATATTTGTTTTTAAAGTTGGTTTCTATTTAACCCATAGTTGGGACCCTAATAGATACTACCACTCCGGATCAGAGTGGACCTGGGAGCAATGGCAATTAAAGGGTGGCTCCACATTCACCAAAGGCCACAAGCTGGGGTCTCACCATCGGATAAAGTTAAAGGTCATATCCAGAACCTTTTATCTAATGATATTAAAAATAAATATTCAACATTAACACGCTTATTTATCGCCACTTATGAAAATCAACAAGCAGTCAGGTATAAATGTTAATGAAATGGATAGGTTGATTATTGATCGACAATGCATCCTATATAGGGATGTTTTTTTCCCAGAACTGCTAGACTTTAGAACTCCCTTCCAGCTTCCTACTTTCCCAACTGTACTAACATGCAGGAGTTCAAATATAATGTGAACATACATTTCGCTTCTCAACTCCCCACATTGTATCCTCGTAACTTATGTCCCCGATAGTAGCCCTGTATATCAAAGTGCCTTGTTTTTGTGAAAAGGAAATAAAAAAAATTGCCAGAATTAAATACAAACGTTTATAAACAAACGTTTCTTTCCTGGACCTATCCGTCTGTTGATCGCAATACTGTGGACATTTTTTCCAGCTAACTGCAACACGGCCGTATCCCCAATGTAAACACGTTTTGTTGAGCCGCCTTCTTAAAGAATCAACTCCGATCAAATTACACATATCCTTAGGTGACCTACTAGCTTTAAAAAGTGGTTACCACTTAATAAAAAAAAATCATTTTTGAAGTGATACCTTAATAATTAGATTAAACTGTCAGAATATATATATATATAATAAATGTAATAATTTGGTTAAAAACAAGATGCTTATAATAAAAGTAAATTGAAATAAAGCCTGAGTAACATCGGGTTGGTATAGCTATTAATTACATTGGAATCATAAAATATAACTAATTGCATACGAGTTGAGTAGCGTAAAAACCGCGCAATCGGATGCAGCATATCCCGAGAATATGATTATCACCGGAATAAAAATATTACAATAAACATATCGATAGAATTAATTTGAACAAGTAAAACGCATCTAAAGTAAATAGTGATGGGATTACACTTTGAAAGGCTGCTTATCTTCTCTCTCTGGTCAGTAATGTTCACTAATTGCCGGGAAAGTGAACCACATGCGCTTCCCTGGCGGCCACTTCAAACAGCGAATTATTTCGGTCAATATTAAGCAGGAGGAAGCATGTTTTAGATTGATTGTCGATTATATAATTTAGATCTTTTTGTGGTCTTGCTGTAGACTAATTATAACTCTTCGT
This sequence comes from Euprymna scolopes, assembly GCF_053919585.1. Lineage (NCBI taxonomy): Eukaryota > Metazoa > Mollusca > Cephalopoda > Sepiida > Sepiolidae > Euprymna > Euprymna scolopes. The sequence goes on along the minus strand of NC_136485.1, from coordinate 152,461,611 downwards.
GCATCGTCGTAGCCTTTGATTTAAAAGCCAAAACAAAAAAAAATATGTTACACAATAGTTCATTGGCCAACCGACGGTAGTTAGCGAAAACGTATCCACTAATTGCGGTCATAGGGACGGAATGTTGGCTTGCGTTTGCGAAGAATACAGATTTGCTGATCTAGTGATGCTGAATATATGAGACTAAATGTATAAATAATAACACATATCACGTATTTGCGCGCACATAGACACACACACACGAGAATGGACCAACCATAAACGGGCAAAATACCTACCAACTGAAATATCCCAAGAATATATTGATAGGGATGGTTCCTGGACTGGCTCAAAAGAGGATCCCTCCATTACGACCAAGAGAGGTTGATATTGGCTGCACAAGACCAGGACCCCATGACAAACGCCTTCAAAAAGATGTGTGATCTAAGCAACAATAATAAATGCAGGTTCTGTAGCCCTGAGGTTGAGAGTGTGGGCCACCTGATTTCTGGTGGCAAAGTCTTACTTGGAAATGGTTATTATACAGATCGCCATAACGGAGTTTGCAAATACCTTCACTGGAAGATATGTAAGAAACTCAACATTCAGTGTAGTAAAAAATCCTGGGAACATATACCCGAATGAACAGTTGGGAATGACAACTACACTATTCACTATGACTACATAATCCCTACTGCTACATATCTAGAAAACGCAGCTGTTAAACCAGATATAGTGATTTGGGACAGAGCAAACAAAAAAGCGACCGTAATAGAGGTCAGTGTGCCCAATGATACAGGGCTTAACAGAGCTGAGAGGGAAAATATAACAAAGTATCAAGGACTTATGTATGATATGAAACGAAATTGGAAATTAAAAGACGTTTCAATTATACCAGTCATCATAGGAGTAACTGGGCTTATGAAAAAGAACTTTAAAAAGTACATAGCAAGCATACCCGGTGGACCAAGTGCAAGTGAAATACAAACGATTGCACTGAAAGGGACGGCTAGAATCCTGAAAAAATCTCTTGGTTGGACTCACTAAAATAGGGGTAAATGTCATACATCTGGTTCGATGTCACATCCCCTAGAAGAAAAAGTTTAAGAAAAATGAAAAAAAAAACAAAAAAAAAACAGCTACGTACTTAGAAAAAAGGAGCTATGATATATGGCTTAATGATATGGTGGAAGGGGTTCGAGACGTTTAACAAAGCTGAGAATGAAAACTAACGAAATACTAAGGTTTTGTTCACGGCATAGAAAAGAGACTGGAATCTAGCGAAGTAAGTATATGAGCATCATCTTCATGCAAATTAATGTTAAAACTACCAGAAAAATATACCTGGTGCACTAAGTGACTGAAATAATTGCACGTAAACGGATAGTTGGAATCTTAAATCGATCTTTCCGTTCGTATGTATGAGATAGATAATGTCAGGAAACCTGAAGGATGACCCATCCCCAGTTTGTAAATAATAATTAATGAAAATAAACAAACAAGGATATATATTAATATAACTGAAAATCTGTTAAACTAAACAAATTATATTTTAAAAAAAGTTCAATAGATATGTAGAGCTATTATAAGTGAAATTAGGTACCAAAAACATTAAAGACATTGTAATTAATATATATATATATATATATATATATATATATATATATATATATATATATATATATATATATACACACACCTTGCCGACACAAGCTCAATTTCCCAACACCTAAAACACCATGGCTGCCAACATTGTCAGTTTAGAAAGATCCTAGTGGAAAATACAAAAGTCCTCCATATAGAATCAAATGTTAAAATATTAAACATACTTGAACGACTATATATAAAACTAAACAACGACAAAAAAATTATGTAATTTTGAAAATAATAGCAACATTTGGAAGTGCCTTAGTACGTAACCATACAATATATATGCTAGGCACCGCCAAAATTGGGGGGGGCAGGTCAGTACTTTTTGACGGACCGTCTTTTTAAAAATCTACCAAAAATCAGGTAATTATCCGATCAATACGAAATTTTCAGCGATTATTAGGAGAAGAATGAACTTTATAACAGTGTACTTATTTTTCATAAACGATATTTATATATATATTTCTTTTTGCTTACAAAACCCCCCTTGTTTTGAAGTGGGAACAAATATGCTTAAAATAATCATCTGAAACTGAACAAAACATATTGTGTTGTTGTAAGGGACAGAATTATAGATTAAAAAAAAAAAAAATAAAAATTGTTTGCATACCTTATTTTGACGTCTGAATATCAGAACTTCGATTGTGTTTAATTATCCCGCTTTTGAGTTTTGAAGTGTGAAATTCGGTGAATATGTTAAGTAAAATAATTAATTTAAGTTAAGCAAAACAAAAAAAAATTGTTTTTAATATTTATACGAAAAAAGCCATTTTAAAATTTTTGATAAATAAATTAACAATTTTTTTTTAGCGAGCCGAATAATGCATGACCATTATTAAACAGGGCATGCTTTGAATAATTGATATATAAAAAAAAAATTCGATAAATGTTGTGCCCTTTGTGTTAAAAATAGCATCATTTTTTTCGATCCCGTTTGAAAACGTTTGCCGCCTTTCGACTACGGTGGACCAAACGCGCTGAAATAATTTTTTTTTATTCTGCTTTAAATTGCCCCCCCCCCATTTTGGGGAGTCTGGCCCCCATACACATATACATTAAAAACCAAACTCATACAAATGGTCACCCATCTGGTACTGGCCAGCCTCAGCTTTATAATACATTGGAATTTTCGTCACTGAAAAATAAGTTTTTTTGGCCTGTTTGGTCTTCCATAGTTTTCTTCTTATAATCCGCAAACGTAAACAGAGTCGATCTCGACTCTACATGAACGCGAAATATCTGGTTACCTATATGAATAAGTGGAATTATTTGAAATTCAGGTACTTATATTATAATATTTTTGCATATTCTCTTAGAAAATCATCCTAAATCTTAGTTAGACAATAAATAAATAAATTAATTATTTCAAAAACCTTTTTTTCTTAAATATTTAAGTACGTTTTTTGTGCAAGACAAAAAATGTCAATTGTTAACTTTTTGGGAAAATTTAACATTTAAAATTTAATTAAAAATAGTAGAAAAAGTTTTACATTATTCTGTTTTCTATATGATAAAATTCAGGGTTTTATCTTTCTGGAAAAAAAAAAGTTACTCAGAAATAATGGATTTTAATAAATGTAATTTAGTTTTAAAAAACAACAACAACTTCATTTTGCGGCCATTTTGGGCGGTGCCTAATATATGCATATGTATTTATGTGTATGTGTATACACACATATAATTACCTGACTATCTATCTATGTATATATATATATATATATATCTATATATCTCTCTCTCTCTCTCTCTCTCTCTCTCTATATATATATATATATATATATATATATATATATATTATAATGGAAAGTTATAAATAATTAAACTATTTTTTTTTAATATAAATTCTATAACATCTTGTAAATCACACTGTAAAAAAAAAAACATTGTACATTTATTTTAACCACGTTTCTAAGACGCCCAAAACATGTCTGGTCTATTGCACTGTATTATATTCTCTCTCTCTCTCTCTCTCTCTCTCTTTCTCTCTCTCTTTATATATCTATATATATATATATGTGTGTGTGTATGCGTGTGTGTGTGTAACGACACATATTGATATATATTGCATCTATCCATGTCCAAATTTTTATATGCGATGTATTTTATGTATCGTTTACTATTATTTAGCGCAACACTGCTCAATACGTAGGCAGCACGAAGTATATACTATTAAAATATGACATAATCTTTTAATTAATTTTCTCATGACTATATACATATATATGTATATACATACTAACATATACATAAAACATACACATATATACTTATATGAAAGGGGTGAGTAGAATATCAAATCTTGTCAATTAATATTAAGTATTTTTCACATATAGCTAGAGAAGTATCTTTAACATTAATCAAAACATTGTAAGTGGCAGTTAAAAGAAATCTAAAGAAAGATTTAAAAAATTAATTCCCTAACAATTTACATTTGATTTTACTGATTATATGTAATTTTTTTATTACATTTTCATCCCAGACAAGGCATATGCCCTCTTTGATGTAGGGGGCTACTATCAAGGCCCTAAGTTTCAGGGGTACTATGTGGGGAGTTTAGCAGCATAATGTTTGTTCACATTACACTTGAACTTCTGCATGTCAGTACAGTTGGGGAAGCAGGAAACCGGAAGAGAATTCATAAGTCCTGCCGTTTTAGGGAAGAAGCTATCAGAGTAAAAGGCTTTCTTACATCTAGGGATCTCAACTGTGTAGGGGTGGGACTTTGCTGCTTGTTGGGTTCGTCGGAGGTATTATCGTCGAGGGGGTACAATGGTTTATACAACAGGTGCGAGTAAATCTACGAGAGTATACATATCATCTATGCCCATGTATTTTTGTATCACAGTCCTTATCTTTACTAAGTGTTGGGTGTATGAACGTATTAAGACTTGGGATATATAGAATGTATGTGCCTCATGCGTATATCTATTCCAGTGTCTCTGTGATCGTTAAGTATGTATAAGGTGTCAGTTAGCGAATGTTTAATGTGCAGCCGAGTGCATATACATAAAAAAGACTGTTCACCAAACGCGGATTATAATGTACAATAGCATTTCTTTACTGAGACTGTGAACATCTTCTCTGGATGCATGTGCCTTGTTTCATTGGATTTATCCTTTGGGTTCTGTGGGGCTGCTGAAGTATTTCCTTCGAAGTACACCAAACGCTAGATGATATTTTATGCCATAGAATATTTCTCTGCTTTAAGTTTCAAGTTTACATGTTATCCACACCCTGCTATATTGTCAAACGTCAGTGCTTTGGTGGCACTCAGCGACTGAATCCCGCCTGCTAGTCAACATGACCCCTCACTGACTCTGTCCTCGACGTCTGACTGACTAACCTGACTACTTGAGTTCTAACTGACTAACGTGTATATATAAAAATATCCCTTTGTTCAACTCTCTCTAACATCAGGCGTCAATCTTATTGGTATTCTAATTGCAACATCCATTGTTATTTATCCATCTACGCGCAAAAATGGCTTACCTCTGATGATACCGACACCAATTACGACTCAAACTAAGTGTTTATTTTTTTAACATTACTCTTTGTTATCGAAACATTATCTCTGAATGTTTCTTACTTTATAACATCTACTTCATCATTATCCAACAACAACAGTAACAATAATAATAATAATAATAATAATAATAATAATTGCTTCAGTAATTCTACAATGCTCGGGAGTGCTAGTAATACGATAAATTTGTGGAAGCTTACTAATATCCTTATTAGTCTATTTGTTTCCCGCGCATATTTGTAGCAGTGCTTCCCATTTTGCAACAGATTGGCGCCTCTTAAACACCCCCAGCTGTTGATACGAATGTAATAAATGTAAGTGTGTACTTATTTGCTTCCCTATTGTGCAAATTAGGCACAAGGCCGTTTTTAATGTGGAGAGAGAGGGAGGGGAAAAGGGGACCAGCTCACGATAGGTGGGAAATGGGAGCCGGACAGTGACACTTGTTATGAAGGGTTGTCCCGACATTGACCAATGTCTTTGCTTGCAGTATCTATCGGAACAGATATAACACTTTGATCTTGTCGCCCGGGCCGCAAAGGGCGGTGGGCATTAAGTGAAATAAATAATTGTGATAAATTTACGTACTTGCTATTATTGCTATTCAAAATATTTACCACATCAACAGGAGTTGACGTGGCAAGTATGATAATCAAACGAAAATCTTCCACACACACACACACACACACACATACATATATATATATAGTTATAAAATATACATGGCGATTAAGCTACACTGAATATTCCGCGTTTCATCCACTATCGGATTCTTCAGGCTTATGACTAATCCTAGTGTGGATGAAACGCGTAATATCCAGTATAGCTTAATCGCATATATATTTTATAACTTACTAACTAGCTCTACCAACGTATTGAGCACTGTTGAAGTAAATACTTAAAGGTTACGCATAAATTTATACTTTCGTATATTAATTTATGTGAGCAAATGAATAGGTATATATATATATATATATATATATATATATATATATATATATATATGCACCATATTATGCGTGACCCACATTCTAAGTGATTGGAGATTTACCTCCCTTATATGAAGTTTTGCATTTGCCCTACTATTATGATACTGATTTTTCTTAATTTATTCTATTTTATGCATGCGTATATATAAGGTTTCCCTTACTCGCCATAAACCCATTGATTACATTACTGGCAGTACTTTATTTTGTGCATACACTGACTCAGCTAAATAAAAATGTATTAGAATGAATAAATAAATAAAATATTGGCTGAGATGTCAAAATGTAACTAAAGGAAACACCATTTTGTCGAACGGATGAAACACATTTAACATTTTCCTTAGACTAACCTACTATTTACAGAAAAGAAAATCACTTTAATTCTAAACCTGTTCATTTATAAACTACTTTTGAATCCGGTTTCTTAATCTATTTTAAGAAACACTTTGGCGGGGTTTCATCAGAAAAGAAATGAGAAATAACCACTTTATAGAAAAATAAAAATTACAGAATGCATATAGTTTAAAGGTGAGTAAAATCTGTCTAAATGCAAAAAAACAAAAAAAACAAAAAACAAACATAAGAAAACAGCCTGAGTGAAGTCGATCAAGAAAGAGATCCTTAATTCTTAATTATAGTTTTTAAGGCCTATTTTGTAGATTTTTTATTAACTTCCTCCATTAGCCATTTCTTACCGTGTATAACTCTCTCTCTCGCTCTCTCTCTCTCTATCTCTCTATCTATCCATCCAGTTATCTATCTATCTCTCTCTCTATATATATATATATATATATATATATATATATTATATACATATATATATATTATATATATAGATATCTCTATCTATCTATCTATTTATATCTATATATCAATAAAAGTGAAGGTGTCTGTAAGTCTGTGTATCTGTGTGTCTGTGTGTGTGTCTGTCTGTGTAAATTTCTCTACGCAATAACTCTGCCAATTTTTAGTCTACAAACTCGAAATTTGATATACAGGGTACTGAGATTTGGGAAAATCTATGTGATCGGTTTTCGACCAGAAATTTCGCTGTTAAAGGGGTCAGAGTTCAACGGGTTGACCTTTGAGATCTCTACCAAATTCCTTCGACAATTTGTGTTTAAACACTTGAAATTTTAGATATAGTTTCCTTGGACATAGACCTAACTTAATAACTTTATTTGAGTCCAAAACAATAAATCTTAAGGGGTCATAATTGTGGTCAAAATTAAAAAAAAAAATTACCGTTTTGTTGTTTGTTATTTTTTTTTGCTAAGCGTACACTTCCAAACACCCGGGCAACGCCGGGCACCCATGCTAGTATATCTATAAAAGTGAACATGTGTGTGTGTGTATGTGTGTGTGTATGTGTGTGTCTGTCTGTGTACATTCCCCTACGCAATAACTCTGACAATTTTTAGTCTACAAACTCGAAATTTGATATACAGGGTACTGAGATTTGGGAAAATCTATGTGATCGGTTTTCGGCCAGAAATTTAGCTGTTAAGAGGTCAAAGTTCAACGGGTTGACCTTTGAAAAATATACCAAACTCCTCCGACAATTTGGGTTCTAAACACTTGACATTTTAGATATAGGTCATTTGGATATGAATCTAACTTAATCACCTCATTTGAGCCCAAAAGAATAAATGTTAAAATGTCATAATAGGATTAAAAGTTTTAAAAAAATCCCCTTTTTTTTGCTCAACATACACTTCCACACACCCGGGCAACGCTAGGCACCCATGCTAATATATAGATAAATAAATATTTTTTTATATATACATATAATATATATATATGTAAAGAGAGAGAGAGAGAGAGAGAGAGAGAGAGAAAGAAAGAGAGAGAAAGAGGGGGAGATCCGCTCAAAAATGAATCACAGGAAAAATTATTAAAGAAAAGACAACTAATAAAAACTAAACATAGGGCGAATTTGTAAGTGGCGAGAATGGGCTCAGTGGCGCAAGAAGCAGAACCCTGAGATCCTGGGTTTGATTTTCCTTTGGTTCAGCGGCGCTGATGCGTCATACGACGCAGGTGATATATTTTTGAAAAGTATTTTATTTAAAATATATACGACCTACCTTCAATGTTCCCAGGCTTCTTTGATACAGGCATTATTAATCGTTGTAGATTCTGAAAAATTCAATATCGTATTGCCATAGATGAGATGACTGGCCAATTTTTATGATTTTAGGTTCACAAGAACAGCTACCGCAGGAACTGGAATACATCATACTAACGCCCGATTGTCAAAGTTGCTGAATTTTAAAAATGAATTCTGGACATGAGGACACTTCAAAAAACGATATTCAAAAAAATTCTGTTTTAAACTTTGAAATAAATAGCACAGAAAAATATGGAATGCTTTAGGTTACATTTGGATCATCTTGCATGAATCGAGCATCGGTTTTTGAGTTGCATAAAACATTCCTGAAAGGCAGGGACTATGCGAGAGCTGATGAGAGCTGTTGATGGAGAGTGGAAATTTAAACATTAAATAATAAAGTTCATAGATAAGGACAGCCGTGTGTCTATTTAGACATTAATTGCACAGATTGGTGTCAGTGTAGAAAGTGTACACTTCATTATTTTGAATGGACTAAAGATGCGGAAGATTTGTTGATAGTTTGTCCCAATTCATCAGTGCACAATACCTCCTTGTCACAGATTATTTGACCAAGATGTCAATTAAGACAGTAACTCCTTCCTATATTCCAGACCTTTTGGTTATGTCTTTAGCCCAAAGAGAACCTTTAGGCCCTCGATATGACACAATTGAGTAGATGAAAGAGGCTGTGGCATTGACACGCTCACACAAGAGAACTGCCATGGGGCCTTGCAGAAGTTATTGTAACGGTAAATCCAGTGCAATGCATCCGAAGGAGATTACTTCGAAGTGGGCTAGAGTTTCTTGTGTGCATTATCAATAAAAGTTTCCTTACGAAAAATGTATGGGAACTTATCTCTTACAGGTATCACCACACACACACACACACACACACGCACTCACACACACACACACATATATACATTTGTGTGTGTGTGTGTGTGTGTAAGACTAATACAAGAGAGTAGCTGTTGCATTCTATCGCAGCTTTAGCTAGAAATGTTGAGCGTTTTACACTGAAATTAGAAATCCCACAACTATAGCGACTGTTATTAAACTTGGCGCATATTTGCACATAAGAAAGCAAGAAAGCAAACAAAAAAATGCTTTCATTTTAATCTAGCGGTTCCTAATAATTCTATTCCATTTCAAACGAGTAACGCTTATAGGCTAAGTAGAATCCATAAATATAAATCCCTCAAGATTTCAAAATTTTGCGCTCGGCAGTTCATTCACAGCTAACAGGAGACATACATGTTTTCAAAGAGAGTTGAAAGAGTTTTGCTGTACGTAAGTGATAGAGAAGAAAATAAATGTGTTAATGAGGGAAAGAACTGACGTCATATCATTTACCAGCATGTTAGGAGCTTCAGGTTGCATATGAATTATTAGCAAAAGACAGTAAGAGTGGCATATAATTAAGCACTCATGTAACAGAAAAGAACTATTCAATGTGCGTTCTTTTGTTTATCCAGTAAAATATTTCCTCTTTATTGCATGTAATAATAGATACAATCTTTTAAAGATAAAATCTTATATTTCTAATAGTTTTTCATTTCAAAACTTTGAAAGTGTTTGGTAGGGGTTACGTGCAATGTGTGGCGTTTTATAAATACCATTAGTGTTTTTAAGAGCTGTACATCGTGGACAAATAGATCAAACCAGTATCCACGAGGAAATTTTGACAGAAATGCTATTCACAAACCAAAGCCATACTAGACGTGACAATATATACTAAATCTAATTCTCGCCAATCAAACTAGAGAGAAAAAACTAAATCACTTCTGGATGTCATAAACATTATACAGTGAAAAGCGTTTTACTTGACTGCTATGACATCACACGCATTCTTATACACGTCTACAAGGCCAACAATTTAAAATAACTCGGTGAGAAAAATCTAAAACCGTTCTAATCTTCTTAAGAAAGCAGAACTTTACAATAAAATCTAAATTCCATAAAAAAAACAATATCAAAATATACTCGAATAAACCCAGTGAAAATCAACCCCGAAAGCATTTACAAATTTAAATTTTATATACAGAATTAAATGACTCAAAAAGATCGATATGCTGGTTTAAACAAAAAAAACAAACAAACAAACAAACAAATAAAACAAACAAACAAATAAACATGCTACTTGTTCTAACAAAACGTAGCGACTTTATCTATAATGTACTCCACATGAGTATTTTGCATGGTCTTTACATAGTTAAACATGGTTTTGTGAGCGACTAGATAGATATCACATTTGTTGTATGGTTTTATGAGACTTCAGTTTTATATTACTTTTAATATTTCTAGGTATTTTTGTTGTACTTCCAGGTCTAATCTTCTGATGTATCTGCATCAATTTATTTGGAAAGTTCAAGGCTTCGTCAAGCAATACTAACGTGTTAGACTGGCGATGAAAAGCATAACTGTTGGAATTGAACAATGATTACTGTGATGTAAGTTGTGATTATAAAAAAAATTTTTCGAAAATGTTGAACTAACATTGTAAGTAAGATTATTAATCCCACTGCCTTAACTTCCTCAGAGCAGGGGTCGGAATAGTTAGGTTGTAAATGTGATTTTTCACACTGACGAGTTTTCGAAAACTGAATAAGATTGACCCAAAAGTGGGGATTTTTCGATTAATTACCATGTGCTTTACTTCTTCAAAATTAAGATAATTTTTGATTGCTATGAATGCATCTCTATAAATATGCATAGATCTCTTAATCTACTAATAATCAGAATTGGAACAAACTATATAGGGTTGCAGAACTTTAAGTAAAATTAAATTTCCTAATAATAAAAAAGGAATGAAACAAAACAACTCTTTCTGATTTAAGTTCAGCGCATTTGTTTTTTAACAAAAGCAATAAAATGAATAAAGAAAGGTCCGATTGGTGAAAGTTCTTTCGAAGTCATTATGATTAAAATGTTAGATTAAAGTTCTTCGTGGAATTAATGAGTTTAGAAGGTTAAATTCCAGAGATGAGATTATTTTAAAGGTTGTGTTTATCTGGCGAAGTTCGCCTTACTTAAAAAGTCCCATGAGGAAAGTAAATCTTGAGGAAAGTGATTTGTTGTTATTAATTTAGAAAATATGCGGTATGAATGCGTGTGTGCATAAGTGATTTTTGAGTATCCGCGTGGCGTGTGTATCATGGTGCTGGCGGTGTTGGCAGCGACGATGTTGTGAACGCGAGAGGCATGTTCTCGTTGTGTCGTCGAATCGAGAAAAAAGGGGGAAAAAACCCAGAGCTCTCTCCGTAGAAGACTATTTGATGCGTTTTATACATTTTGGACCGGTTCCAGAATACGTCTGCTCCTGCTGATATTTTGTTTTTTGGAAAAGCGTTAAAAAGACAATCTTCTTAATTTTCTCATTGGTTACTTGTGTCACATAATGCTGTCTTCAACTACGTCCGCCAAAAATATGTTCATTTTACTTTTGTTGTTTTGAGAAAAGTGTGTGGGCGTATTTGAAATTGTGTCGTTGCTGACAAAATCTATTTTTGGTACAAAATGCGCGGGGAAAATTGAAATGAATAAAGGTTCGTTTATTTGCGCACGAACGCCCGTGTGTGTGTGTGTGTCTGTGTGTGTGTGTGTGTCTGTGTGTGTGTGTGACTGCACATACTTCAATATTCTAGCAAATGAAATTTTATTTCTGTGCCAAATCAATAGTACAGTAATTTCAAATCTTTTGTTTAAATACAATGCTTGTATTGCTATTTTTTAGTTTAAGAAACTTTTGTAACGCAGAAAATGGTAAATTCCCTATTTTCAAATCCGTACATATTATTAGACATCGCAATATCGTCTCAAGTGTTTCAAATTTGAACAAATTTTTCATTTATTGATCGAACGGAATTCTAATTTTAGTTTTTTTTACTGCCTACAGTCAAAGGAACTGTTTACCTTAAAATTAGTCTTAGGGTAGAAAAAATACCTTATTTCTAAATAAAACCGTATTTCTAAAACATTTCTTTGACGACACCAAATATGTCGTTGATATCAGAAAATATTTCAAGCAATTCCTTAGTCATTGTATAAAATATATACTTCCATTGCCAATGACCAAGTGACAATATTATCTTTATGTTTGCAACGAACATTTTCACAATTCCGCTCAACTGATTTGGGAAAAAAATCATTATCAGCGTGGGTGTCTGTATTTTCCTTATATTTTATTAAGACTCATAATCTTCGTTTTTGTCTTGGGAAACATTCTCTATTGAATTTCTTTTACTAAAGTGCCGGTTTTATTTTAATGCAAAGGAATGTTATGTTTATTTCGCTCACTTTATGACGTTACAGACGTTACTTTTTTTCTTTTTTAGCAAAAAAAAACAACAAAATTTAACCTTCTGTTTTTTCAATAAACATCATTGACGTATGACTGAAATATCCTTCCACTAAAATATCTTAAAAACCATATCCTTCTTTTTGCCTAAAAAAACATAAACAAACAATCGTCGAACAAATGAAACAGTATAAGAGCAGCCAAGAGCAGTACGTGAAAAAAAAAAAAACGGAAATGAAAAAAATGTTTTCCAATATTAAATTGCCGAACAGTACTTACTGAAAATGTTGCGACATATTTGCAAAGAAATATATTCGCAATGAACAAGTTCTGTCCCCAAGAGAAATTTGATTGTAAATCTGGAGAAAGTTTGCAGGGAAACTATTCAGTTATTTATACTTCGGTTAATTGCGATTTAGGTGGCCATTAATTAATATAATTTTTAAGAGAATGAAAGAGAAAGTGATTTCAGCAAGCACAACAAACGGAAGATATAGAAGATCCATTGGGGAAACAAGATAAGAGAGAGAGAGAGAGAGAGAGAGAGAGAGAGAGAGAGAGAGACTGACAGACAGACAGACAGACAGACAGACATAGACATAGACAGAGCAATACAGAATTATAGGGAAGAAGAAGAAAGGTATTAGAGATGAAGAATATTGGAATGTTTAGGAGAGTTAAACCGGGACCATCGTCATAGATGGCCTACCAGCTGAAAAATGACGTCATCGCCATAGGGCCTAGCACGCAAGATAAGTGAAACACAGACTCTCGATAATGAGCAGACATTTTTTACAGAAAGCGTAAGAAAACTTCAAAATTGGATTAAAAAAGATAAACATGATTCTTTGTATTGAAACTCATCCAATATTAATAATAAAAATATTAATAATAAAAAACGAATTGAAAGGGAGAAAAGTTGTTAAAAATTTGTTTAAAAAAGAATACAATTTGATTTGTATGAAACAGACGTTTATTCAATAGAAATATATAAAAAAGAACAATAAATATTTTTAAAATAAAACAAAATATTTTAAAAATCAAAACTGAAAAAACAAACGAATAATTAGTTTAACTGAAATACGAACAATAAATTAGTTTAACTGAAAAACGAACAGTAAATTGGTTAAACATTTATACTTCGAACAATAAATTAGTTTAACTGAATAACAAACAATAAGTTAAAAATTAAATTCAAATGAATGTTAGTATAAACAAAATTACTAAGGCAGAAATATTTCAAACATTGAATATTAAAATTTTTCAAAAATCTGTTGTAGAATTTAATTAAAAGTTTGACTTTTTCTTTTTCTGATATTCTTTTTACTAATATTGTCATTCTCATTGCGACAAAAATTGTTTCTAAGGGAATTCGATGAACTCTATAGCAGCATTTCTTTCAATTTGCTGAATAGTGTGACCCTCATCACAAGTGTAAACATGAAATAATCGATTTTGATCAACCAAAATATTGAAAGTTATGTACATGGCTAATTTTCTCTGATGAATCGAATGTACAAAAGAATCGCATTTTGTAAGTTTGTTTATAACTATATAATTATATGAGATAAAATTATTAGTTATATCATTTGGGTATAGCCGATAACCTCTGTTAATACCCTGAAATTAGCTGTTTAATTCAGCTATTTCTTCAACAGTGTCTCTCCTGGATATTTAATTTTTGCTGCTATTGAATTTCAGTTTTTTTTTAAACTGCATGAGAGCAATAACCTGCTAAGTATAATAAAACAGAAATAACTTACTTGCATTGATTAACATCATCTTCTGTTACATCTATGTTAAATTTATAAACATGTAACTCTTGCTCCCTTGTCATTTCATCCCAGTTAGTTTCTTTTACATTTTTCAATTCAATAGTTCGATTATTTATTGGTAAGCTCAATTTAAAAACTGACAACATTCTGAGCTTTTTCTCACATTCATACATCTAACGTATCGATATATTATACTGATATCCACTAATTTGTCGATACTGGCCAAACCTTACCTCAAGGTTATTTGTCTGAAACTTTTCTGGTAATATATACACCATGTTCATTACATTAATACAAGATTTAGTCAATTCTAAAATTGCGTAAGTAGTATGGTGCAAAGCAGTATATGTTTCCTTTGTTAAATTATCAGTTCTTCCAGGAATGCTATTCAAAGTTTCTAACCAGTCACAGAACACATTTAGTAAACTATAATTATCACTATTTAATGTAAGTGGATTAGCATATTTATTACGAAGTCAACAACCTTTATATGGCGTTTTCACATTCAGTATTGTCCACCAAATATAAAATATGTGAATGTATTCTGAGATTTCTGCATAATTTGGCAAGCATTCCTGTTTTCCTAAGGTCAGGAAACCTTGAATATTATATTTGTTGAAAATTTGCAAAACCAAATTTACATTTTGCCTTTCAAAAGTAGTCGGAAAAAGAGCTTTTGAAGTCAACTTATAGCAATATTTCACAAGTGATTGAGATGCTAGGGCATAAATTTTATGTAAACTAGAAAATGGAGCACTTTGGATGTTATCTAATTAATAATTTCCATTATAACAAAACTTTGGGAACATCATGCATTTACGTTCATCTTTTTGGCAAAGCCAATTGTTTCTAATACATTTAATATATGCACTGAGTATAAGAAGAAAATAAGGCTAGACGTTCTAACTGGATGGGGATACACAATTGAAAGCTTTGACGGGCTACAAAAGAAAGACATAGCTTTTTTATTTATGGCATTATTATCTGTTATAACCGATAATACCTTAAACCCTATATCTTCTAAGCCAATTATTACACGTTTAATTATGTCAAATAAGTTCTCAGCTAGAAGACATTTAGTTTGCATAACATGCACAACATCCTTATATTCTGAGAATTCACTGCTAAGCATAAAAGAAAATGTAATTGTGGCAGGTTCATTGCTGTTGTTAAGGTGTGAGATGTATTTCATCGACAAGTAAAGATACTGTGATGTCATTCTGCATTAGTAACTTGAACTTACTTTAATATACATGAGAAAATTGTAATCGTGTTGTTCAATGACAGGATTCATAGAAGTTGATAAGGGTTATCTTCGAATGGTTGCATAGCATGGTAAAATTACATTTTTAGTGTCTCTTAACAATCTGTACCCTCTAGGGGAGCAGTTATATAATAAGGAAGAAAATACCATCATTTCACTCGAATGATTAACCTTATTCCTTGTCATTATGTTAATTTGTTCATATATGAACTTAATGACATTAAAATATTTAAATGATTCATCTTGCACTAATAGCAAAAATGATAAGATTAATTTTAATAAAGAACTTATATTAGAAGTTTGCATTTTCTGTTCTTCGATGTCCATTTTTTTCATGTTTTCCATGAAAATCTGCGGAGTATTTTCCTCTGTTACATGTTTAGGAATTCTATACTCCCCTACAGCACTCATTTCCACATCACTACAGAATACTCTAACGGCCAAGTCCGGTTCAATCATCATATCATCATATACATTTTTATTTTTGGGCATTGGCATCTCTTTATATGGAATACAATGATGGTACTGTCTTGCCTAATAGAAATCCAATAATTTTTATCTATAAACGTTCATTTTTTTCTAAATCATCAATATTATGGAAAGTTATACGTTTCTGTAACTGTAACTCGTCAGCAACACTTTCACATAATGCACGCTTAAGAGCAGAATTTTCTAAACGCATTTTCTTTGCGTTAGGAGACTCTATAAAAGTGGTTGTTGACGATAAATAAGAGGGACAGTTTGGCAATATTTTAGGAATAGCACCATCCTTAAGATAGGGATTTTTTAATTTAACACTAATTGTCTTTCCTGTCCTTTCATCAAATACTGATGCCTCTCGCTGTATGTCTTCAGGTCGAAAATGAAGTTCACATACCTAAAGAAATAATTTAAAAGAAAACCGTACCATGTTTGACTCAATACAACAATAAAAAAATACATGACAAAAAAACGATAAAATAAAAAAAAAGGTAAATGTGCAGAATTAGTCCACCTTCGAAAAATCATTTTAAATTACAACTTTTCTGGGTTTTCGGGGGCGCGAAAAACGAAAATAACGTTTAAAATTACGACAAACTAGTAGTTTCCAAGATATAAAGAGATGTTAGTTAAAAAAGGAGGGATAATTTAACCTAAAACGAGCACCCACTTTATGGCCAGTTTTTTTACATGGGCAACGAGTAATTTTTTAAAAAAAATTACATTTTCACCTCACACAAAGCGAAGTGCCTCTTTGATGTAGGAATGAGCACAAGTAAACGTAAAATGAGCACCTACCGTTGACCCACTCTCCCCGACAAAAATTCTGTTTACACTTTTTGAAAGGGTGTGCTCATTTTACGTTAAACTGTGTTCATTGTACGTTGTCTCCCAACCCCTAACATAAAGGTAGCCATACTCATTTTTCTTCGCTTTTATTTGTTAAAAAGAAAGCGCACTAAAAAAAAAAAAAACGATGGCCATTAAGTGGGTGCTCATTTTACCTTAACTTTTTATAGAAAAGTGATCCCCCATTTTTTAAAACTAACATTTCTTCATATGTTGGAAACTACTCGTTTGCCGTAATTTTAAACGTTATTTTAGTTTACAGCGCTACTAGCAGTATCAGAATTTGGGGGAAATTTTTGACAACCCTAACACAAAACTACGAATAACATATACAAAACTCGTAATTTCTCCGTTTAAAGTGGGTGGTTTATTTTTTTTATGGAATATACTTGCAAAATAAACTATTAAATTTTTTAAAAAAATAATCTAAATATTATTTTTTTTATTGCCGACATTTTTTAAACACTTTTTTAAAATAAAAATCATAGTTTATTTTGGAAGTATATTCTCCAAAATTCTGACACCTACAGGGCCACGGCCTTTACCACAAATAATTATTAATAAGTTTTTTGGGATAACAAAAATGGTCATAAATTTAAAAAAGAAGTTTAATTTATTTCACGCTGATATAAATATTGCACAGTAAAATAGTTGAACTAAAAAGATAAATGATTTTTCTTATTTAGAATTATGTAAACACGGAATTCCGTTTTTACGATATCGCTTTTATTAAATTGTTAGGTGAAAGTACATAATATTTTCACCATACTCCCCATTTGAAATAAGTTTATAAATAATAACTTATTATTTCAGCACATAACTTAAATTATATGTGAAATTCATTTTTATATACACGCTTTCATTTTTATTTAAAAAATACGTTCTAAAAAATAAATAAATAAAAATAAAATAAAAGGTTTTTGTTTGTTTGTTTAAATATCTCAAACATTTTAACACTTACTCTGCTATATTTAGATGGAGTAAAATCCTTTCTTTTTATTGCGTTAATCCACTGGTAAATTATTTCCTTTTTGGGGGGGAAATGACAACACGGTAACTTTTGACCCATTTTCGTAGTAACCTCGGCATTTTGAAACTATACATCTCGACGGCATGTTTAAATTTATTCAACCCTCCAAAACTTTATATCAACTGCCGGTTAGTCATGAGACACGTGACCAAATTTAAACAGACTGATGTTCTTGACGTCCCCAGACTAAATTATAGTCGTCGCTAGGCCATCATTTTACGGTAGCCACGGTTAAACACACCGAGAAAATAAGTAATAAAAATAAGCATAATAAAAACGAGAGAGAAGAGACTGATAATTGTGAAAAACGAGCGAGAGGGACAGAGACAGAAAGAGAGAAAGAGAGAGATACAGATAGGTATATAGATAGCGAAAGAGAGAGAGAAAGAGATGGGTAGATAAATAGATAGATAGAGAGCAAGAAACAGAGTGAAAAGGAGATCGACCAAGGAGAAAAAGAGCAAAGTAATATAAGCACTAGACAAAACTTATTTATGAAAGAGAAAGAAAAATGGGAGTCGAAAATAAACGCATAAAACAGTCAGTCGATGGGAGTCGAAAATAAACGCATAAAACAATAGAGGAAAGAGATGGAAAAAAGTGAAAAGAAAAAGACAGAAATAGATAAGTCACTCGAACAGACAGATAGGCAGATATCTATTAGATTTACAAGAGATAACTAATTAAATCTTCCTTAGTTCATATCATGTTATACTGCTTGTTTGCAGGTCACGGGTGACGGTCTTCTCTTGATGCTTATCAGAATCAGCACATATATGAACAAGGAAACATTGACGATTTTCAAGTTAAATTATTTTCCATTGATTAAGCTTATGTACTACTTTCTGTTTAAATCGTGCTTGATTGTGATATATGATAGAAACGCACGCAAAGGGTCTCAAGGTCTCGCAGAAACTTATTTCATTTCAAAGCTACCCTATGCTAACGGGTGGAAAAAATCATAACATTATCGCCCTAGAAAAAACGACATAAATCCATTTGCGTTTGATGAAAACCGTTTTTTTTTCTGCTTTTTTTTTTTTTTTTTTTTTGTAATCAATCTAATAGCTGGCCAATTGTGCACACATCCCAATAGCGGAAGCAGCTTATATCTTATTTAAAAGTGACACAATGTTCAACAAGCGGGGTAAAAGATGCGCCGCTGTACAACTCATGTTTTCTACCGATCCAAGTTATGAAAACAGGACCATTACCAGCACCCTAAAAATGCATTGCTGGATTGCCACAAATGACAAGGGCCTGTCCAAAGTGATGAAAACGAAATTTTCGGCCATGTTTATGGCTTTTGCTGAGGTTTCAAGTCAGAGTCACATCATGCCCTCTCACATCTTCGAGGTCGGCTTGAATATCAGCACCAAAGGGTACCTGGATATGCTGAACAGAATGTTTATCTTCAGGTGACATCTAGCAGACTCAGTGTGTGGCAGCAGAATGCGGCGCCACCTTTCCTGTCCAAAGAGGCCCAAGCTTGGTTTCAGAAGGGGTACTACGATTTTTATACGTCGTGGCGGCATACATAAAGCTCTTGATTGAAGATTATATATGCTACAAAGCTATTTTTCAAAGGTGACAGAAAAATACAAAAATTCTATTGGCAATTGGCAAGACGAACATGATCTTTAATTTAACAAAGAGAGAATAATATTTATTACGTCTTATTTTATGGTGAAATGGTTCTTTTTTGAATAGGTAAAGTTTTTACTTTTTTTTACCCTAACGGCACCAGATATATCATTATTTATTTCTGTTCATATTTGTCGATCAGACGATGTCGGTTTATGAAATATGCGTGTAAGTTGGTAAGCAACGTTGAAATGAAATTGCAAGTATGTTACTTTAAAGATATACGTATGAAAAGAAGCATTGACTGGGGTATAATACGAAAGTCACCTTTTAATATTTTTTTCTCAAAGGTGAAATGTTTATATGTTCCTTTGAAATTTAAATATTAGTTTGAAAGCTGTGTCACCGTTATATTTCTAGTCATATTTTCGATAAATTATTTATTCTTGTCTTTCTCAATTCCATATTTTATATAGACGGCCGCAATTCAATAGAAGCATCGCCCGCTTGATCGTTCTGGCATAATGCGAAATCCATAAATCTTTCTTGATCTCCGGTATCTTGTTTCATAGGAATGCAGTCAGATCACGTATTCGTTTCCCACTGATACCAGGTAAGACGTATTTCATTTCCTGGATTACGTGAAATGGAGAAATATGCACCGCTATTTCTACCGAGCTCAATTTGACACAGAGAAGATACACGCGTCTCTCTCTCTCTCCTCTCTTTATATATATATATATATATATATATATATATATATATATATATATATATATATATATATATATATATGTGTATATATATATATATATATATATATATATATATATATATATATATATATATATATATATATAAATCAGAGAAGGATCTTGCTTTCGAAAGTTGAATTAAATTTAGAAAGGAAATAATTTGTAAGACTTTTGAAGAACACAGTATATTTCATCAAGCAATTTATATTGAAACATTCAATGAAAAAAATATGTTTCGGCGGTTTCATGTTGCCTTATATTGATTATTTCAGCTTTTCCATGACAGATTTTCAAAATGACATTTCATTTTAGTTATGTTATAGGGCATTATCATCTAGATACAATGCTGCTCGTTAGATTATTTTAGTTGAGCAATGCTGTGCCTGGTCAGCAATGAAATGGTTTATTATTTGGTCATATTTAATCATGTATTTGTGAACGTTCT
The DNA here is from genome assembly GCF_053919585.1 of Euprymna scolopes. Taxonomy (NCBI): domain Eukaryota; kingdom Metazoa; phylum Mollusca; class Cephalopoda; order Sepiida; family Sepiolidae; genus Euprymna; species Euprymna scolopes. The sequence goes on along the minus strand of NC_136485.1, from coordinate 152,440,881 downwards.
CATCTCATCACAGTGTTTTTCCATTCGTACTGAAGTTTTCATTGTCAGAGAAATCAAGCAGTGTCAACCCAGGAGACATGCGGTTTATTATTCCACATTCTATGCTTTAAACCTAACTTGCCACGCAGGTGCACTCTTTTTTATCGTATGCTGAATTGAGGTTTACTTGCAGTGTCAAGAAAAACGTGTCATACACATCATATATATATATATACATATAAAGAGGGCGAGAGAGACGTGTAATTGGTTTAGAATATATAGAAACATGTAATTGGTTGGGAATATATAGAAACATATGATATGTTGAGAAAAATATATATTAGAGTAGAACCTTTGGGATACGTCATTAAATTCCATAACAAAATACAGTACAGTATATAAAGCACATGTATATAATCAAATAACATTACGAATAATACAGTGAGGCGGGGCAAATACGTAACCAGGGGTTGGAAAACATCGCATTCCACATTGTAATCTAAAAAAAAGTATCGCAGGGCCACCGTATCCCGGGGGTGTACTGCACACATTACTAAGCTAGTAATTATTACGATCTTAATAACGCAATTCAGATATCACGTAATTCGGTATGATATCTTACTTTATGAGTTTTATAACTTAGAAAAATGTTTTAGGGTGACACATAAACACCTAAAGGAAATATTTCTTTAAATTAAGTGACATTGTTTGGTAATCTTTAAAACGTAATGAAAATAGTATTCGACATTACTTTTGATCTAAAACATAATTTATAATGTTCTTGTCGAATAAGAACAATACGTAAATACATTAATCGGAGGTACTCTTTTATCCAAGTATTTTTTCTCACGAAATTTCACAAATATTTTTCTCATGCGAAGTATAAAGCAACTGAAGTTTTATTAATATATACGTTTGCATACTTAGAACCACTCGATAGGCAAGTATGTACTAGCGTGTTTTAGTAACACGTGTTGTAGCAGCTAATGATATGTTTTTTTTTACATTTTCCCCCCAAACAAGGTACATTACCACTTTGCTATAGGGGCTACTATCAGGGGCAACAACTACTGGGGAACTATGTAGGGAGTTGGGCAGCAAGCTGTCGGTTCACGTTACATTTGAACTTTTTCATGCCAGTACAGTTGGAGAAGTAGGGACCCGGAAGGGAATTCCAAACTCTAGCGGTTCTGGGGAAGACACTACTGGAGGAAAAGCTCATTTACATCTAGGGAGCTCTACTGTGTTAGCTGCCTGTCGGGTTTTTCAAGCGTGTTTACGTCGTGGAGAAAAAGTGCTTGCAGTTCGTCAGAGCATTCACCATTATAATACTTGTAGAACAGGCAGAGGGATGCAACATTTCGTCGATGGGACAAAGAATGAAGCTTAGATGTCAGTTTAGGGCCTATCAGATTAGTGACTCTCTTTTGAACCTTGACTAGGAGCGAGAGACTAGTAGCATATGCACCAGACCAAATATGACAACAATACTCGATGCATGGGCGAATGGTGTCTGTATAGACGCACATGATACTTTCGGGTGTTAGATATGAATGAAAATACTGTTCTTCCCCGGAAATAAAATTGTTAATGATATTTTTCAGAAATCCGTTTTTTAGGTGTGAAACGGGAATATGATTTTCATCCATCTTGTTCTAAACTTTTAGCAACAAGGACCAAAGTAATTTAGAAATCCGACTTATTTCCTTGATGACAATTATTGTTTTGTGCATGATATATCTATGTGTTTTCCCTAATTATGAAGGTTGAATGTAAAATATGTCATTAGTTTATTTCTTCCCTTAGATCATGTTTGATAACTGAAAAAAAAAAAACAATACAAAAGTTGTACTTATAATTAAGAAACAAAGAAATGACTTACGAATATTTTTACCAACATCTGCACTTGCTTCTACATCAACCACATGATTAATTCATTGCATCCATGTGCTTCTTTTGTAAATATTTCCGCGGAATGTGATCCGATGTATTCCCTTCACTTGTACTTCTTCAAATAAAATCATGTCGCCTCAGCCGACAAATCATATCTCTCACCGTAGAGATTTCTTTATCTCGGAAGATTTTCTATTCTAATATGAGGGTACTTAAAAAAACAAAGCCTCCTTTTTTTTCCTCCAAAATTTCCAAAGCGACTAAAACAGGAGTAGTTCCGTTAAAACGAGCGACCTTGTGTGCTTTAGAATTTATTGTTCTACACAATCAGCGCCATTCTTAACGCAGTTTTGTCTGGCATACTTTTGCAAATCTCTGCTTGTTTGTCTAATGCCCAGCGTTGCATTCTTAGATTCTCACACCTTCAATATCTGCAACAAATTTTCAGGTTATGAATTCATAAGTTCATCATTATGACAATGCAATTTTCAATTCTCCCTGACCCACTCAAATGGGGAAAAATATAGGTGGCATCACCCATGAACCTTATTCTCAGATATCATGCTTTTCTTACCACATACCCTGTGATGAGAAACAAAACCCGTCTGCAAATAGAGATGACAATTAATACATTTAATCCATGTCACAGCGCTTTACTTAAAATGTATCTAATGTTCAAAGTACACAGAAACACTACACATCAGAACATTTTAGAAATTTACAAGATTCTGTGCACATCTCTCTCTCTCTCTCTTTCTCTCTCTCTCTCTCTCTCTCTATATATATATATATATATATATAAAAGTGAACGTATCTGTGTGAGTCTGTCTGTCTGTGTGTCTGTGTACATTTCCCTACGCAATAACTCTGTCAATTTTTAGTCTACAGACTCTAAATTTCATATACAGCCTTCTGAGATTTGAGAGACTCGATGTGATTGTTTTTTGGCCAGAAAATTAGTCGATTAAGGAGTCAAAGTTCAACGATTTGACCTTTGAGAACGCTACCAAACTCCTCCGAAAATTTTGGGCCTAGGTACTTAAAATTTTGGATCTAGGTTCCTTGGACATGGATCTAACTTAATAACTTTATTTGAGCCCAAAACCATAAGGTTTAAGGGTTCATAATAGGGGTCAAAGTTAAAAAAAATTGGTCTTAACGCTTATGCTATACGACCACCGCCAAACCAGAAGCGACATTTTTAAAAATTAAGGCTAGACAATCTAAAGGAGAGGATAACTTAAAAAAATATCGGCGAAAAAAGTGCCCCCCCTGTAGAAAAGCGCCTAGTTGAAGGAGAAGATATTAATGTTTGTAGCCAATTTTTCGATATTTTTCGTATGAAACGTTAAACTTTTAAACGATACTGATTTTGGTGACATCCGTCGCCTCTCTTAAAAGTTTAAGGCAGACATGCAAATAGACATTAAGCGTTTCATCAAAATATTAGATATCCATCGGATTATAGAACACACACATGTACACACTGCGCGTTTCCCCATGTACACTTACACACACGCACGCACGCACCCACAAAAACATATATATGTGTGTGTGTATAAATATGGGTCTTTGTATGTGGGTATATAGGTATATAAATTAAAAAAAATAATTGAAAAAATCAAGACAACATTTTCGACGCTTCTCATTATAATTTATTTCTTTTTACCAAGAATTAATTAAATTACTCAGATGAATCTTACGGATTTTTGTAACATGAAATGAATTTTAATATGAAATGATGTAAATGTTAGGTTTGTTTATTTTTCCCCATTTTTGCTTATATTTTACGTTGAACTTTCAAACTGAAGAATTTCTCATAAAAATTACCCCATTTTTCTATGGATCCAATACATCAGGTTATATATATATATATATATATATATATATATATATATATATATATACATATATATATATATATATAGAGAGAGAGAGAGAGAGAGAAAGAAAGAAAGAAAGAAAGAGAGAGAGGGAGTGAGAGAGAGAGGGGGTGTATGTATATACTTTTTATTAGAATTTAAAAAATGTGAGAGACGATATAGTTATTTCCATAGTTAAACAGCGTCGCAAGTTACACAATAATTATATATATATATATATATATATATATATATACATACATATATATATATTATATATATATATATATATATAATATATACTAACACTTCATCTCGGCTTTAGTCGAACCCGATATGCTAATCATATTTTTATGTGCATATATATATATGTTTTTCAAAGTTTGACTCATGTTCACATAACCTACATCTAAAAGTTCAAGTCTTTATGCCCAAAATTGGCAGAGGAGTTCGATAGAGTCTGCAAAGCTCAACTCCTTCAATTTGGACTTTGTTGTAGCCAATTTTCCGCCCAAAAATCTTATTGAAAAGCTCGCTGCATGTCTGAATAGCCTTTATGTAAAATGTGAAACGTTAAGACGCAAAATTAGCTGAATAGTTATCTAGTGATAGCAAAGGTCAACTGTTTTGAAGTTTGGCCTCTTTAGCAGCCAAGTCACGAGCCAAAACCAAGTACCAAGCTTTCTCTATGTTTGACTAGACTTTATGTAAAATTTCAAATGTTAAGACCAAAAATCTGCTGAGTTATTTGGTAGAAACCGCAGAGATGAACATTTTTTTTACCTTGACCCCAATTTCGACCCATTACTATTTATTGTTTTGGGCTTAAATCAAATTAAAACGTTTGGTCCAAGTAACCTACATCTTAAATCTCAAGTGTTTAGACACAAAATTGGCAAAGGAGATATGTAGAGTTTACAATGGTCAAATCGTTCAACTTTGACCCATTTGACAACCGATTAAATAGATTTTTCTCAAATCTCAATACCCCTTATATCAAATCTCGAGTTAGTAGACTGAAAATTGGCAGAGTAGTTTGGTATTGAAATGTACACACACACACACAGACAATTTCAGTTTTATAGATATATAGATATATATTTAATTATATTTTGTAAAAAAAGGTTTATACCAGATAGCTCTATTATTAGGTTAACAATGTAATATTAAGAGCGTATTATTCATATTTTTATTTTCAGAAAGTTTTCAGAAAGTTTTAATGAGGTAAGTCATCGGAACCGTCAGTTTAAGAGCTGACAATAGAAAACCATTTTAGATTCTCATATCTAGCTCTTTCCCACTGTTACTCATCTGTTTATAGCCGTTTAAAATATACATATATTTAAATAGATATAAACAATTATCGTTATACTTATATAGTTATTTTCATTCTTGGATAATGATCAGGGTAAGAATTGACAATGCTGGTCGATATATATAAGAGCCAAATCGGCAAAAATGCAATACAAACCGACATAGGCCATTTTTTATTCCCTAAACAGGGATTGATTTTACTTTCTAAAAGAAGCTTATATTATATTATAGTTATCTTTAGTATATTTTAGTGTGTGTTTGTGTGTGTGTGTGTGTCGGTGAGTTTATGAATATCAGCATGAAATCAGTTGCTTCGGTAACACAGTAACACTTATAGTTATGTTTGAGCATTTTTGACTTATATTTCTAAACGGAAGCTGACAAAACATTCCAACATAACCGACTCACTAGAGAACCTTTTCGCAGGACTTGAAACCGACGAACAAAGCCTTAAAATCTCAAATATAGGCGATGAAATACAGGACAAATGTGTTTTAATTTGAAATCGACGGTACCGATTTTTTCTGATCTTCGGAAAAACAATGTATGTATATATGAACATTGAAGATAATAAACTAAATCAATTTTCTAAAAAAAAGTATTTTATTTTAAAAACCTAACAAACTTTGAAGTCTAACAACAATGGTTCGGTTGGAAAAATATTGTCCCGTCAAAATCGCACCATACATTAGAAATTCTTACTGCTATTGATCGTTCAGATACAGAATACAAATATTCTTTTCAGATCACCAACACAAAAAATATTTACAAATTCTGCATTTATATTTTACTTTGTAAAATCTATCATTCTGAATAAATCTTTAAATAAACACGAAATCTTGATGATAATCTAAATAATATGGTGTTTATTTTTTATATTTCAAATTAGTTGCGTTAATTTTCCTCTACATCTCATATGCATATACATGAGACATGTACACATACACACACCAAAACCAAACCCCCACACACATACACACACACACACACATATATATATATATATATATATATATATATATATATATATATATGAGTAAAATAAATAAAATTTTATTGATTCCGTTTCAAACAATAACTGCGAACATACAACACACCTTATTCGTTGCAAATTCTCAATACAACAGGAGAATTTTTTTCTGGAAATATTCATTGAGGAAAAGGTTATTCCGTCTATTCATATCAAGGCACTTTTAATTTTCCGTCCGCATATTGAAAAGTACCCATAATCATATGCGACTCTTCTAAAACGCCAACGCTCTAATCCATTTCTGCAAGCTAGAATATTAATTACCAACCTTAAACAGAATTAAAAAAAATCAAATTCAACTCAATGAAAAACACCACCAAATCTATTAGAAATTTTAACACCCGTCACACTCTTATACTGTAAAACAGACTTTATTCAAATAATAAATGGAAAACCCTAGGGCGTCCAGATCTGATACACAACCTCACTTCAAAACCCTTCTCATACATTTAAATTGTGGATTTCAGTTTTAGCCTAAAATTCACTACTGGCAGACATTCATACATTACCACTAATACAACCCTAAAAAACCTATAAACACGATGATTCAGACTTTACAAAATGTTTCATACAAGGAATAACATCAAAAATGACTACCCAGCCTCACGAGTCGGTATTAACAAAGAGATTCACAGGACTTTAAAAAATAAAGACATCATCATTTCACAAGTAGATTAAGGCGACGGCATAGTAACTATACAAAAAAATACATATTCAGAAAAATGCACAAACTATTATAAGACACCGATACATATGCCTCAACAAATTACAACGTCATACATTACGCTATTGAAACGTTCAACAAATGTTTCAAATACTTGTAAAAAAACAATAAAAAATTGACAGCTTATATCGAGTACCATCCCATCGTCTCCACACTTTATAAACTTCCAAAAACACATAAAAAAACATCCCCATGCGATACATAATATCAAACATCGACAGAGTCACGCATAAAGTTGCACGAGTCATTACCCACATCTTGACTCCCATTAGTGGGCAGCGTTAGTACTGCACTTGTTAACATCTCTGGCGACTTCCTAATATAATAATAAAAGAAAACATCGATATACGATAGAAAACCATGCACAGTTTGTACATAAATTTCTCGTATATTAATGTTCTAATTAAAAAAATGCTAATCTCTACTCAACAAACACCTAAACAAAATTAACATCGATCTAACTTTTCCCCGGACACATTGAGACAAATAGTTAAACTAATCACTGAACTTACTTCCAATGCAATAATTCTTTTTGCAGACAAACATTCGGATTCCCTATGGGAAATCCACACAGTTTGGTACTATCCTGCTTATTGTTAGAAGTTTTAGATTTTTAGAAATCAGCTCCTTTAAAATTAGTTTGCCTGCAAACATTACTGACTTTAGATACATCGAAAACATCCTTATTTTTCTCCCCGTAAATGCACAAATATAACAACTAAACAATAATTGAAATTTAGGTGAGCCCTCTGTAAAATTCTCGCACGAATCCCAACAAAACAGTTCCCTAACCTTTCTAGATTTTCTAATCATGAGATCAGAAAATGATCTAATGTTAAAGTACACAGAAAAACTACACATCAGAACAATTTCTTACTCGCATTACAATTTGTAGTCCCCAATGCCTTCATGGGAAAATACAACACGTCACAAACGTCCTAAAAACATTACAATATCTGAATATTTAATTTCTAATACGATTAAAAAATCACAAAAATATATTCTGACATAAGCAAACAGAAACATGACACAAGGGAAACATCCCTACTAAATAGACATCCGTTCCTACGAACTCATATTAACAATACAACAATTTGCAACACCTTCAAATGATTTGGTATATACACGATACTGACCACTTCATTAACGATAAAGCAAACATTAAAAGCCACTATGACCTCCTCCAAAACCTGCACATCCAACGCCGGCAGATATAACATTTGTAATAATTTCCACCAGGCATATATAGGAGAATCGATCATGGTCATTCATTCAGCTTTGCAAATGCAGAAATCATCAAATTCGTTCCAGATAGAGTTAAACGAAGACTTTTAGAATCAACACTCATTTCAAATACTAGTATCACTATGCAGCAAAACGGATTCTACAAAGTCAAAGAGCAAAATATGAATGAAGATCCTGGGTAGCTATTCTATATATCCTTAACCGTTTCTCATTATATAATTTTAACAAAATTAATAAGGTATTAGCGAACTAACTAATAATATAAAAACATATATAAAAAAAATGAATGGTTCGATAAATATGCATGTAGGTATGTATATAAGTAACCGTTACCTGTATATAGAGATAGAATAATTCAACCTCCCTACACGCACATTTATAAATTCCTTTATAGAGTAATAAGCAGCCTTAAGGTCTTTCACTCGTATGTGGTCTGAAACCTTTTTCCACAGCATTTAAAAAAATCCAATCCTGATGATGTCTCCTGAAATAGGGGCGACACGTTGATTACTATTTATTGATTTTATGTTTTATAGTTCTATATTGATTAAAAATGAGGTTAAAGTGTGTTTCTATACCATAACACATTTAGCTAAGACTGTAATTATTTTCAATGATAGTAATATTAATGGTGCCTTATAATAATCTACAGGACACTCAATATTCGAATTGTAATTGTCAAGTTTCCCATCAGTATCCCCTTTAATATATCATAGTTATACACGGTGATGTGAACTATATAGCATCTGTGACTGAATTGCCCTGTGCAAGCCTAAATAATAATTTAACTTATCCGTATTCACCTTCTCCATCTTATAAAAAAATTATAGGTAATATTCAAAATCGTAACCCACCTAACGTACGAGCTAATGATAGGTTTCTCTCAGAACGTATCAATCATGATGCCGCTTCAGTCAATCTACCACCCATAACGCCACTAGCCTTTCTCCTCTCTACACTACTAATAATGTAGATAAGTGTATCTACCTTAAAATATACAATTATATCGATGCATTTGCTTTACAATCAAAACACACATTTTATGTCACATTTATTCCTTTTTAAAGCTGCATTACAATAACAACCGACCATCTTTAACGACAATAGTTAGGAATATTAAGTCTGATAATATACGTTTCTCCTTAAAATCGTTAATCTTAAAAAAGTAAAATTTTCCCCAGCTCAAATCTATACCATCTCTGCATGTTAAATAACATCATCTCCAAAAATAAGTATGTTAATATTATAAAGCTTAAACATTAAGTTATTAACAATTGTAGGGATATAAGAAAATTGAAATGTATCGTTATTTTCATGGAAAGTGTTCGACTGAGCTTCAATCTATGGTCCCCCCTCGCCAAACATTCACAAGAAACACCGTCTAGCTGTAAACACTATCAATAATTCCCCCCACTCTTTATCTGTGCCTAAACCTAAACGTAGATTCCATGAACAACGCTTCTTTCTTAGAACTGCACGCCTGTGGAATTGTCTTCCGTTTTCCTGCTTTCCGGCTGACTACAATATGGTTATCTTCAAGTCTAACGTAAATAAGTTCTGTGATGAGCCGTTCCATATAAGTTATCAAATTTACCAAATTTTCATTACTAATGATTACTATATTGTCCAATTTCCACTGTACACTCTTTAACCCTTATCTTTGAGTGGCCTCTTGGCCTTGATAATGTGGTGATGCCTATGTAAAGAAACACCCATTGCCTGGCCGTTAAAGACACTCCCCTATTATATTATACACTGCCGTCTTCCATATTTAGTTTACCTTCGCTATACTTTATTCATCTTTCATTGTGACATTTGCAAGTCTTTAATTACGCCAAATTTCTCATGTCTACAGTCACTCCACCTACATTTTTTCATTTACCTTAATTTTTTCCTTCTTTTTTATCTTCGCCTTCCTCTATCCCGGTTCTCCATTTTTTATATGTACCTTCATATCTCTATTATTAATTTGTGTGTGTGTGTGGGTGTGTACGTTTCTGGTACATGTTTTCCGGAACGACTGAGCCAATCTTTTGCAAATTTAACACAAACGTAGTTTATGTATCTAACAGTGTTCTCAGATACGTTTAGTAAAGACATTCATCTGATAATTATAGAAAATCGAAAAAATCATATTCTAAAAAAATATTTTTTCTTTTTATAGATAAAAATAATTTTACAGGGTATATTTTACGTTACAACCGCAACACAGAAGGGACCACCCAACCTTGAGAGGTGCAGCGCAGCGCCAGGCACCAGGTCGGTATTAGTGAAGAGGACAACACTGCTGGCACGTTATGACACAGGTAATAGCGGGTTACATGGTACAAGAAACAGGAGTTGGACTCCTGACCTGACATATATATACGGTGCTAGTTGGCCGTTGACACCCCCTCCCCAATAAAGAAAATTATGAAACTTCGGTGGGCAGGCTCTGTAAACCGAATGTCATGTGAACGCCTAGTTCACAATGTATTACATGGTGTCCGCGTCTTAGATTCAGGGCCGGGCTAAAGCGAGATCTCAGGGATTTTGCTGTGGAATATGACCAATGGACAGCATTATCCTGGGATCGGGATTGCTGGCGAGCCAAAATGTTCCCCAGGAAAGAGAGAGATGAGATAAAAATCTAAAAAAATTTTTTTTTTTAAATCAAAATACGTCGATCCAAGACACCATAGTTTGGATCTTTATAGCATTGTCGGTCACGACAGACACTTACAAAAGAGATAACAAAATCTTAACAAATCATTTTTTCTCAAGCAAAACAAAAAGAAGAATTATTGACACTTGCAAAAATAGAGGTCAGTATAGGAGCATTCGAATATAGATCGAATGACCCCCCACCTCCTTGTTCAAACCTCACAATTTTATTTTATTTCTTTATGACTCAACTCGTGATAACAGAAGATTGCCATTTCAAATCTCTGCAAATCATTACTTCGTTTGTATATTTGATAACTATACATTAATCAGAAGTGACATTCCAGGACATTCATCCTCAAGCCCAAATATCAATTGACGTGATATTGTAAACACGCATTTGATACACGTCATTATTATTATTATTATTATTATTGTTGTTGTTGTTGTTGTTGTTTGTTGTTTGCTGTTTTTGTTGTTGTTGTAACTTAGTCCACCGGGCAAATTATTTCTTGAAATATATGATATGCAATAGAAGATTGATTCTATAATATTACATACGCAATCTGCATAAACTGAAATATCAGGTTTAAGGAGGATACGAGGATACTATGTTCTCAAGTACGAGGTGGTATAGGATGCTTTTTCCACTATTGCATTTGCTTCGCCTAACAGTGTTATCTATAATTCTATTTGATTATATATATGTGTATAACATAATACACTGTACTTTGTTATTAATTTGTAATCCGGGGTTCTACTGCATTTTTTTTACCTTTCTCTTTTTCTTTTTGCTATTTTGTACTTTAATCAGATTATATTGTTTTTAATAATTTTTGTTTTTCTGTCAGTATATATTTATATGTGTGTATATATATGTATGTTCGTGTGTTCTTGTATGCATATGTATATATTTATATGTACTAAAGTCCGTATATATATATATATATATATATATATATATATATATATATAACTACTTCATTTCATCGCATAAATTAATATAGGAAAGTATAAATTCATGCGTAAACTTGAAGTATTTACTACAACAGTGCTCAATACGTAGGTAGAGCTAGGTAGTAAGTTATAAAATATATATATGATGATTATGCTACACAGAATATTCTGCGTTTCATTCACGCTAGGATTCCTCAGGCTTATGCGAGAATTTTGTGGTTGTCTCGCGTTTTTATATACGCATCTTCTATTGAGTTTTTAGTTAGCCAATAAGCTTTATAGTTTCCACCGCAACCTTCCTAGTAAGCCAATGAGCATGCACTTACAGGACAAATTCCCAGTTTACCTCTGGTTCACCAGTTCCTCGGTGCGTGCTCTTTTAGCGGGGAGTATATATATCTATTGTCCTGACCTATTTTAAATCTAGGTTAAATGTTGTTTTTTTTTGCTAGTTGTTTTATTTGACTTTATTTTTTATCTCTCTCTGTATACACACACACGCACACAAACACATACACACACACCCACACACACACACACACACATATATATATATATATATATATATATATATATATATATATATATATAAGAATCATTGCTGTGTGTGTGTGTAAGTTCGCTCTCTACGGACTCGAAAGACTTGGGCCAGTTTGTTTTATGAAATTTCACACTAAGGCACCTCATGCATCTGCCAGTCTTCGTAGATTGGTTTGAGAAGGTCTCAGATAAACGTTCATGCTCAATAACCGAAATCATGCAATAAATGAATGAACAGGCGATTTTCAAATTCTTACGCAGCTTTACATGACAAGTGTATTTGCGAATGTTATTATCATACAAACTTTATTGTATGCTGTTTTATTCACTGCAGATTTTAGGCACACTGTCCTTACACCATATTGGTCACGGAAGGTTTTCTTCTTTTTCATAATTTTCCTTCTATATTGATCTGATTATAAAATGAATTTCTATATCACTTTTATTCCTCATTTTTTTTTATTTTAATGTATATATATATATATATATATATATATATATATATATATATATATATATATATAACTGTTGTTTGTACAGCAGCATTGCTTCTAACGAATCGTCATTAGATAATGACTTTGGGTCCAGGCATGGTATGCCTTTTGGGTCAAAGTAGCATAACCACTAGCCCAGAGCGATGCCAACAAACCTTATTGGATTTTCATCATTCTGTGGGATTGTCATATCCTCGCTAATGCAGACAGAGGTATGTGTTGTAGATTTTGTATTTTTTATGTATTTTTATTGTCTGACGTAGAAACAACAAGGTTGAGGATGAATTCGCAATAAAAGTAGGGTATTAGATTTTGATAGAAACTACAAGGGCTGTCCTGCCATTTCTGATAGTTTGTTCTCGTAGACCTTCATATATTGGTGTCACGGAATTGAACAACAAAGGGAAACTGGGTCAAGTAGCGAAGTAAGTGATATATCAAAACCGGCACACCTCTGTCTTTCATTTTGGGTGAAAAATTAGGAAGGATAGAGAAAGAAAATATTCTTGTTTACAGAAGGCTCAGTAATATACATATATCATTAAAACTGTCATTAAAAAAAGCACGAAGGACGGTTAGTTCTTCAACAGCTGAGAGAAAGAGAGAGAACGAACGGTAGAAATTACAATTGAATTTAGTCATGTGAAAGCAAGAGTTCGAATATACATTTTTCTTCATTTAATAAATTAAAAAAAACATTTTTTTCATCAAGCTATTTCGGCCTTATTAGACTTATGGCGTTTAAACAATTCAACATTCATCGAATCCACGAATTCTGTGGCGCAGCAGCTGATACTCCAATAATGGAATGTTTGGATGATCTACAGTTGATTGTGAGCTGTGCGAAATAACCAAGGTTGAGCGAGTGCTGCCATTAAAATTGAAACGCACGGCTCGAAAACATTTCGGCAACGGAATGATATTGAAGAAATCAAACATGCATTTGTAAAAGTCTAAGGGGCACACTCATTTGCGTCCTCGGAGCGATTCACCACTCAACGCCTTTGCCAGGGGGAGACCGTAAATGAGTTCCTCACAGACTTGCAACGGCTTGCACGACTGGTAGGCGAAATGCCGCCAGGATGCTCGATGAAAAGTGCCTACATTAATAGACTATCATGCCACATCAGGCATTCTGGATCATAAATTAGGATGGATACTTTATCTTTAAAAGACCTGAATACAATAGGGTTGTCTTCAAGTCCAACGTAAACAAATTCTTGGTGAAACATTCTACTTAAGTTTACAAATTTACCGAATTTCCATTACTAACGATTACTATATTATCCAATTGACTGTTGTACACTTTTAATCCTTTATCCTAGAATGGCCTCTCTGAGACTGTCCGGACAAAATTGAGGCGAGATTTCAGCGCGACTCTCTCCCCATTCATCTTAAAATATCTGAGTATCTGATGTCCGACCACATTCGAAATAAGTACTGTCATGAATTGGAGACGTGATTGAGCAATGTCGGACTACTTTCCTATTCGGAGGGAAATCTTTGTCCCTAGAAATTGATTATATCAAGTGCCTATTTCTCAAGAGAATTTCCAAGATGCGCCCGGTATTGGACTTTCGTCAGATAAATGAACACGTCGACGTCTACACGGACCTTGCCGATCTCTGCGTATAAAAGCTAATGAAGGATGAAATGCTCCATTGTCGTTAATTGACCTTTGAAGGTCAATCTGCGTGTGCATAAATACTCATAGCCGTATCAGACTGTGATCTTCGAACGAAAGAGATACTGCCTGACGCACATGAGTTTGAGGTCAATGTAGCACCTTCGATCATGTGATCTATTGTTGAAGCTACACCCTTGAGAAAAAACAGTATCCGACAGGAAACACTGACGTACACTGACGATGTCTTTATCAATGAGGTTAATGGTTCTACTACTAAAGTGAAACAACACTTAACCGATTTAGGATTAGCAAGCAAAGAACCAGAGCGTCTGCAGAACAGTGCTAGGGTGCTTTGCCTATCAGTTCAAGAAAGGTGAAGCAGTGATATGTGAACGAGAAACGAGGTTCCTAGCGTTCCGTGTGTTTTTACCCCTGGAAGTGTATTTCCATTTTGTGGAACGTTAAGTAGGGACGTTTCAATTGTCAAGTGGTTCAGGCTCGCTGCAGCGTTCGTAAGAATAAGAACAGTAGATGTGACAAGAAGCTGGATTGACAGGATGACTGCCGGCCGGTTAACAATTGTGGAAGGGATTGCTGCAAGATAGCACAAAGTAGATCCCTAACGAGGTAAGTGATATGTGCCTGGTTCTAAAATTGACGAGTGGGTTGATACAAGCTTCTTTGTCACTGGAGTATCGCTAGTTTACGATGGAGTCAGCCTGGAGGACGGAAGCTGGTTACAAAAGGATGAGGATACGCAGCGAAGCTCAATGCCCTTCTAAAATGAGTGAGAATAGCATTGACGTGGGAAGCAACGGTGCTGCCTCTTTCCACTGATTCTGTCTGTGTGCACAAATGGATTACGGACCCTCACGGGGAAGGCTAGCTTGCGCACCAAAGCGGCAAGTGAGATGCTAATCACGTGGTGGCTTGACATACTTACAAGTTTGGTCACGGAATATAAACTATTCGTTTATGCAGTTCTAATGAGGTCAAAACATAACCAAACGCGCTTTAACGAGAGTACCACAGTGATGGCTTGATATCGGCGCATAAACCAGTTGAATCTTTGTACTGTGCGAAAGCAGTGCCGACATCTAAGTAGGTACGGCTTGATTGGATTTATTGTGCCCATCATCAAAGTAGTTATCCCGTCGTAAGGCAGACGATTCTAAGGCGTTTGTTAGGCTGTGGGAGGAAATGGCGAAAATGTCAGTTGATAAAGCCATCATCCACAAATAAGCAAATAGGAGACTTGGACGTTATCGACACTTTGTTTCAGGTGAAACTAACTATCAGGCAAACAATATCTATTGCTCATTGAATGCGGGCCAACCCGCTTCTAAATCTGGCGTCATTTCAGACAGCAAGCATCATCAGCCACTTAGAAATCCTGTTTTGCGAGCGTGGAGCGTCAGCAGAAATACTCCTCAACTACGAGACAACATTCTGCAACAAAGTCTTTGAGAACGTTTTAAATGAATGAGGAGTCTAATTGTACTTTCGTTGTGAGGACGTCCCCTCCAGCAATGCCATTGTGGGGCGATGTCATCGAAGTGTGAAGCGAATCGCAGCAAGGTAACGATATTCCGTAGTGGAAACAAAATGTTAATCTTAGGACGTTGTATCACCATTGATTGCCACGGCTAACCTGATTCATCGCTACCGCGTTCGACTGAAGAGTATTGTCGAACCCCAATTCGGGCAATCCCAAAGAGCGCTAGCACAATAGATACAGTGTGGGCAGTCGAGTGTTAGTGAATACCACATTTGGCCAGTGCGCGTTACTTGATACACGCAGATGCTTCACGGGAGTGAGAAGCTGACAGAAGGTTCTTATGGACGTGATGCCCCGACATGTAATAAATCAGCGGCGCGTCATAGGCCTTCTTAACAAGGACAGCAATAGTGACAGCAAAACTGTCAGCCCAATGAGCGAGGTTTATTACTATAAACGAGACACGCGGCGATGCCTCTGAAGTAGACGACGCGTCTGCGCCAAATAACCTTTCTCCTGATGAGTTATCCGACGAGGAAGAACCTCTAGCTTTAAGGAGCACTAGACGAAGAAGACCACTTCTGAGTTTTAATCTATGTGATCATCAGATTATCGAAATTACTTACGCGGTGCAAGGAATGGTGAAAGTGACTCACACAAAGGGGTGCGCCCTTCTCTTCCCTGTCGTGTGACGAAATAAGGAATAAATAGAGAAAGAAAAGATCTTTGTTTGCAGAAAGCTCTCTATAATACACGTGACATTAATTCGCATAGGAGGACAGAAACTGTTATGAAAATGACGAGGTGGAAGCACACAGGCGGTTAGTTTTTCGACATAAGAGATAAACACGGACGATGAAAATTACAGTTGAATTTCGTCGTGGAAAAGCAGGAGTTCGAACAAATATTTTTCTTCATTTATTTTATCTTTTCTGTCCAATTTCAAACGTAAAAACATGCGGGTTTTGTAGGTAGCAAATTCTAATATGTAATACAATTGTAGTGTTTTGAAATCTTTGCATTCAGTCTTAAAAAAAGTAAGACCGTATAACCCTCTTTAAATTCATTATCTTCTATTTCTATCAAATTGAAATCATATATATATATATTTATATATATATAGCCAGTAGAGTTTAGTTTCCTAGAAGTACATCCAATGAAACAACACGTGTCTACCAAAATAGTGCTCAATGAGTGAACAGAGCAGGTATATTAATTTTATTTATACAAACATTAATGGCTACATATGTGCATACATGTTTCTGTAATCACCCACGTTGGGGGATTACGTCTTCAGGCCAAGAACTACCTTCAAAAGTGACATTTCCACCAAATACATTTTTCTATTTCGTTTATCAAGTTAAAAATACAACCTGGGTGGGAGTCAAAAAAAACAAAAACGGTAAAAGGATGAGTGAGGTCTATGAAGATGATAAACATCTTTTTTCTTTTCCCCCTCCCCCATCTAACTTAACTTTTGGCTTTTTATGGCATAGGGTAATTGAGAGTTTCGTTTTCCTGTCTTAGAGTCTGTAAGTTAATAACCTTAGCTATGGTCAACCAAGTACTGACCGGTGCCTTTTTAATCTACCTCCACCCACACATACACGCAACACACACATAACACATCCATACACAGACACTGCCAACACACACAATATACACACATTAATCCATATATTCAAAAGCGAATCCATGTTGAACACTTTTTGTTTTATTTACTGAAACTAGACAATGATTCTGAAACTACGTAGAAGATAAAGTAAAAGTTACATTAAGGTAAATAAAAAATATAAATAAATAAAAATAAAATACATAAATAAACACGCTCGATGAATAATCAAACATATGAAAAGGACACTTCCTTATCGTTATATTACTGGAAATTAGTTAGAGAAAATAAAACACCTAGTATAGAATGGAATATTATTAGAAGGGCCAATACTTGCCACTCATTGAACTCACCATGTCTATTATGCTTATCAGAAAAACTTGAGATAACTAGGTTTAAAGACCGAGAAAAATTATTGAATATTAAACAAGAAACTGCTATATCCTGCAAACATTTCAGAATACATGCACTTAAGGAACTCTAAATTAGGATAATGGAACTGCTATAAGTACAACTAACCCCCATCAAATAACCCCCCCCACAAAGAGGATAAGTGAGGTCGCAACTATAATCATACCCATATGGGTTACGTAAGTCACTTAATATTCTACTTCATCGAGCAGTTATGGTATTACTAGCCGAAATAAGTACCTGTATGAAGGTATATTTGAACTAAATGAGTAATAGATCGTTTTGAGTGAAGCTCGTAATAATGTATGCATATGGATATTTTTGGGTGTGTGCATGTATGGATATATGATCTTTATATACCCGGGTAGGACAAATAATTTATTAATATAAAATAAAAAAAAAAAAAAAAAAAAAAAAAAAAATAGAAGAAATAAATAGATGAAAGAAAGTAAGGAATGAAGGGTGAATGGAAGAGAAAGGAATAAGGGTATTAGAGTGAATAAGCAAAGATGAAGGTAAGTACTACAATATATAAGCTTATATACTAGGTTTGTATAACCTAAATACTCTGATTTCTGTCATATGTTATTATATATTATTATTGTGTCGTGATACATCTTATGTATATCTGCCTTACCATCGAAAGAATCTTTGTTAAATATGAGGATAACCCTATGAACTTCATGCTGAATTCAATATAAATTTTTACGTAGTGTCAATTTTTACGGTAAAAACCTACAACTTAGGAAAGTGTAACAAGCGGATGGGGCCATGAAACATAACTAGACGTGTGGAATTTGATAGAAAAAGTGAATTTATATAGTAGGTGTATTCATGTCTGTTTCTACTTTAGATGTATCATTTGGTGGCACGGTACATGTATGCATGTATATATATATGTCTATATTTGTGTGACTTTGGATATATGAGTGTATTTTACCTATGCATGTATGTTTGTATGTTTATGTATTTATATGTATATATATCTGTATCTATGTATCTGTGTGTATGTTTGTATGTGGATGTGTCTCTGTGTCTATTGTATGTAGATATATGTATACACACGTATATTTCTGAACTATTAGAATAGGCTGCCTCGTATAGAATTGTTGTAACAATATAGATTACAAAAATGTATGGATGTCCGAATGTTGTTTATATATATGTTATATATGTATGTATGTGTGGATATGTATATGTATGTCTGTTGTGCGTGTGTGTTTATATGTATGTATGTGTATATGTATATATATATATATATATGTATATGTATGTATTTATGTATGTATGTGTGTGTTTGTGTATATATGTGTATGTATGTGTATATATATATATATATATATATATATATATATATATATGTATATGTATATATATATATACACCCGTCTGTAGTCGGGTAGCATAATATTGCATATACGAAGATGTTACCCCGCTACATAAGTAAAGAAAAATACTATTATTTGTCTCTGTATGTCTGAAATGTGTGTGTGTATATATGCGCGGGTGTAGATAAATGTTAGACATTTATAAGTGTATTGATACACGCATATAGGTACATGTGGGGTTTAGATAACTTTCGGGTTTATATTTATTCACATTTTGTTGGTTTATTTGTTTTAATTTAATTTTATTTTTATTCTTATTTATCTTATTTATTTATTTTTATTTTTTATTTTTTTATTTTTTTTTATTTTTTTATTATATTTTTTATATATTTTTTATTTTTTATTCAATTTTATTTATTTATTTATTTATGTATTTTATTTTTATTTATTTATATTTTTTATTTACCTTAATGTAACTTTTACTTTATCTTCTACGTAGTTTCAGAATCATTGTCTAGTTTCAGTAAATAAAACAAAAAGTGTTCAACATGGATTCGCTTTTGAATATATGGATTAATGTGTGTATATTGTGTGTGTTGGCAGTGTCTGTGTATGGATGTGTTATGTGTGTGTTGCGTGTATGTGTGGGTGGAGGTAGATTAAAAAGGCACCGGTCAGTACTTGGTTGACCATAGCTAAGGTTATTAACTTACAGACTCTAAGACAGGAAAACGAAACTCTCAATTACCCTATGCCATAAAAAGCCAAAAGTTAAGTTAGATGGGGGAGGGGGAAAAGAAAAAAGATGTTTATCATCTTCATAGACCTCACTCATCCTTTTACCGTTTTTGTTTTTTTTGACTCCCACCCAGGTTGTATTTTTAACTTGATAAACGAAATAGAAAAATGTATTTGGTGGAAATGTCACTTTTGAAGGTAGTTCTTGGCCTGAAGACGTAATCCCCCAACGTGGGTGATTACAGAAACATGTATGCACATATGTAGCCATTAATGTTTGTATAAATAAAATTAATATATTTATATATATATATATATATATATATATATATATAATTCTATAAAAATAAAGACCGATTTTTTTTTGTATCCATGGTAAAAAGAAAGACGGGGGGAAAACATTTAATGGATTAATGGAGGGTGAAAGAAATTAACTAAATAAGGTGACCGGGTTTCGCTCTCATTTTTCAAAGCCGAATCGAGTTTTTTTTTGTGTAGGAAAGTGAATTCAGACGGGGGAAGGACTATAATAACATCAAACTATTCAAAACAAAACAAAAAGGGCAGGGTACGACTACAATAATGTTAATAATACAATGGAGAGTGTGACACTATTTCTCAGTGCCACTGTTTCTAACACACACTACAGCTTGGCCGTGTTGATTTGGCCATGATCGCGTGTCGTTTTTCTTTGCCATAAATACCTTCATAAATGTTTTAAGTCGAAAAGCGGCCCTGACGACGAAGATATTAAAATTTCGATCAGAACACCACCAGAGTGAAGAGTTCAAGAGTTTCCTGGGAGAAGAAGGAGCCACACAGCACATCCAACATCTCAGGTATGCTTTTCTTGATACACAGACTCTAATGACTGACCATCTTTATGTTTCATGAGACCACTTTTTAGACATTTAGTATACCATGTGAAGCCAGTTACACCTCATTGACCGGCTTATCGTGTTATAGAGGTTAGATACTAGTCACGTTAGACCCAATTTACAATCCCTTTGCTCACAGAGAGAAAGGGATATGTAAACAAACCCAAGACCTTCAGAGGAAGTAACGACTGAGCGTGACTTAGAATAGAAAATGAGTCACTTCTGAAATGCATTGCATATCGCGAATTTTTAAGCAAATGATCCGTTATAGCGGAACCATGCGTATTACTCAACACATCCGTTGGTTGATTATATTGCAAAACGTCCTTTCGAGAGGATGCCCAAAATTTTTTTTTCGAAAACACAACACGTACTTTGGACGCAAAATACCAATGTTCAACAGCTGTGCCTATTTGTCTGCCGGATTTTTCATTATTGTCACTAATCAAGGTAAACGATTGTAAATTGGACATTTAGTCGCCATCTTAGTTTTTATTTGAGAAAAATTGTTTATTTTCCTTCTTATAACGGGAATTCTTCACTTTACTCAACAAAATTCATCTTGTGTAAAATTATACCTGTGTGGGAGAAATTATTTCTTCTTAAGCGGACCTTTGTGTATTGATAACGAAAACTTCATCAAGTTTTCATACATCAATTTACCGTAAACCAACGTTTACGGGGCTGTATACAGGTTGAGATTCATTCTTCCCTTATAAACGAAAGTGTAATTTTATTTGGACCTTACCACATCGTTGCCTCATAGTTTGTTCACAATATAAATTGGATGAAGAACTAAAAGCTATCACCAATAAGTTGTCCAATAATTTGCACTCTCTGGATGTGATTAACTCCGTTTTAAAAATGGAAAATAAACGTTCTGCACCCTCCATCATGAATAATGTCATTTGTCAATTTAAATGTAGTTGCAGTGCCAAGTACGTCAGCAGTAGTACCCTTAGGTTAGATGGTCGCGTCCAACAACATGCTCCCAGAAAAATCAGGAATGAAATCTACCAACCAACGGACATTTTCTGCAATACGTATGGTTCTGCTATAACGAACCATATGGTAAAAAATCCGCGATGTGCAAGGAATTTCACCAGTGACTCATTTTTTAAGTAACACTTATTCATTATTTCATCTGAAGGTCTTGGAGATTATTTACATCCGTTTAAAGAGATCATTCCCTCTATAAGCAAAGGGATCGTCTTTTGGGTCTGGACGTGATTAGTCTCACAAGCGTTTCTTCTCCATTATATAATTATCATAACGATAGTTTTATTTTAGTCGTTCCCCTATTTTATTTCGATAGTTTGATTTTATTATTGTCGTTCCACCGTTTGATTTCGTTTCCCTATACAAACAAAACGATCCTCGATTCAGCTTTGAAAAGTGAGGGCAACACCCGGTCGGCTGACTCTACCCCGATACTTAGTTATAATATATTTTCCCTCAGTCCTTTTACCATGAATACAAAATAAAAAAACTCAGTCTTCCTTTTTTAACATCTATAATAAAGATTTTAACCCCTAAAAATAAAATTATATACATATATATATATATATATATATATATATATATATATATATATAAGGAATCTGTGTTAGCTGACTCATAATGCTAAAAATATAACCTGTTTTTAAATTAATATCATATTATGAAATTCTTCAGATAATAAAATGGAAGTGATTCCTGTTCTATCCGCTACCTTATGTGTAGCGTACTCTTCCTCAACTTTGTTTAAAATGACGAGTTTATGCAAAATCAAACAACTTACAAAATCACGAGTCGCCAATGCCTAGATTATTTTATACTGCTGATGCATATATCATTAGTCCCTCATCCCTAAGACAGGTTTTTAAAAGAAAAATAGTATCTGATACCATAGAACCTGTTCTATCAACCTAGATCCAATCTTTGTCCCAATTACCGAAACTTTGCGTCCCTGTACCTGTTACACAAGTACTTTAATAAGATACGTTCTATAAACTCGTACTTTAATTGATTTACTCTAACTGCCAGATAGTGGAATACTCTTTCATTTATTGCCTTTCTTTACTGTACTAATATCTTAACAGTTACATGTAATTCGAACAGACATTTTGCTTCTAAACTCACTAAATAGTATCCGTTAGACATGTTCCAAAACAGTAACCGCTTTTCTCTAAGTTGCAAGTAAGTGTTGATCCCAGACGAATGTCGCAGAAACCACGTGACTTCTGAACGGGGATTTTCTATCTCATGGCAAGTGAGACTTTAAGCAAGAAAAACGTGTCCCCATTTGCGTATCGGCGCACACCATGCAACTAATTATGGCGGGACCGAATAAGGTTATTTTCTTTGTCGGATGCATGGAAAACCTGCAACACACAAAAAATCTTGTCCATAAATGTTCATAATATAACCCTATTTGCGCGTTTCCATTCCTGAAATAACATATGGTCGCCATAAATGTTATGGTATTTGCTATGAATACATAAGCTTGAAGAAGAACACGTGTACTTTGTACCGACATTTTGTCGATCTAATTTATACATTAATTATGTGTCCCGAAATGTTATTATGATAGCCGAAAGATATGTCGGTGATACGCCAATGATTACAAACAATTTATATTCGGAATTGATGTTTGAGACTGTATCTATTCAGATAGATAATTGTTGTTTGTAATTTATATCCGTATTCAATTGATATTTATAGTTTACTAGAGGGCCAACCTGGCATTCGTTTGCCGTAGGAAATTTCATTACATGTATCATTATCGTGATATAATTTACAAGAATATAGAAAAATGAGTATAATATTTCGAATAATACGAGAATCAAAAGAGAAATGTGAGTATACTAATACGAATAATAAGCAAAAGAAAAGCGACAATCTATCTATATGGCCGAGATTCTTGCCCGTACAAATGCGACTCTCTCTCTCTCTCCCTCTCTCTCCCTCTCTCTCTCGCTCTTTCTCTCTCTAGATTTTACTGTCTTCTGTCATCTGCCTCATATCTTCATGATTGCAGTTGGCGTCATGTACAATTTTGATCTAGGTCGTTATATGCTTATGCGCTCGTGCGGTGGAGTCCACAGCAACTCATTTTTTCGCTGGGTCTTGCTTGCTCCTCTGGCGCTGACAGGCAAACCATAGACGTCACTCACTTATGGTAGTAAAATGGCAGGTAAGGTACTTAAAACTTGCTGCTTCGTCGGGTGACCTTGCCGAGATATATAAGGTTAACAAGAAGGTTAATGCGAAATGTTTTAATTTAGATGTATGATGACATATTTTTAAATAAGTTTTCGGTATAATACCTTTGCAGTATATATCATTTTAAATAGTGTTTTTCGTTCTATCTAATCGTTTAAACTACAATCGTTTTAAAACAAGTATGTCTTCTTTTTAGAACGTTGAATACATAATTAAAAAAAAAGCTAATTCTCACAATTTTCTTATTTCAATTCAAAAGCTGATAACGTGCTTAAACAGCTCACAATATGAATGAGACATTTAAGCGCACAGACCCTACTGAACGCAGAGCACAATGATTATTTAGGAAATGTTTAGTGGCCACAAGAGTCTTAAAGATGATAAGAGTATTCGCCGATCATTGAATTTTTACAACGATCAATTAAGAACCATAGACGATGCCAATTTTAACGCAACTGTCCGAGAACTTGCTTCTGAATTAGATGTAACGTATACGACGAATTCCAACTACTTGAGTGAGATTGGAAAGACAAAAAGTAAATGATAAATTGGTGCCTCACAAATTGGACCACTAAAAGAAACGCCGTTGTGAATTGTTAGCTTTTAGCAGGAGGAAAAAAAAACAGTTTCCCGAGCAGGTTGTAACTTGCGATGGAAAGCGAGTTATTCCCGACAATCGGCGACGCTCACTTCATTGGTTAGACGCCGACAAAACTCCACGACGAGTAACACCAAGAAAAGATCATACTGTTGGTCTGCGACCAATCTGATCTACTGCACTTTTTGTGAATGCAGGCGAAACCATTACAGCGGATAAGTACTGTAAAAAAAGGGATGAAATGCATCATTAACTTCGACAACATCCAGTAAATAGAAACAGATTATTTTTCTTTCCCGGCAATGCCTGATCGCACTTTGCTAAACCGACCTTGCCGAAGTTGTATGAATTAGGTAACGGAACTCTGTCTCATCCGCAAAACTTTCCAGACCACTCACCTATTTACTACCACTTTTTCAAGTATCTCGACACATGTATGCGTGGGATATGTTTTAAAAACCTAAACGCTATAAACAAAAACCTTCAGCAATTTCGTTGTCACCAGAGCGCAATAATTTTACGTAGCAGGCATAAATATAATTGTTTTGGGTTAGGAAAAATTGTTGATTCTGATGGTGCTTATTTCGATATATTTTATCTGTTTAGCTGAGATATTTTAATCTGAATTTAAAAGTGAAAAAAGAAACTGCAAGAACTTTCTTGTCAACTTCGTAACATAAGGGTATACGTGTCGTCTAGCTTTTTGTCAATTTTTTGGTGTGTGTCCATGTTCTAACCGCGTAAACAAGGACAGCTTCCATCGATGCTCTGAATGCTTTTCAGTTTTTCAATTAGCTTTGCATTTCATACTGAACACAACTCATCCAATGCAGCCTATACGTTTGTGATGTTAATTTCAATATCTCTCTCGGTAGAAACTACGTTCTGCCCAGGTACCTAAACTCAGTGACTTCTTTCAGTGAAGTTTCACACAGAGCTTCGAGTTCCCACTTTCACATTGAAAGTCAAACTTTTTCTCATATGCACTAATGTAAAACCAATGTCATTTGCAGATTTTCTAACTCACGTAAAAGCGTTTGCGAATCAGCAGTGTTATTTGCGTTCACAGCAACATCGTCTGCGCAATCTGCGTTAGTTTTGTGTACTAATGGATGACGCCTGCGCTTCTGGATCTGTTTAAGGTGAACCCTTTGGTCTGTTTACATTACAAGAGGTGCCAAATACACAGTTATGATAGAAAAGGGCTCAGAGTGTCTTATTTAAGAATCCTCGCGCGAAGGGCAAATAATTCACTGTCACAATTTTGCGATCTGACCATTGCTTGTGTGTCTAGCGTTAATGACTTTGTTTGGAATATCATATGAATTTAAGTTGCTGGACATTTTTCCTCTATGTACAAAGTCAAACGCTTTGGATAAATCTACATGGAACATATCTGCCTAAAGATTTTCGGCTTTAACTCGTTCGCTTATTCTTTTGATAATACGAATTTACCAATAGTAGAACGAGCCTTCCTTAATCTATCCTGGTTCTTTCTGAGCATTTTAAAAATCTTTGGTGGGATACGGTTGAACAGCATGGCATTGTTGATTTTACCTGCAATTGGATTGAGTTTTATTCCGCTGTTGTTGCTTCGTATGCTTAGTTCATCTTTTTAATGAATAACCTATTGATTATATACAGTATCTCAAGATTCAACAGGGATGTCAGTGAAGCCTCTTTTATTCCAGACTTTTAGAGGAATGTCATCTAAGCATGCAGCTTTACGATGCTTGGTCTTCTTTAGTGCGGATAGAAGTTCCTCCCTTATTTACTCCCCTTTCTCAATACCAAGTTTTTGTCCAACAATCGGCTGAAATAGTTGATTTGTCACTACTGGTTCGTTTACACGTAGTTTTTAGAAGTATGTTTTCCATTTCGATCGTGCATTTTCCTTTAACTTGACTTTAGCAGAATGTTTACGCCCACATATTTCATTTACGACTTGCCAAGTCAGCATTCTATGTATGATCCTTTCCTTATTGATCATACTTCTGTTGTTCTGATAAGTACCTCGTATTAACTTCCTGCTTATCTTTGTATTCTGATGTACTTGTAATGTTTCCAGCTACTGTTTTTTTAACTCTTAAGGTTTGATAATATCTAGTCATTTTCCTACGTTACTTCTTGCTTTACCTTGGGCTTCAGAGGCATATACACCTTTGCTTCTTTTTGGTATGATCGAACAAAGTTTTCATAGGTGTAATTAGCAGTTGGTGTTGTCTCTTGTGCTTTTTTGAGCATCAAATATTTTTCGTAGTTTAATTATGAAACGCTGTTTAGTCTGATTTCCATGTGACCGCCTTAGCGGTTGTAGGATTGCCTAAATGAACTTTTAAATTTTTTTCGCCTGTGTACTTAATATCAATTATGATAAATGGACACACCATAAAAACTGATGAAAGCTTCAAAATTATGACAGCTGATCCATTTCTTAATAATAAAAATATAATTCAGCTGTTCCTGGACTCGATTCGGGTTTTCATGGGTCCAGAACTTACCGGGTCTTTTCGAAAATGGTATTCTTACAGTGAAGTTTGCTATCGGAGAGAAAAGGTTGAAGATGTTCCACGTTGCGATTTGTGTAGTCATGTAAGGAAAAACTATGCTTGTTGTTGTCGCATGCATGCCTCTCCCGATAACTAATTAATTATAAATGGCACGTCATAGTTTGTCCGGAGGAGGCAACAGTCCAGGATTCTTTCATTAGGCTATACCGTCGGATAAGAGAAACTTTCCCATTTCATACTTAACTTGTGTAAAAATGAGAATATAGTCTCCGGTAAAAAGGTATGACACACTATGGCTGATAGACTGATGTACAAGCTGAACTGGTTATGCCATGGGGAACAGTATTACTGTGGCCGAAAATCAAAAAGGAAAGTCGACAACCGGGCACAAAAGACGCTGAGCAGAATATTCAACTATTAATCAACGACCAGGGTCAACCAATCTAATTGAGAGATTACTGCCTTTCATGTGGGACGTAGTTTACACAGGTGATACTATACGAGCCATCGAAAGATTCAATGTAAATCTAAATCAAACCTGAATTCCATACCGCATCGATCGTCGCAGGGGTCACCAATGTCCGCGACCTTGGTTACCAATACCGGGCACAGTGATCGACAAGTCTACTATAATACCAAAACTCAAGCGTACTAAGAGTAATCATGACATAAAAATATCTAGCTTTAATTTACGTAAGCTTCAACCCACATCTCAAATATCAGATATTCTTGCTTCATCTAAAGACTACGATATCGATATTTTCTCTATTCAAGAGCACCGTATTTTCCACGACGACCTGGAAATAAAGTATCATGGTATTGGTAAAATCTGGACACTTGTATCAGCGTCAGCATGGAAGACTTCGACGAATAGTACTATCGGGAGAGTAGCACTTCTGCTTAACCCTCGAGCATTGAAATTGTTGAACAGTGCAGAGATGCCATTGTTTATTTTTCCTGCAATTCGAGTGAGTATTATATATCTGTAGTTGTTAGTATGCCTATGAAACATTTCTAAGGGAAACGAATGTATGCATCCTTTTCTCCATACATGGATAATCTCTTGATTATATACAACATGCAAGAACTAGGAAGGATGTCAGTTTAGCCGCTTTTATTCCCGACTTCTAGACGAATGTCATCTAAATATGCTGCTTTACGATTCTTGGTCTTCTTTAGTGCAGATAGAGGTTCCTCCAGTGTTAACCACAAGCGAACAAAACTAAAACTTCATTTAGACAACCTTGCAAATCGTCGTCCCGATCACACGACAATAAGACCAAATAGAGATGCTTAATTAAAATGCGAAACAAATTTGATACTTTAAAAGCACAAGAGAAGAAACCAACTGCTAATTAAATGCATGTTGCTGCGTTAAAAATTGCAGGACAACGTCGAAGGTGTACTGGTCGACGATTATGATTATTGAAGCCAAAATGTATTGTCGTCTGAAATATATTTAATTATAATTAAATATTTAGAATAAATATTTATTTACACTGATTTAGAAATGTAAGCTAAAAATATTATCATAACATAGTTGACAACGTAGAAATAATGATATGTGAAAACATCAGATAATTATCTTAGTAACGTATGCTAATGACGTCATTTAAAAGAGGGCATTGTCTTTTAAAGAGACGTGGAAATCAGTTAAGTTAGTCAGCGTCGAGAGAGGTTCAGAGACGGTCTTCAGGTCGTGATGGCCCCGATTACAGAGGAGTCAGAAATGCGGATAATCATGATCAGTTTTGTAATTTCTTAAAACGAAATAACATTGTAATGAAAAAAGTTGTCGAAAATAAAACCTTAGGCTCTGTTGTTCCTTGGGAAGAATATCTATTGCAGCCTACTGTCAAATAAGACCAAAGATGGACGAGATATGTTCCCGATGGGTCAGATGTGGAAACTCCAAAAATAACTTATTCGCCCTTTCAGTTGTAAATATATTTATGCATATAATTGTCCCGCCATAAACTGTATTTAAATGTGCACCCACATATCATGGATCTAGATAGATAATCAAAACGCTGGGCGATCTTGGACAAACACACATATATACATACGACACACAGATGATTGTGACATGTATATACCCACATATATACACTCTCATACAATCTAACCACTAGACGACACCCTGTATATATCACACTATCAAAGAGACATCTGTTTAATAGATGCAGTTCACGTACCCGCACCCCGGTATATAATATTTGTAAAAAAACTCTCATTCATTATCGACAGCCTGACTGTTCAACCGATTTTTCTTGTTAGGACCTCAGACATGATGTCATTTATATTTCAGTCGGACGTATTTTAGCCCGTCTAGTGTGAGTGCCGCTAGTATTATTAGATGCGTTGTAGTATATTTTGATTTAATCTTAAAGGGGACATAATTTGTTATAAAACACTTCTTTTAGAGAAATTAATTTTATCTATGCTAGGTGAGTATTTTGTTAGTTGGATTATATAGGAGCTACGAAAATATAATAATCGATGATTATATTTGGATAGAAAGCCATTTGTTATTGATATATTTAGTGAAGTTTTTTTCTTTTTTAAGGAGAATCGCGTGTTGTTATCTTTGATATAAACATTGCATGATAGTTTCCATTTATGCCAACTTCAACATGTTCGTTTGAATTTGAAATATCAAATATGCAAGTCTTTTTCGTGTTTGCAGAGGGCTATGAGCGTTTGGGATCACATTATGTTGCTACTGAATCGAAAAGATAGTTTACTTTAACTATTTATAGCAGACAAAGGTTCTTATTCTCTGCAGCAATCATTGTGCGCGCAATTTCTGTCTTCACCAGCATACAATCTCGCGTAGCTTAAATAATATATAAACACGAAACGGTTTTAATAACTATTTTCCAATGGAGTTTTCCCTCTGGATCATTCGTTCGCATTTAAACACCTTTTCTTTTCAAAGAAATTATATTTCCGTTTAAATATCAGCACGTCATGGTTTGTAAAATATGAGATAGGATCCCGTGAGCAGAAGTTAAAGAAGCGATAACGAATTTTTCACAAGAAAAATGTTTTCACATGAGATTTTTATGTTGTGTGCAAAAGTTTTGCCGATTAAAAATTTTCTCTTGTAAATAGAAAGAAAATGTGCTTTTATAAATATTTATCTACTACCGTAGTGCACCCGGCTTTTCCCGATCGTAAAACACGCCTATATATGATATTTTAAATGGTCTAGATTTCATATATATATATATATATATTATCAGGGAGTCGTGATTTCAAAATTAAAGCAAAACGTTTTTGGTCTCATAAGCGAGAATTGAAACCTATAACCAAACTGTTGCATTCAAAGCTGGTGACATTGCCACTGCATTAACGTGACAGCTATATGGACTGATAAAAAAACAAGGGTGCCTGTACAAAAAGAGGAAGGAAAAATTAACTGTTATAACGTAGGGCAAATGTAATATTTCATCCACGAACATAATAGGTTTTAAACCATTTGTTTCGTTAAATATATGTAAAACCGTTAATTGGTTTATGAGTTTGTGTGTTATTACAATTAAGCTGTAAATAATAAAATCGATAAATGAAGAAATTACTAGACAGACATCATATATATATATATATATATATATATATATATATATATATATATATATATATGATGTCTCTCTCTCTATATATATAGAGAGAGAGAAACATCATATATATATATATATGCATATATATATATATGTGTAATTGCCATTGCTTGATTTTTTATGCTTTTATTTGAGTAAATATGTAAGAATTGTTTTCATATTATCTATACTAGTAATAATATGCTATGCTCCTTATTTATGGGTGTATATATATATATATATATATATATATATATATATATATATATATATATAAACGAATAAAAATCTTTAGCGGATGCACCGAGCTGAAAAAATTGTTCGTTACCTGAAAGGTATTGGTCCCTAGATTGTCTTGATCTATATATGGTTCGTAAAGAATAGCACCGGGTACACAAAAAGCTCGGAATAAGTGTTTTTGGGTCGTTTCGTAAACGGTTCATGTCCATGTCAACCAATGTTGTATACAATCGTGTTAGCATCTAGCAGAGTACATACATGACTTGTGGCGCAATGGATTACGTATCTGACTAGGCTCAAAGGAGTCCATGTTCGAATCATTGCAAGTTCGTAATAATTTTAACCATCATTTTATCCAACGTTCACTCATTATCCTTACCCTTAATTAGTGTATTTGTGTTTATCAGTGATTTTGTTTTGTGAATATGGCGATTTCCCATACCCCGAGTTCACAGGGTAAGCGTTGATCGTAAGACGATGTTGAGTGTACTTGATGTTGAGTGTACTCGATTTTGTGTTTGACTCGGAGTTTTGTGTGCCGACGCGGCGCAGCCGCTAGTTCACAATAAAAGAATGAATGTATATAATTTTTAACTCCATGTCAAACTTCGATGATATTTTTTACGCAGGGACAAAGTAGAACTTTTTAAAAATCAATTTTTATTTTGAGTTTTTATAATGGGGTGCATGGACACATTAAAGTATCAATTCTGTTTTTTTAATATATTTGAAAATGTTTTTCATACTTTTATAAAAAAATGTCATTCACTATCGATAGTCTAACTGCTCGACAGACTATGCTTGACGTTATTTTCCAGTTAATAGGCTTGTTGGTGACGGCTCGGTGGAGTTTCACCTATTTTCTCCTCTCGCAAAATATTCACAACAAACACTTCACTAGCTACAACAATTTTTTACGATATCTCTCCTCTGTATTTGTTCCTCAAACTGAACGGACATTCAATTAACAATGTTTTCTTCCAAGAAATGCTCGATTGGTGAACGCTAAACCTCAGAATTGTTTTACAGTTGATTCCAACATGATCACTTGCAAGTTAATTATTAAGAAGTTATTGTGAAGCTGTCCTCTTAAATAAAGAAAAATACCGTCCTATCTCATCCGCAAGCTACCATGACGGTTTTGTTTTATCAGCGCAGTACAACTTACTAATATTTCCCTTTGAGTAGCTTTCTAATGTAAAAATATATAATAACAATCAAGGAATTCTAACACATACTCAATCTCCTTTCCTGATATTAAACTAATGCTATCAAAAGATTATTTTTAATACGGAATTAAGTGGTACTCAAAAACACCTTCTTTATAGGAGGTCACCAATCGAGTATACGGGTTAATGTATGTCTGTTAATCATTAAGGCAATAGCGCAGTCGTGAATATTAGGTATAATTAGATTTAAGAGGACAGTACAACCAGAAGTTGTTTTCGTTTGACTTGAAGACAACCATATTTTAGTTATCTGAAAAGCAAACCAGCGAAACAGAGTTCCACCGGCGCGAAGTTCCAAGTAAAAAAGATTTGTTCATAGAACCCACGTTTAGTTTAAGGCACACATAGAGAGTAGAGAAAATTACTGATAGTGAGTTAAGCTAGACGAATGTTTTTTTTAAATATTGACGGGGAGAATATATTTTGGTTCTCAGACAGGCACTTGCCATGGAAATAACGATGGAATTGAGACAAACTCGAGACATATTTTCTGTGGCAAAGATGTTGCGGCGAATAGAAAAATACATCATCTACTAGGTTGCGAAGTCAGTTTTGAACTTTGTTAAGGAAATATGAGAGCTCCGTGCAGTTTCTGTCTATATGTGGCAACATTATTCCATCCTAGGACGTATTTTGCTCTTATACAACTAGAAGATTGCGTCGGCAGTGAGATATTTACTGGAACGGTAGAATGATTTAACCACTTATCTATCGACTTTAAAACTTGAGAATATGCAAAATTGAGCAAGATTAAAACCAAAACTGTTGTGAATATCCCCTTTTGTGAATTTAAGTTCATCGTCGTTAAGATTTTGTGGCAAAGAAGGGTTACCAAGGATAAAACGGATACGGATATTCATGAGAAGTAAGGTGAATTCTATTTAGAATAAAACATTATACAGAACACAAAAAGGCAGCACAAAATAGTTACATCAGTTGGACCACTGAAACAGCCCAGTTTCTGTCGGATTGATTATTTAGGTTAGAACCTGGAGTGGTGTGTACGACGAAGTATACGCACCATTAGAGTCGGTATAATTTGTTTTATTTATAAAGTGAGGTAGAGTTCCTATCTTGTGGGTGGGTGAGCTTCCGAAACACACCTCTCCTAAGCCCTTTTACAGCGTAAGAAATCTGGCTAATATATTATCCTTTTAAGTCGATAATCAGCGGGTCGTTGAATTTTCTCATTTTATCCGATCCTCGTTTTTCTAGGGTTGATTAGTGTTGGTCGTATAAAAATGGCGCACATAGGCTTTTCCTCCTCCAGTAATGTGTCTTTGGTATCATCTGAGTGACGTTTTTCAATTGATTTTTTTTTGGGGGGGGGGCGTTTATAAGTATGTATCGTATCTTGTATGTTATACCCGGTATCGCCAATGTCTTACAATTTAATTTTAGGTTTGCTTTTCTTTTGCAATATAAATAATTACTTTCTGAATGAGGTTTGAATTCCGCTGCACATATTTAGTAAATTAATGTGTCTATGTTTCTACAAAGAAACTGAAATTTTTGTAACTGGTATCGTCGGATCATGTTAGTATTTATGAATCGTACTTACGATTTGGGCGGATTTGGTATTTTCTTATTTTTTTCTGAACATTTAAAAATGTTTGTTTGCTTTTAAGAATAATTTCCTTTTTATAGAACTACATTTGTGACGATTTTCTTTTCTTTCATTTGTTTCAATTATTACTATGCTTTTTTAGGCGGTTTCGAATCCCGTGCTTTATGTCTTAATATCTTCGTTGATTAGTTGTATGTAATTCACTTGATAAGAATTTTTTTTCGTAAACAGTTTGGTTTAGAAGAAATTGCGTATGATAACCTTTTGTTTCTTACGTAATTCCATAGTGAAAAAGTGTTGGTTGGTAAATTCTAATGTTTATAACTTCACACCAAATAGATTAATATTACCGTTCGAATTTACTGGTAAATATAATAATCCAATAAAATTAATCTTCTTGCCAACCAACTTGCATGATGGCTTTTGTATTTTCTGCAAATGTAATTTGTCTTATTGCTTACATTTTACGAAATTGCCTAAATTTTTAGGACTTTCCATATTGTTTTACTGCCTAACTCTAGTTTTGTACGTTTGCTTCTACAATGCGGTATTTTATGACCAGGATTGACAGAATTTTGACAAGTTTATTTTACAATGTAATTCTGTACATGGACTATATGGTGTTGCGGATGATGTCTTTTCTTTCTGCATGATCCGCTCCTTTTGGAAATGATGGAAGGCATCTTCTCAGTTACCTTTTTAGGGTTACTTTTGGTTTTGGGCATATTCTTTAATCTTTTTAGGGTAATGATATTTAGATGTATACTTTACTTTTCTGGCATAGGCTACGTCGGATTCATCTGATTTTACAATCACTTTTGTCAATATTTCACAAGTCATATTTTCCATTTTGAATCACTACAATGTATAAAGTACAATATTGTTATTGATAGGGAATTGCCCTATAATAATAAATACCAAATATACATGCATTTAAATATAATATTTAAGCATGTTTAAAGACAGGGCAACCCTGGGCGATCACTAATATATATATATATATATATATATATATATATATATATATATATGAGCAAACAGTTAATGAAATATGTTAAAAAACACTTTGAAATGAGTTAAAACATATTTAATCTGAAAAGGAAACAGTAGATAAATGGTAATGGCTCATCTAGTGTTTCCTTTTCAGATTAAATATATTTTAACTCATTTCAAAGTGTTTTTTAACATATTTCATTAACTGTTTGCTCATATTATAAGCTCTATTTCCTATTTGGTATTATCGAGCTTTTATATCTGGCTGAGATAATTTTATAAATATTTATTCTTTAATATTTATAATTTACTTTAATTTTACCATCTTGGATCATTTTCAATTGTAATTTTCATTATATATATATATATATATATATATATATATATATATATATATATATATATATATATATATATATATATACCGTACTTTGAGGTAGTTGGGCCAAGTCCGTGGTAATTGCGCAAACTTGCTAAACGTGACCTTTTGGCAACCACGCATATAAATACCACTTTCTTTTAGTTGGCGGAATTACCCCAAAGTACGGTATATATATTTGGATGATCTCACAGAATTGACTTATTCATTTGTGCCTATCCACTGAGATAGTTATTTTTTGATCCATTTATAATTTCTAACGACTGGCTCGGACTACTATAAACATGGCTATTTTATTTCTACCACGTTCCCGAATTCACTGATTTTGGGCTTAACAACTATGGAAACATGCTCTTACGCGAAACCATATTTTTATGTTTACACCTCTCCATCTGTTTGATTATTCTACATTTCACTTCCACGCTAGTATGATCCTTTTTTATATTGGGTTGCTTTCAATATTTTACAAGTAAACTTTCTTGCTTTCAATATTTTTATATATTATTAATGCATTATGTTTACTCCTTCCCACTGACGAAAAGAAAGTATTTCTTTGAAACTCGTCGGAATAAAAACTTTCACCTTTATTGATGATTCATTTCCGAAAAAATTAATGTGTGTTTAACTTTTGCTTAAGTGTATCTCAACATACTTATTAAACCTATGTACTTATATATATATATATATATATATATATATATATATATATAGTAGGTAATCGAAATTAATCCATTACAATTTATGTTTCTAGAATTCAATCAATAATAACTTAAGTTTTTGTACATGGTTTTAAAGACGATATCACCTTTTTTATATACACTCTATTCATCAGCACAAGGGGAAGTGTGTTAATACCAAATTAACATTTAACCCAAGTTTCCCCATGGCTGGTATTTTTGTCTCGCCATCTACCTAACACCTAGTGGACTTCAGGTCTTGGCAAATAGTGATCTTTCACGTAATTCCTGTAGAGTTGAATTGGGCTCGCTTTCGAGTTTCGCAAGTAACTTTCATCTAATCCCATTTTGTCTGCCGACAGAAGGTCAGTGATCAAATGTGATACTTTTTAAATAATCTGCCATAATCGTTTGCTAGACCAAAGTCAATACAGTACATTTTACAACGGATGCGAACACTAAATAATATTGGTCGTCCCGCTTCGCCAAATTAAACCATCTCTTTATATGGAGGTGTTGTATTGCTACTGATTAGAAATTAACGATTTCCGCGATCTCTAGTGCCTTGGTCGTTTTATGTAGGATGTAGTTCACGAACCTGTTGTGTCCTAAAGTTCCTAGCTTTCGTAAAAGGAGACGAATACTTTCGTATCATGCAAGTCTTAGCGATCGACTGTACAAAAGTCTTTAACCTTCTAAAGAAATCATCGAACGTTTAGGCATCATCGGAAATTATATAAAGCAATCTACTTTGTCCGGTATTGTGTTCTTTGAAAACGCTATGTCATGTTCATTGTTTAGTTCATTGAGAAATAATTCTTGATTTTTTGCATTTCTTGTTGGTGAATATGTGGTTTTTTATTTACTGATGTTGTTAAATCTGTTGTTTTTGTAGTTTTTAATGTTGATGGAACAATCATTCTTCCATTTTCTCTTGCCTTTCTTCAGCTTTTTGTTATCTGTTTTCGGCATTTTCTTATTGTTGAAATATCTGCAGCATAAGTTCTTTGAAGTTGTAGAATTTTTTCAAGGGGAAAATGTATTAACTCCCCAAACACTTTTTTCTCTAATACCAGCTCTTATTTTCTCAATTATATTAAATGCTGTTCGTTGAAAAACTTTACGTCTATTTTTCTGAGAGAATGTTAGATCTATTTGATTAGAAAATAATGACTCTTACCGGTTTATTTTCTTAGTATATAATATAATTTTCGAATGCGGTTTTCACAACGTTAATTTCGGTGACGGACAAAACGATTACTTTTCACTACAATTTGAACGACATTTGAAGTATTGTTTTGTCCTATTTGTAAGAATATCTTGTTCTTTGAGAATGTTATATCGTTATCTGAGTGATTCTGCTTGTATATATGTACATATATATATATATATATATATATTGTTTGTAAAATATAAAAATTAAATAATAAAATAAGAATTTAAAAACAATATACATGACACTCCTCTTATAGGGGTACCAAATTGGTCAAACGGAAAATTATTCCCAATTCGCATTTAGGTAAAAAATCCCTTTTCCTTAATAACATGCACGACGGGAAAGAGAATGAGCACATACCAATGGCAATACTGGAAACTCCAGAAGACGACTTCCGGTGTGTAGTGGAATGTGGTAAAAAATGTGAGTTTCTACCCTACAATTTTGCCGACATATCAGTTTTTAGCAATTGAAGTGCTTTTCTCTTATTATTTGATTTGCTAATCAAGGTAACATGATATCCGACCGCATCCGTTTTATTTACTTTTAATGCATCTAAAACCAAGCTCCTATTTTTCCATCACCAACGCTCTGATCCCTATCGGGCATCAATTGAAATTAATCGCTCTCGTCTTGGGAAGGCTCTATGTTTTGGCAAGCTTCTGGGATCGACCTTTACTCCTGATCTGAAATGGAACACGTACATAAAATCTGTTGCAAAGGTCGCTGGAAAAAATAGTAGGGTTCTCCTACCGCCCCAGAAGATATCTCACTGCTGATGCAATTCTCTATCTATATAAAAGCCAAGTACGTCCAAAGATGGAGTACTGCTGCCACATCTGGGAGCTGCTAAAAACAGCCGATCCTGCATTGACAGATGCCAAAATAGACTTTGTGTCTTAGTGGAGGATGCCCGTTTTCTCTTCCCTGCGATCTCTCTCCGACAGAAGAGACGTTGTGAGCCTATCTTTGTTTTATCGTTATTTCCATGGCAAGTGCTCGCCCGAGTTCCAATCTCTGGTCCCCCCTTGCCAAGCTTTTACTAAAAAAGCCGTCTAGCTGAAACCACTTTCAGTAATCTTCCCCACTCTTTATCTGTGCCTTAATCAAAACGTAGATTCCATGAACAAAGCTCCTCCTTAGAAGTGCACGCCTGTGGAACACTTCCGTTTGGCTGTTTTCCACTTGACTACAAATTGGATGTCTTTAAGTCAAACATCAACAAATTTCTGATAAACCGCTACCTTAAATAAGTCACTTTACCAAATCTCCTTTACTAAGGATTACCGCGATATTATCCCATTAATTACTGTATACGCAATAACCCTTATCCCCGAGTGGCTTCCGAGCGTTGTATAAGTTGTGACTACCATGTAAAAAAAAAAAAATGCCGGTGACGTAGAAAATAAAACTATTAAAATCTAAAAAAAAGTAAACATAATGTAGAACATTCCAAAATAATGTAAATACATTCTTTTAAATTTATCAAGACCAAATACATTTTAACTCGTTAAGTTATAGTTATTCTGAAGTATGTCTGCTTTTTTTTACACGGTGATCACCACTTATCAAGGCCCGGAAGCCTATCAGGGATAGGGTTATTGCAAGTACATTACGTTAGTGTGGAGATTTGATGAAGTGTTTACTTAAGGGGGCGGTTCATTAGGAATTTGTTTACGTTGGACTTGAAGACATCCAAGTTGTAGTCCGGTGGGAAGCAGGCAGACGGAACAGAGTTCTACAGGCGTGCAGCTCTAAGAAAGCTTGTACACAAATTAAAATATGCAAGTTATTGACACACGAAACAATGAACAGAGCACAAATCAATAAGGCGATATATATATATATATATATATATATATAACTACTTCATTTACTCACATAAATTTAATATACGAAAGTATAGATTTATGCGTAAACTTTAAGTATTTACTTCAAAAGTGCTCAATACGTAGGTAGAGCTAGTTAGTAATTCATAAAATATATATGACGAATCCTACAGTGGATGAAACGCAGAATATTCAGTGTAGCTTAGTCGCCATATACATTTTATATATATATATATATATATATATATATATATATATATATATATATATATATAAAATATATTTTTAGTCATCGACATACAGACCTGTTTCGTTGTTTCACAACTCATCAGTGCCGCTAGACTAACACCTCTCCCAAGCCGAGGATCGAACCTAGAACCGTCGTGATGACAGTCGGCAGTCCTACCCCCTGACTACGGAATCGGTGGCCGAAATTAAACTGTCCGGACGTCTATTTAAATAAACATCCGTTCGCCACTCGTAGAGGGCTCAAACGTTTGTTTGTAAACAAAGCGCGAGCTTCGCATTATTTCAGCTAAATTAAGTAGCGAGTAAGATAATTTACGAGAGTGCTCTACCAAAGAGGGGAGCTTTATAAAATATATTTTTAGTCATCGACATACAGATATATATATATATATATATATATATATATATATATATATATATATATATATATATATATACAATGATAATACATGAATTAGAAAGCAAAGTAGACCTAAAGAAGATTTAAGCTGAGTACCTTTTTGGAAATTTTAATAAGCTAGCATTACATAAGAACATCAGAAGGATTACACAATAATTATTTTCATAATAAACGACAGTTTTTTAAAACGTAAAAATAGAGTTAAATGCTTTTAGCATTAGTTAAAAGGCAGCTATTCTTATTCAATGGCATATTTGAATGATTTTGCCAATAAAGTATTAAAAACAGAATTATGTTTCCTATATTCTGATAAATAATATCGCCAATGCTAGCTGTAAAACTGGAGCGGCCAGTAAATAATGGTAAGAAATTAGCATGCATAGGCACTACACCTCTATCAGACACGGAGCAGGTACAAAAATGTTAAAAACATTTAGAATTATTGGCTGGCACAGCATAAGTAAGTCATTTGTGCAAGTATGGTATACCTACTTGGTAGTCAGTTCGGCAGTAGGTTTGTTAGTATCGGCATAAATAATAGCTCAGTTTATCACTTTCATTACTTAACACAGCCATACGTCATCTCGATACTTCATTCAGGTTCATAGTTTAACGCTTTTCCATTCTCTCTATTTTTATTACTAATCACCTCATATTTGAAAACAAGGTTATACTTGAGCTAGCGCGGTATCCCTTTAAAACTTCCCCTGACAGAGTATATAAATATATATTATAACATATTAATTGGAACAGACTTTTAGACGTGAGTTTAACTTAACTTAATGCTAATTTCATAGTTTACCTTAATGCTAATTTCACAGGCAAGGCTATTTATTTTTCATATTTGTGTGCGCTAAATTTCCGCATGTAACACACATTCCAATAGAAAGTGAAATTTAAACGCTAAAAATGGGTTACTAGTTTATATCTTCAGAGGAATAACAGTATTAAATAAATCATAACAAACAGAACCCGTTGATATTCCACGGCAGTTGAAAGTTTTTAAAACACCTAATAAATAAAATGAATAAAAATAAATAAATAAATTACGTTGAATTATAATTTTTTTTAAAGATTATTCATTTTTAAACAATTATAGTTAAAATAAATTAATTTAAAAACATTTGATATTTTTTAAGTAAAAATCAACGCACAATACATTTCTTTTTTTTTTTTGTTTATTTCTGAATAATGTTTGTATTAATTATAAAGGAACATATGTCAATTCACTTGCACATTTTTATTTTATTTAAAAAAAAATATAACAAAAATTTCTTGTAGTCTTCTCTCAGCATAACATATAAGAATTATCAAATAAAATAGGCAATTGGAAGCCGTAAACAGACAGCGATGCTTTTCTTTCAATTTTTGGAGAGAAAATAGTTTTAATCATTTTAAGTGATAAAGAGCGACTACAAAGCAAAGTTACTTATTTCTCATTAATTAATGTTTGCGATGATAATGTTTTTGGAACACTGGACGTACGGACAAGTTAATTTTTAAGTAGTATTTTTAAATACCGCATATACACGCCATTTATGTAAAAAACAAAAATATAACTTGACATAAATTTCTCATTTCCATTACTGCGATTCTATTTTATTAATGTTAATTATTCTATGAACAGTTTTATACAATCGCTTTAAGGATTTTACAAATTAATTGAGCAGTGTCTATTAACTATTTAATGGGACGAGATTCTTTCTCCAAAATCATTCAATTCTAATTTTGTAACTCTGGGTTATATATTTTTTATGTCACTGTCACGTGATTTTTATGCCATTTTTAAAAAATTTATATTGATTGGGGAAACCGAGTAAAAGTTCCGATAGCGCCTTTGTAACCGAACCATTTAAGCTACCCGTAACTTATACTGCTCTAGACTTATAGATACAAATTGACACACAATCTTATTAGATAGCCCCCCCACACACACAAATAATGAATAGATATGAAAGTTGCGTAAAATAAATTGCTGTTTTGCCGTATCGCAGAACATTTTTATGTAAATCGCTCTATATAGTGATGCAACTTGAGGAAATGTTCTAACAAGAAGGAAAGATGATAATTCCAAAGTGAAAGACACTGACTATGGGTGTGAGAGAAAAGACTTTACAACGACAGAATTCCAAAAACTTGAAGTCCTTTGAAAAAAGCTATTGCAATATCAATTACTGTATTACTTATTACTGTAATTAATTGCTGTATTACAAGGGATGCATCAAAAGAGCGATTTGAATTTTATATATAAATTCAAATCGCTGTAAACCGGATGAACGGTTTCAACACCAAACAAGACTAAGTTTATATTATAACTAGACTACACCTGACGTCACTGGTCAGCATATGTTATATCTGTTAATGGAATAGTGAGTATACTAATCATGCTAAAATTATGCGCGCTTGCGCGTACAACAATAACCACCACTTTTAACACAAGGAATTACATTGTTTACGATCCGGAAAATGACTTAATTTAAAAAAAAATATGTGCAATATTCGTTTTCAGCATACTCGGAAATGATAAATGCCCTCATTTAAAAGAAACTGTTAATTGTGAAAATAAAGTAACAATTTAAAAAAATATATATATTTATTGATTGGGACCAATTTCATCTTTTAGTTGTTTCACGACGTTTCGGACAACTATTCCTCTGGTCTTCGTAAGATGGTAACCGCGACGGAGAGTAACTCTTAATCTCCTTACTGCAATTACTGCCTTCAGTAGTTGTTGTCGTCTCACCACGTTTTGACCAAGTAAGCTTCTGGTCGGCTTTAGGTAGGATTGAAATCGCTATCTGCAGACAATTCTCACCTGGAACTGTAGAGATCCAACGTCTCTATCAACTGCGCTACGGGCCCTGATGATTGCAAAGTGAAAGACACTGACTATGGATGTGAGAGAAAATAGTTTACAACGACAGAATTGCACAAACTTGAAGTTCTTGGAAAAAAAGCTACTGTAATATCAAGCTGTGTTACAAGGAAGCATCAAACGAGCGATGCGAATTTTATATATAAATTCAAATCGCTCTTTTGATGCGTCTTTTTAATAGAATTTAATACAATTTAATAGAGAAAATGTGTGATTGAAATATTTGAATTCTTCATTTTTATCGAAATATCTAATAAAAATAATTGAATATTCTACAAATATGCTTTTTAAGCAGATGCTGCACTTCAATTACTTGTTCTTTGTTAGTGGAGGAGAAATCCTTCACGACTGAGACAATTTTTATTTTTGTTCCTTTTCTCCACATTAAAAAACGACTCTGGTGTCTAACTCTGTCCCGTGGGGAGGCATTGTAAATAGGAGCATTATTTGATTAAAAGATAAACTATTTAAATATATCTTTATTCCACGTTGTGTAAACAGTTTTGCTTTCGATTTCATTTAAGAATTTATTATTTAGCATATTTAGCATTCATATTAGTAGTAATAGTTGCAGTAGCAAGAGTGGTAATATTAGAGGTAAAATATACTAATAATAATATTCAAGAAATTATCGGTCTTACTTGTCAGATCAACAGTGAAACTAAAGAAATGGCGGCACAAAGCAGGCATACTAGAATGCATGACTAAAAGGGAAAACCACTTTACTTGAAATAGACATCGTAAAAAGACTGAGCCTCAAGCAACAAACCACGGAAATCCTGTCTTATCGACACTGTGGTGAATTTTAACTGAACTACTTAACGAAAAGATTTACTAGCCCCATGCACAGCCATAGTATCTGCCCCGGGGAGAAAAACCAATGTCGAAAAGAGACAAAGAGACAAATGATCTATATATTTAACATTCGATACAAAAAGAAGTGAAAATAGTAATAAAATAAAAAATAAAAAAAAATAACGAACATAACCATGAATTAGAAAGATTATCAAAATGAGATATTACAAACCCCTAAATAGATTCCATTCTTGAAGATGTTTGAAATGTAACTATTTTCTACCGAGGAGATCGAAAAAAAAAGCACAGTAGTAAAGGAGTATTGTATCCGAGATATTTGTGCCAAGCATATTAAACTTAGAATCGCACAATTTCCATAGGAGTCCGTTTGTGTTTTTATGAGGTCTACACAAGTACAATTATAACTAAAGTCCTTTAATAAAACAATATTTCTGAATATTGTTCAATTAATTTAGAGACATGCAACATTATTTTACATTATTTTTCGATTAATTTAGATACAAATACCCGTTGGGTCTTATAAAAAATATATGTAGTTTTACAAAAATATAGAGAAAGGGTGAAAGATAAATATGTTCTTTATTTCAATATAATTATACTTTAAATTAAGGAGACCATTGTATCTATTTATGCAACAACATAGTTTATATCGTTTAGTGTGTATTAGAATTCTTAAAAAAATATGTTCAGAACTGTGAGATAATCATAAATAAAGAAAGAACTTCGTAAAATGCTGATATAGTATTTGTGTATTTTATTAGTAACGAAAAAAAGTAAAACGCTTAAGCGGAACGATTTTATTTATTTGCAAGGAAACCAAATTAAA
The DNA here is from genome assembly GCF_053919585.1 of Euprymna scolopes. Classification (NCBI taxonomy): domain Eukaryota; kingdom Metazoa; phylum Mollusca; class Cephalopoda; order Sepiida; family Sepiolidae; genus Euprymna; species Euprymna scolopes. The sequence continues at coordinate 152,396,898 of NC_136485.1, read as the reverse complement.
AAAAAAACCCACATATTCGCATTTTGTGTATATCTGTTTTCTTTATGTAAGGAGTGTAAAAACAAGGCCGATAGCCATTAGTCACGTGCTATCGGGTAATGAATGAATGCGTGAAGTTAGTATTGACATGAAATTCTTAAAGATAAACTAAAATGACCGAAAAATGGGCTGAAATGACCTAAATAAATAAAAAGTAAATGACTTAGAATTACTTTAATGAACTTAAGGATGAATTAAATAAGCTTAAGAATGACTTGAATGCTTAAAAAATAACTGGAATCCTTCAAAAACAACTTGAATGATCTGGAGAATGACTTGAATGGCTTTGAGACTGACTGGTTTTAAAGTGGGTGATCATTTTATATTAAATTCATACAGAAAAGTGATCCCCCACTTTATATCACAAAACTTATTTGATTCAGGGAATTTGAAACGTTATTTCGTATTCAGGAACCGCGAAAACCAATAAATAGTGGTATAATAACCATAAAAACAAATAAAAAGTACATGTGTTACGGACCGAGCGACCGACTGTGTGACTTATAGAGTTGCTTGCACACAACTAAAAAAACTATTCTGTGGTATGCATTTAAAAAAAAAAAACTATTCCCTGTCCATCGGTCCGTAACACATTTACTTATTAGTTACAAACAAGTGCAGCATCGGTTAAGAACAGATACTACACTTTGATCTTAGACATGTGGCCAAAGAAAAGTGTCATTGTGGACAAGTTTCAGAAAAGTCTAATGGATAGGTAAAAATTTATGGAGCAAAAAGTGTCATTACTTGCAATATGGTATATTCTTATGAGCCCCTTGGAATGCTGAATACCAGTGACAATGGACAAACTATGAAGTTTTACATCGTAACACATGTATATTTGAATTCAGAACCATGGGAGAGCACTATGTAGATATATGATACATATCGAGTTTCTTATTGAGAAATATGAAAAAAGGGCATTTTTAGCACTAAAAGATCCCGGGGGACGGAAAGCATCATTTTTCTAGGATCACCCATACTGACGTTATATTACTGCGCATTTTAGATGAGTTTCAGAAAAATCTAATTGATAGGTCAAAATTTATGGGGCAAAAAGTGTCATTTTTTTTTTCAATTTTAGTACATTTTTGACCACTAATGAGCCACTTGGAATGCCGAATACCAGTGACAATGGACAAGCAGTGCAGTTTCACATCTTAACACATGCATATGTACATTCAGAAACATGGGAAACCACTATATATACATATCAAGTTTTTGTTGAGAAATATGAGAAACTCGCCAGAAGAAAGGGAGTTTTCAGCACAAAAAAAAACCAGGGGACGCAAACCAGAGTTTTGCCAGGGTCACCCATACTAAATTTATATTAAGAACAATGCCCTCCACATTTTGGGTAAGTTTCAGAAAAATATAATGGATGGATCAAATGTTACGGGACAAAAAGTGTCATTTTTTGGCCATTTTTGTCCACTCACGAGGGCAAAGCAGAAAAAAATCTTTTTATTATGCCCATTTATATATCAAAATATAATTTGTGACAACATTTCAGGAAAAACTAATGGACGGTTATCCGCCAATCATTTCCCACACTTTTTATCTGTGCCTCACGGACAGACGGACCCATTGGAAACATAGGTCCCTCTCTGATAAATCGGGGGCCAAAAATTTTACTCCATACTCATTGCTTAAAAAATAAATAAAATGTAAATGTGTTACAGACCGACCGATGGAGTGCCTTGCATGCGACTAAAAATGCCTAAGGAAAAGTTACAAATGTAAGTGCAGCATCTGTTAAGAACATATACTACACTTTGGTCTTAGTCATGTGGCCAAGGGAAAGTTACAAACCTAAGTAGAGCATCTATTAAGAACAGATAATACACTTTGATCTTAGCTATGTGGCCAGGTAAAAATTACAAACATAAGTATAGCATATAGTAAGAAAAGATACTGCACTTTGATCTTGGCCAAAAGGCCAAGAAAAGAGTATTTATTTGCTCCCCACCCGAGAAAATTAGGCACAAGGCCGATTTTTATGTGAGGAGTGAAGGGGAATTGGGACCAGTTCCCAGGGGAGTAGGGGAGCTGGATAGTGACAATTGGTATGAAGGGTCGCCCTTACATTGACCAAGGTCTTATATGTGGGGCCGCCTCCACATATTGTCTTTGTTGCAGTATCTGCCGGAACAGATACTGCACTTATTTGCTCCCCCATTGAGCAAATTACGCACAAGGCCGATTTTTAATCTGAGGAGTGAAGGGGAAATGGGGACCAACTCCACGGGGAGTAGGAGAGCTGGATAGTGACAATTGGTATGAAGGGTTGCCCCTATATTGACCAAGGTCTTATCTGTGGGGCTGCCCCAACATATGGTCTTTGCTTGCAGCATCTGCCGGAACAAATACTACACTTTGATCTTGGGCAAAAGGCCAAGAAAAGGGTATTTATTTGCTCCCCCACAGAGCAAATTAGGCACAAATCCGATTTTTAATGTGAGGAGTGAAGGGGAAGTGGGGACTAACTCCCCGGGAGAAGGGGAGCTGGATAGTGACATTTGGTATGAAGGGTTGCCCCCACATTGACCAAGGTCCCATATGTGGGGTCGCCCCCACACATGGTCCCTGCTTGCAGTATCTGTTGGAACAGATGTTATTTATTTGCTCCCCCCACCGAGCAAATTAGGCACAAGGCCGATTTTTAATGTGAGGAGTTAAGGGGAAATGGGGGCCAACTCCCCGCGGAGTAAGGGAGCTGGATAGTGACAATTGGTATGAAGGGTTGCCCCTACATTGACCAAGGTCTTATATGTGGGGTCGCCCCCACATATGGTCTTTGCTTGCAGTATCTGTTGGAACAGATGGTATTTATTTGCTCCCCCACCGAGCAAATTAGGCACAAGGCCGATTTTTAATGTGAGGAGTTAAGGGGAAATGGAGACCAACTCCCCGGGGAGTAAGGGAGCTGGATAGTGACAATTGGTATGAAGGGTTGCCCCTACATTGACCAAGGTCTTATATGTGGGATTGCTCCCACATATGGTCTTTGCTTGCAGTATCTGTCGGAACAGATACTACACTTTGATGGTGTTTATTTGCTCCCCCACTGAGCAAATTAGGCACAAGGCCGTTTTTAATGTGAGGTAAAAACCAGCTCCCCTTAAAGTAGGCAAAAAGGGGGCACTCTGGTTACCAAAAATAATAATTGTCCCAGTATAGAGGGTTTCCCCTCCATTGACTGGCACAAATTATCTTAAGTGCAGCATCTGCCGGAACAGATACTACACTTTGATCCCGGCCCAAAGGCCAAGAAAAGCTTTAAAAGCTAAGAACAGCATGGATTACCCACAGACCTTCGATCTTAACTAAAAGACCAAGCACAAAAGTGTTACAAACAGACCGACCGACAGATCGACGGACCAACGGAGTGACTTATAGAGTCGCTTGCACGCGACTAAATATAAAGTGTAAAATTTTATTTAAAAACAAGGAAAATAAGGAAGAACGCACTCCGTAAATTGCTGATTTAAAAAGGCCTTTATATCTTTTTATTCACTTACCTATGCGCAGACTTTTCAAGCAAGAAGCTGTAAACCGGATTAACGGTTTCAAAACCAAAGCAAGACTATTTAAGTTTTATATTATAACTAGACTACACGTGACGCCACGGGTCAATATATGTAATATCTCTTAATGGAATAGTGAGTATATTAATCATTCCAAAATTATGCGCGGTTGCGCGTACAACTATAAACACCACTTTTAACATAAGGAATTGCATTGTTTAATATCCAGAGAATGACCTACTTTCAGAAAATTATATGCAATATTCGTTTTCAACATACTCGAAAATGATAAATGTCATCATTTTAAAAGAACTGTTAATTGTGAAACTCAATTAAAAATTTACCAAACTTTATATTTGCTTAAAAACACTACATTATATACAGTGTTATCCATCTGTACCTTAAATTTTTAAAAAGTAGTAGGACTGTCTATAATATCCAATATGGCATGAATCCATTATCATAAGTGAATAGCTTTAACTTTTCCTGCGTTTTTAACAAGCTAAAGTGTCTATTGTTTGCATAATCTTCAAAGTTCGACTATATATTTGCAAGTACTTTTAACCTATTAAAATTGCTGATTACAGAATCTAATGTAATTAAAATATTTAAAATAGTTTAAGTCGTAAATATCTAAGGACAGTACGTAAAAAATAACTGCTTTTACGTTTGGTTATAGAGAAATACGATTTACCGGTTACATGGTTTTAATTTCTTCGTTATTTCTTTCCAAGCACTTAATATGAGATGCCACTTTTTATTGCCTTTGGTAACTGTTAGTTATTGTACAATCTTTTGTGATGTTCCATTCATAAACTATGTCAGATATTATTATGTGTTGAGAGTTAAATAGTTTTTTTTTAAACCGGGCTCTACGACTAGGCAAGTGAATCTGATATATATATATATATATATATATATATATATATATATATATATATATATATATATATACATGCGAGTAATTTGACCGTCTTTAAACTGACAATCACAGAATATATAAAAGGCATTAAAATAGTTTAAATCGTAGGCATATTTAATGTGTTTCCGTTTGATAACGATTTAAACTTGCAATAAAAATTACAAATAAAATTCGTAAAAACAAAACCAACAGCATTTACTGTTTGTTTTTATTTGCATAGTTTATAGTCTTAAAAATTGTCCATTAAACAGCTTCCATTTTCTTGCATCTATCTATTTACACATGCGCAGAATTTTACAAACCGGAAGTTTTAAAATGGATGGACGGGTCGAACGCACAGGCAAGACGATTTAAGTTTTAAAATTTAATAAACAAATAGATAGATGAGCCGATAACAAGATTAGCTGATAAAAATATGTTATTTTCATTGCAATAATTTCCAACACTCTTTATCTGTGCCTAAACCTAAATGTAGATTCCATGAACCAAGCTTCTTTCTTAGAACCGCGCACCTGTGAAACTCTCTTCCGTTTACCTGCTTTTCATCTGACTACAATATGGCCGTCTTCAAGCCCAATGTAAAGTAGGTAATTATAAAGCAGTTCCTTTAAGTAATCCACCTGAGAAACTCTTCCTTTGACCTGCTTTCCAACTGATTACAATATGGTCGTCTTCAAGTCAAATGTAAAAAAGTTCTTGATGAACCATTCCGCTTAAGTAATCCGATTTACCAAATTTACACTTCTAACGACTACTATGATATTTTAGTTTAACTTTTGTACATCCTCGAGTAGCCTCTGGGCCTTGATAATTGCTGATTTCTTTGTAATAAAAACGTGTATAAACATAATAACGACTCGACTGAAAAGTTAAAGGAAACACCGACAAAAATATGAGTCGACAAAAAGGAGGCAATAAAAAAGGTGACTTGGTAAGAAGAATCGGAAAACGTTGTGTCAAGTCATTGTTAAATGCATATTAAGTTGTTTTTTTTATTATCATTGTCAAATTAACAAAGATATAGCCAGTAAAGGATGAGGGTTTATGAGATATAAATGCTTGCAATTTGAGAAAAGAAAACTATGGGAGTACTAACGTTTGAATTTGTTGGCAAAGGATTCAAAGTGAACTACTTTGCTATCAGTTGAGAAGCAATATGTTTCACGTGTGTGAACTTTATGTTGTACATAAACATTTTTTTGACATCGAGCACTGGTAATAGTTATTCTAAATACTTTTATAAAGAGCAACGTCGATAATAGTAAAAAATGGGGCTTAGTTCTTTCGTGTCAATCTGCAATATTCGTGATATCTTTAATTTCATGCACTAATCTGTGTGTTTATATCAAACCGCCTTTTCATGGGGACAACGAGACGTTCTGATGATAGTTGAACCATGTGCTTCTCTCAGTCCCTTTCGTATCCCAACTGCTGAAACCCCTTTAAAAATTCCAGTATTACTCTTGATGCTGCTTCTGCTGGTGTAACATCTCAACCAAAGAAACATTATCTATATATTTTTAATACGAACGCTTTATTATTTTACACTATTTGTGACGGGTGTATACACGAATGAAATAACTTTTATTTATTTGTAAAGAAATGCCTTTGCACGAATCTTAGGTGGAAATGTTACAGATTCGCTGTGCTCTGGGACATAAGTAAAATTATCTAGAAATCAGATAGGACATTTTTCATTTCAGTTGACGTTTTTCATTAAGCTATTCCAGTAATGTTAGAGATAAGCCGATAAAAGCAGTATTTAATAACCCGTTCCATGCATTAACCTGCAAAATAGATCATGGCTTAGCATGCCGTCCTCATGTCTTGAAAAGATGCATAAATGCCTTTAAGGAGATCTCATCCGTGTACGTTTTCCAACCACAAGGGAACATTTGGCTCCGAATGTCTATATTTATACTTAATTCCAACCAAGTAGGTTTAACGCCATTTTTTTTGAATTCCGTATTAAGTGACCTCTTTCAAAATGTTAAGATATGTTTTGATTGTGATTTTATATATTTTACCGACTATGTTATTATACATGTTACAGCCAAGATAATGCGAACCATCAAAAGTTATATTTTTGGTAAAGAGCCTTAGCAAACTACACCGCTGTTAATGAGACATTTAATACATGATCTATATACGACCTCTACGTTAACGTCATCGAGACAACCACCGAGGAATGCAGGAAGACAACTGTCGACTAGTCTTTAATTGACTTTATCTGAGTTTGCTGGACAATTGGGCCAAGACCTACAAGGCATTAATCAACACTATTAAATGAATATAACCTTCTTCCAGGAACACCATCCTAAACCGTCCTATTTATGGTTATTTTGGAGTATGTCTGTTTGTAGACAAAGAAGATTTAAGCTGAATACTGTTTTCGAAGGTTTAATAAGCTAACATTACATAAGAACAGCAGAACGATTACCCAATAATTATTTTCATAATAAACGACAGTTTTCATAAAACGTAAAAATAGAGTTAAATGCTTTTAGCATTAGTTAAAAGGCAGCTATTCTTATTTAATGGCATATTTGAATGATTTTGCTAATAAAGTATTAAAAACAGAATTATGTTTCCTATATTCCAAGTAAACTCATAAAGTAGCGAGGGTTACTAAATAGTCAGGAGGAAGTAAATAGACATTTGAACGCATATGGTTTCGTTGTCTTTTATATCTGTATGTGATTGTTTTTTATATAAGCTCTTCCCATTTTCCATCGTTAACACATGAGTCGACGACGCTTTCAGATAATTCAATGATTAAAACTTTGTTAATTAAGATTTACGGAGTCGTAACCTCATGCAGACTGGTACATTCTAATAATGTGACGACGGGGCAAGCTCCACTGCGAATTGGCGAATGGTAATAAAACAAAGACTGTTGGGTGTTCATTACTGAAACCCGGTAGACAAGTAATTATAGGCTGAAGTTTATTTGTACTAGACATAGTTGGACTACAGCGAATATTATGACTTTTATTAACGATTCAATTGTTCAGATTATTTTGAAATGTAAGTTTTATTTGCACATAAACGTATTTTTCTATTGAAAATGAGGTTTTATGTTCGCATGTAAAATAATAATCGCCGATGACAGCTGGGATTCAGAATTTAAAACGTTAACATAAATATCGACAGAATCAGCAGTAACAAATTTAAAAGCGATGAACTCCCTACAGGGATTTATTTCCGTTTTTTTTTCTTTTCTTTTCCCGCAGAAGGCAATATTATCGATAGGATGTTATTATGTGTAAGATAGTTATATCCTTTGTAAATATATATTATTAAACAGCGGTTTTATGGAATGCCCATTAAATTCAATACTTCTTAAGCCTATTCTTAGATTTGATGTTTTAATGTACAATTTGTCACACGATTAAATAGGATAATGACCTGGCTTATTTTATATTTTCTTTTTATTCTCGCTATTCTATTTGCAGTACGTGTAAGTATATGTGTTCTTGTAAATGCATTCCTTTGTAATACGTGTATTTACCTTCCTGCTATTTACGTCATTCATTTTTTCTGTATATATATATATATATATATATATATATATATATATATATATACACTTGTTTATCAATTTTACATACGCATTTATGTGTCGATACACATTCATGGGCATGTTTCGTTAGCAAGTTAAAGGTAACTTAAAACCTGTCCAGATGATATTGCTTATAGAGAAGTAGAGTTCGTAATACAATATGCCCATCCCATTCATAGCCTGGATGAGCATGGGCAATCTGCAATGTTTTAGATACTTTTGTCGTGAAGAGATCATTTTTAGGGGTGAGGGTGCTGGCCTCATGCCCAAATTACTAGTTGGTACATACACCGCCCAGCCTTCCAAAATCATCACCCTTCTTGTACTGGCCAGGCTCAACGTCGCTTAACTCCGGTGATCTGGCGAAGAACCTGTGTATCAATGTGATTTTTCTGTATAACGAAAATGTGTAGCAAGATATAAATGTTTATGCAAATCAATTAAATGTATATGCTGCCCTACTTTGGTATTGTGTACTCTAGTATGAACCGCGTTTAGAATTCATTGGTTCCATCACCCTGGAAAATATTAACCTGGAATTATATATATATATATATATATATATGTGTGTGTGTGTGTGTGTGTGTGTGTGTGTGTGTGTGTGTGTGTGTGTGTATATATATATGGGACAGAACCTCTGACTTCCAATCCTACTGCTGCCTTGCAGTTTTTCTTAAAAGGCTATGGAACCCCATCCAGAAAGGAAAGGCGTAGAAGCGGACACGATAGGGCGACTGTTTACCTAATTGAGATTACTTTCGGCCAGAAGCTGCGGTCTCTTCTGCTGCCAGTTGTCAACTGGGCATGAGCATTGGAGGTTCAGAGGGTGATTATCTGATGGTCAACAGATACTGCACCTAAACTACGCAAACATGTTTGGAGCCAGGGTGGAAAGTTCTGTGGCGATGGAGTGGAGACTACGCCAACACCGAGGGATAAAGCACTGATGCCCCGACTAGCCATCGTCAAGTGATATATATATATATATATATATATATATATACACATATATATATATATATATATTTATATATATATATATATCATAGACGAGATTACTGTTTGACATGTGAGGACACGCAAATCAATCAGTAATGTTAGAATAGTGACGTGTCGCATTATTGCTAGATAATCAATATTTGATAATAGGTTTGAATTATGAATAACAACAATTTAAGATATGACTGTAAACGAAACTGCTACCTTGTTATTGGATTTTTTATTAATTTCTACTATTATCAATTTATGTACCTTTCATATTTATATATTTCTTTGTAGATGCCGCTCTCTCGTGCATATCGACATATCAATATGAATTTTAGCCCAAATCTACTCGCGTAAAAAAGACCCACATGTGAGGAATATTTAATTCAATTCAGTTTTATAAAAATGGAACTTTTTACTTTAGTATTATACTAAATAAAAATTTTTAATAGCTTGGATTAGGTTTAATTTAAAATATGAGATAATTTATTAATAACTATTCCACAAATCCAAGTTCATTATGATATTTGAACGGGTTTTTTATACAGACGTTCATCTGAAAATTCAAATATATCAAATTTCGATTTTATTTGTTCGATAATTGTAATTCACTAATTAAGCTTACTATATATTCTTGCGTTTCTAATTTTCATTGAGACACTTTCAATCTTAGATGTTTGTAGAATCGAAATCATGTAAACGGATTTATCAAAATATAATTACTCTACTAATACGTGATAATTGCGTTAAAACACCGATTTTCATTAGATTACCAAAGTTTCATAGCGTTGAGTCTAGCCAGTATATGATGGATGAATATATGGGAATTCTACGCACTAGGCGTGTTTACATAAGCGACGATGTTTAGTATTTCATCAAAACAGCAATCATTATCATCACATATTATTTGCAGTATTCATGAGGTACATGAATTAATTTTACCCTGTTCGTGACCAGATAAACTAGTCAATTATACACTAACAATAATCAATTTTTTTAGACGCCCAATTGCTAATATATATATATATATATATATATATATATATATATATTGATAATTACCAGCCAATTGTGACAATTGTTGATGTATGCAACCCGATCCCTCAAGTGTGGAGTAAATTACAGAACGGATAGTCTCATTACAAGTGAATAAAAAATTAAGAGGTAATGTGTGAGTAGTCTGTCTTTTCTCAAAATAGCAAACACAATCCTACGTTATTCTAAAAAGGAAAAGACAATACCCATGAGGACGCTGTACATGACCCAGTCCGCTCCGTCTCAAAAAGGAAGAAAGAATACCTTGGGCAAACACATATATGCTACATTATTCTAAAAATATAAGTTGGTGCTTTAGAGGATTGTCGCACGAGAAAAGAACATGTACTATACTTCTCGCAAAAAACAAACACACAAAACAAAGAAAGGGATGCCTGAAATTATGTTATCATGCCAACAGGATATATACTAAACTACATCCTCCATATATTGAGATGAACCATAACATTTTAATCTGAAATTGTATACTTAATTGAATCCAGCTTTAAAACACCGTATTATATAAGATTAATAGTCGTTATACTAGTTTTAGCATCAGACACATAGAAATACAATCGCTATTAATGATTGATTATCACTATTATTTATTTTTTGTTTTTAGCCTTTTGACGTTCTAACTGCGTCATGAATTCTTGTCATTCTTCCCTGTATTCACGTTGTAAAATTTCATCGTTTCGCAGCGTTCTTCCGCCTACGAATTCAGTCTCTGCTTCCTGTTTCCTTTATCCTATTCCCCCCGCGTTCTCCTCTCCATCATTCATCCCTTTCATCCTTAGATTGACCGGCTGATTAATAGTCTGCATGCTTCGAAAGTGACACTTTAGGGCGAAACAAAATCGATAAGGTCAAAACACGATCGACCAGACGCAGCCAGATTCGCTCTTCGAGCTTCGACATTTACCGATTCTCCTCGGCAAGCGTTGCTTTTCGCAGTTTATCTTTGGAATTGGTTCGAAGCAATCATATCAACTCGTCATGGGGATCATTCCTGTTATTCGGGAGACGGAAATTGGTCTATAATTTCCCCCCGCTCCGTCTTTGTTTTTAACGTCGATGTCCCTGATTGATTCTTAGGTTAATCTCGGTAAATATTGCTGACACCGGCTTCGTTAGCGTCTAATTTCGATTGGCGGACGGAAAGAGAACTGGAACAATAGCAAGAAAAATATAATAAATCTTCTCAGTTTAATGCAAGGCGCCTACGCTTCCCTACATCCTTTATTAACTCTGATTACCTGGATCCACTCTCCGGAGATACCTTCTTTCTTTTATCGGCAAAGATAAGATTCATTGACCGATATTCTGTTCGCAGCTGATAAGCTGGTAACTAATTGGTGTCGGCTGCTGCTGGTTTGCAACTTGTACAGATTAAGCTTTACCTATATAAAAATTTTGCTCAAAAAGATTATATCCAGATTTTAAAACAAAAAAGGAAATGATTTACAAAGGAAACATATTGAAAATTAAATGATTTGTAAGTTCATAATAAAACACAACTTTATACGAAGTTTTGTTGTGGATTTCTCCGGACTCAACACGTGAATACTGTATGTGACTGCATCTTTAGGCAGCATTGCTCATGAAAACATAAATGACGCATAATCTGAAATATAAAGTTATTAGTATTATTTACTATATTCGGACTCGGGTAAACTTTTTATGGGCATCGATATTTGACTAGGAGCAAAGTGTAGTATATGTTCTGATACACTTTATCTTTTCGATCACTGAAAAAAAATCCTTCGATTCTTGAGCGAAGCAAATTAACGTACCAATTTACAATGCCTATTTTTAGAGGTGTATTTCCCATCACGTTTAACATAACAATTGTGTGTAACCTTTCCTTCATGATGCGGATGGAACTACATTAGCGTAGCTATTACAATGTTAAATAGTATTATCATAAACTTTAACAAAATATTTTTCGGACACGATTATCTATACAGATTATTAACATGAACTTTACTTAATAAGTCGCATCTTTAATATCAATTCTAATCGTTTCGAAGAGTTAACAAAGTAAATTCATTTTTATTCTTAGCTAATATATTCTGCAATGAGAATTCAAGAATCAAGAGAACGTCACGTAGTACTCGATGTTTTTTCTTATTGTCCAAACTCCGTATTGATTTTTAAGTTTTTTAAGATTACTGAGTTTAAAAACGCAAGGGAATCAAATAGTATTTTACAATGGCTGAAACGTTTAAGGAATAAAAGCGAGGATGGAAACAATACTTCATCTGATCAAAAGAATACAAAATATTAACGCGTATTTAAAAAATATCCGAAACATAAATGTATTAATCAAACAGCAATTGCCGCCATGTTTGTTGGATCCTACATTCTTTCATAGAAACTTTACTTATCGCTTCGTTTTCCATCTGCTATATTTGCTGTCAATGTATTTAACTACCTGGTTCTAGACACTCTATTTCGCTCTAATTAAACATGTGATCTTAATCGATTACACAAGAATCCACTAGAAGCACTCTTGTGTAATCTTTTCTTACAGACGTTTTGATAGAGTTTACTAAAACCTTCCACTATATTCATTGTATCTTACTAAATATTGTGAACATTTCTACGTACCCACTCTCTTGCAGAAAAAAAAGAAAGTTATCTTGAACCAATCATAGCTTTGAATCGCTCAGTTAATCGGAATATTTGTTGTATAAATTCTAATCGTTTCGAAATGTCAACAAAGTAAACTAATTCTTAATTTTAGCTCATATAATCTGCAACGAGAATTCAAGAATCAGGAGTACTCGATGCTTTGTTGTTTAGGCTGACCTTTCTTTACTTATGATTTTGAATTTTATGTCGCTGCCACTCATCTAGTTTTTAATTTACATTTTGATCAGTCAAAACTTTGCATCTCACCTTTATATCTTACTAGCAAGAAGACCCGACGTTGCCCGCGAGTGAATGACGATCAACGAATATTTCACACTCCTATATTTTTATTGTCATAGAAATCCATTAAATTGCTCGGGAGTTATCTTCACATGCCTCCATGCAGTAACAGTCCAAAATATATGTTATTCTACATTACAATCTAGACAAGCCACTGTTTCTTTATATATATATATATATATATATATATATATATATATATATATATATATATATATATATATATATATATTTCTTTCCAAGCAGTGAAAAGAAAACGAAATTTATGATCAGATTTTAGCCTACAGAAAACGTCATGCAAAAAGAAATAAATGAATAAATAAAATAAATAAAAAATAACACGTAAATTTTCAAGTCTTATAAAATATTTTGTAGTTAATGAAAAAAAAAAGAAATTTACGTGGCAAGTGTTGACCCACAGATCACGTCATGTAAATTAATAAAAATAAAAATACATAAAAAAAAAATCATGATGTCTTCTTACCCACTGTAAAATTTTCACGGCCTATTGTTCTCTCATAGTTGCTAAGCGGCGACATGGAGAAAATGGGTTATCGCTGATAGAGAAATAAAAACAACGGTTTCAATTATCGATTATCGGTAATTATCATGTATTCTGAGACAAACCTTAACTTAGATCATTCACAGATTGTTCAATTGTTTCAGAGTCTATAAGGAACGTACTCACACAGAGGCAAAGTTGCATTGATGTAATTGTAGAGATTAAGATAATCGTAGCGAAACGAACTCAAAGAGGGCGGCAAATTTTAGTGACATTTTTTTTTTTACTATATACGTAGGATTTATGGTCAGTATTATGAATAGGATTCGCTTAATGTCGTATGTTCCATGCATTGCTTCTCGGAGTATAAAAGTTGAATTCATTTACTGAGGAGATTACTGTAATCAGCTTTGCATGTTTCTTTCTGATAACGAAGCAGAAATGTAAATGCCCAAATCTCTATTATGCTCTCTCGAAAGATAACAAAGTTTAGTCTAACGCAGTTCGTTCCTGAATAATTCATTTAATAGGATTATAAATGCTGCAAAAAAAAACAACTATCATTTCGTGATTGATCCCTGAAACAGTGTGAGTGTGTGCGCGTGCGCGTCTGTGTGTCTGAAAGTTTTCCTTTATTACATGTTGATAAAAATAAATCATGATAATATAGATATTTAATCAATGTCTCTTAATCAACTTTCAAATTTGCATTAACCAAATCTCCGCGCATGTTCCGTTACTGCCACCCAATTTATCTGCTTGCTGAAAAGAAAGTAATTTATAGATCCATCAGACATTTGAAAATCTATGCTGTCGTAAATGCCTGTAAAAAATATTCAGCCGTCGCCAAAAGTTACTAGAAAAAGGGTATGCGTCGCACGTGTTTGTACTAATATTCAATAAGTGAATTCTTCAGAAATATGAGAAAGACAAAAAGAAAACGTCTTAAGTTGTAAATAAAAAAAGAAATGAAAGACAAGCGTAGGAAAATTTTGACGTAGTGGCTATACTTATATAATAGAATACGCATGAATATATTAAGTATTTACCGCAAGAGTGCACACAGCGAATGGAGAGCATAATAGAGTTATGAGCCGGATTATTTTCCTTGGGGAATGAAACATAAATATGTGTGAGTAATTTAAATAATATCAGTATATATATATATATATATATATATATATATATATATATATGTATATATATATATATATATATGAGCAAACAGTAATAAAATATGTTAAAAAACACCTATAAATGAGTTAAAAACATATTTAATCTGAAAAGGAAGCACTAGATAAATGGATAGTCCTTAATCCGCGGAGTTTCGAAGAAATACTTTCCTTCTCATCAGAGCGTAGGAATTAGCCAAATGCGGGATTGGATTTTGCATGCAGAAGTATTTGATGAAACAACAAGTAAGTCAAAGATCTTACTTGAAAACAAAAAAGTGAAGTAGAGGGAATATGGTGAAGAAAAAGGTGATTACACATGAATGGATAGTCTGGTGGAAGATAAAAAATCCAATGACGGTAAAATCCAAATGTAAAACTTAGAGAAAGTTTTAAAAATATCCACTTGTACAAGTAAAATCCAGGGAAATCCCGTAATTGGAAGAAGATGGTCCATAATAATTCCAAGGCAGAAATCCATGGAATAATTCACAAAAATGTGTACAAGGAAAAAAGAAAAGATTCCAATAATATTAATAAAAGAAAAATAAAATATGCTTTTCACTCTACTTCAGAGACATAAAAATAAATATTTTATTTTGTTATATATATATATATATATAAATATATATATATTATTCTTTATGTAAATACAGTCATAACTTGCTATATTATTCTTTATATTAATACTATAGTCATATCTTTTAAAACTCGGAGGAGAGAAATATTGCCATGCCTAACAATAAGTAAAAAATTTAGTTCTACCTAAATACTTAGATAAGAGCTTTAATTTTTGCTTAGTGTCAGTTATGGCAATATTGCTCTCCTCAAAAATTGAAAAGGTTTGGCACCTTTTTAATTTTTGCATTTAAATTTTTCTTGCCTGATGAATTCAAGTATGATCGAAACGGTCTGCACATCGTAGCAAGATATGACTGTATTTACATAAAGAATAAAAGTATAATTTGGTCTCACACATGAATGGATAGTCTGGTGGAAGATAAAAAATCCAATGACGGTAAAATCCAAATGTAAAACTTAGAGAAAGTTTTAAAAATATCCACTTGTACAAGTAAAATCCAGGGAAATCCCGTAATTGGAAGAAGATGGTCCATAATAATTCCAAGGCAGAAATCCATGGAATAATTCACAAAAATGTGTACAAGGAAAAAAGAAAAGATTCCAATAATATTAATAAAAGAAAAATAAAATATGCTTTTCGCTCTACTTCCGAGACATAAAAATAAATATTTTATTTTGTTATATATATATATATATATAAATATATATATATTATTCTTTATGTAAATACAGTCATAACTTGCTATATTATTCTTTATATTAATACTATAGTCATATCTTTTAAAACTCGGAGGAGAGAAATATTGCCATGACTAACAATAAGTAAAAAATTTAGTTCTACCTAAATACTTAGATAAGAGCTTTAATTTTTGCTTATTATCAGTTATGGCAATATTGCTCTCCTCAAAAATTGAAAAGGTATGGCACCTTTTTAATTTTTGCATTTAAATTTTTCTTGCCTGATGAAATCAAGTATGATCGAAACGGTCTGCACATCGTAGCAAGATATGACTGTATTTACATAAAGAATAAAAGTATAATTTGGTCTCTTCGATTGAGCACTGTCAAGGACCTTTGTCGAAATTCAATTATTCTTCATTTTTGGATATCTTTCCACGGGGAATATATATATATATATATATATATATATATATATATATATATATATATATATGTATATGTGTGTATGTGTGTGAGAAAAGTTTTAATAGGTTGTCTGTAATTTAAGAGAATCGAATAAATGAAACTAAATACTTGCGACGATTTCAACGTCCAAGCCAACTAATGTGAATATTGTAATATAATATATACATAGCATTGAAAAATTAAATTAGAATACTGTATAAAATAAGATGATAAACTTACAAACGGGTTCGATTTTATGTGGTAAAATCACACTTCTTAAAATGAGTGTTTTGCACGTGAGGAAAAAGTAAAAACTGATTTAGTCTCAAAGAATGTTTACTTCACCCAACGAGACCAGAAAAGATGACGTGCAATATTTTGAGCTGACACTACGCCTTAATTCTATACAAATAGGATGAAATATTATTTCATAAATCGTACTTAAATCCACGTCGCCTTCCGAAATTCAGGTTTAATGCGTAAACTACGTCGATCACTGGGAAGGTTTACATATCCGTGAAATTAAATTTTCATTTTGAAATCTATAAGATATGAATGATCAAATTACAGCGAATGATGTAAAGATATTAATATTGTAAAATACTGATTAAATTGGTGCTTTTGAGCGAATTAGATTTTTTTATAATTGTAGTCGTAATTCGATTACGACTTATCTTGAATTTTCGCTTACGTCGATTATACTGTAAACATCAATATATTATGTTATTCTTTGAAATAAAATAGCAATAATATATTTGTAAATTTACACATTAAATATTAAGTAACAAATAACACAAAATAAAACTCGAATAAATTGTGAAAGCTCAAAGATGATAATTAGGTTAGTGCGATGAAACATTACAATTGAACATCATTCCGTTTATAATAATGTGTACTTGCGAAATGTAAGTGATGGGGTACAAGTTTCTTTATTTATATGTAACACACTACAGAGACTTTTTCTTATATTCGTAAATCACCACTAATTAGACCAAATGTTTTTTTTTAATAAGCCATAATTAGATTGCTATTTAGATGCGATATGGTACTATTTTTGTTAGTACCTCTGTTCGTCGTGGTCCTCCACCACGCCCGCCATGGTCGGGAGGTTATTTGTCGCGCGCGCGGCGATACACAAGAAAAAGGGAATGACAATGCACTTTCGATTTTCTCGGCGTCTCCTTACATTTTCACCACGACTGGGTAAGACGTATATTTTTGACTCTCTTTAAAACAAAAGGGAGACCCCAGCATCCCAGTTAAGAGGTAGCTAAGTTTTTAGTTTACATGTTTACAAGTCAACGGTTTAATTTAATAATTGTTGTTGCTTCCTTTATAAAATATTGTAATGTGTTTATGTGTAAAGTAGTTCAAATCTTATATATCACAATTGTGTTGCGTGTCGTCTTATGCCCGTCTTAAAGGTCGTGAGGGTTCTAGCATCAAGACGATTTCAGCCAAAGGAAGGCACCAGAGCGAAGACGTAATCCTGACTGAAGACAACGACCACACTTAACATCCCAGGTATGATTTTAATCTTCCCTCTAACAAAAACACGTCACACCGATAGATCTGCATACACCTAACATATTGACCGGTCATCATGTTACAATCTGGTACCGTTTCTAGGACATTAGTTTAACACGTGGACCAGTCACGCAAATGGCCTGCCCATAGTGTTTCAGCTAAACAAACAGACCTGAAAACAATAGACGATAATATAAAATCTGATAACCCAGGGAAACAGCTCTACAAGTATTTTTGACATTGAATTTGGAGGCAGCGAATATGTAGTATACAAGAAAGCGGTTTAACGGGATATCTTCAGCGTAGATAGGTCGTTGAAATAAATATGTTCCTGATAACTTGGTGTGCTATTAGGTACACAAGCACAAGTCTTGAGTAATTATTTATTTAGTTTTCCGTATGTTTGTACAAGGATCCAAACGTAAATCTCCAAAAGATTACCAATTATAATCGAATATAGAATCACTTTATAGATTAAGCCATAAGTCAATATGCCTATATGTTTTAGAGTTTCAAGGTTCAATCTTTATTGGTAGCGATAATAAGAATCTAATTCATAATTATTGAAGAATTTATATGGTCATGGGTGAAGGAATAAGAACGAGAAGTGTCTACTACTACGGATCAGATAAAGAATTTAATTCAATTCCCGAGTTCTGCAAGATGTGTTAGAAGGAAATCGAAGATAAAATAGACAAGAATCTTTCTAGGAATAACGTATAATACTGAACAATATTCTAAATAAACCAAATGATACACACTATCTGATCTATTATGCATAACTCCGCATATACATCCTGTGGAATATATCACTTTGTAATACGTAATCCAACTCTCGCTTCTTTTTCTTGCACTTTAGTCCTCGTATTCCATGAGCAATGTTTCTGAGGACGGCCAAAGAATTGCTGTTTTCTATATCGTAATCTATTCATTAAACATTTATCACTGCGTAGTTTGTGGCCTTGACGTAGTATTTTTGGATCCATACAAAACTTGGCTTCATGTCCTGTCTGAATCATTTCATACTAAAAAGAAAAACTGTGAAAGTGTTAGGTGTGCTATCATCAATACATACGATTCATCTTCAGGATGAAATATTGTGATACGTCATTAAATGATGCAAATGGATTTAAATGTAAAAGAGCAAAACAACTTCAATTAATTTCCTGAATGATAAAAGGAATTGAATAGATCTCGATGGTGTAGTTTTTGCTGTTATTGTTATTCTTCATAAACGAGTCAGATTCCCAGATAAAACTAACGACGATTGTTCAAATTGTCTTCTCTGCAGGTAGCGGTTTTCGGGGGTCTAAGTGCACGTTAATTTGCAGAATTGTAAGCATTTACCATTCACACTGAGACAACAATGAAATATATATGTATATGAAATCCAGGAAGGTTGGCTCAAAATACCCAAGAAAATGGCGGCAAACAAGATATCACTCTCACCCAATTTTTTTTACGTCTCAAGGTTTAAGTTACTTTACGCAGAGAAATAGACAACCAGAGGACGATAAATAGTTATGCTAAATTCTTGAATATTTTTGGGTAGATGTGACACTAGCACGTTTCCTCATGCTTAGGACAGTAAGAAATAGTTGGATTATACAGGTGTCATTCTTTCATTGCATGTAGTAATATCAGGCTTATATACAAGAGTGTACGTGGCGTTAGTCAACATCTATAAGAAGTAAAAAAAAAAAAAGACGCTATGAAACTTGCTGGAATCGAACTTTGCACACTCAGCTCTTATAATTATCTACTTCACTCTCTTCATTTTTTCTTACAAAGATGGTCACCAATCATCAAGACCCAAGGAAAAATCGAGGATAAGGAATAATGAGTGGTGGGTGGTCGGTGAGTCAACGCTGTGATTATAGGAAATGCTGAAGATTGGGTAATATTTAATTAAAGTAGATAGTTTAAGACTAAGTTATTTACATTCGATTTGAAAATACATATCTTATGATCAACAAGGAATGCACCTAACGGGGTCTTAGCAACAGAAGTGTAGTTTTACGAAAGACATTTTGCTCATGGATGTTTTGTTTATTTTTGAGCACAGGTCAGGTGTAAGGGGAAAAGAAAGCTAGGTTACATTAGACTTCAAACGACTATACCATAGTCAGTTGAATGTATCGTAATACCATGAAAGGTACATTTTCGTCATGGCACCAGTTAGAACACTGCATCTACAAGCTTTCCTATTTCATCCCATGTCGATTACGTTTTATTTGTAACATTCACACAAGTGCGTTCTATGTTTTGATCCGGATAATGTTTACGAAGTAGCAAATTATCAGTCTAATAAAATCAGCGAGAACTTATCTACAATTAATGGCCATACACATACCTTCCTTTGATCCATTCAACTTATAAACGGCATTAATCGTATATCCATCTGACTTACTATTGATGAGTATGAGCGACTGTGA
This sequence comes from Euprymna scolopes, assembly GCF_053919585.1. Taxonomy (NCBI): domain Eukaryota; kingdom Metazoa; phylum Mollusca; class Cephalopoda; order Sepiida; family Sepiolidae; genus Euprymna; species Euprymna scolopes. Next base: position 152,376,552 of record NC_136485.1, on the reverse strand, counting down.
TGTGCTTCCGCGTCTATGTTCTTGTACATCAGCCGCCTAGAGATTGTGCAAGTTTGGTAGCCGCCTTAATTTTATTTATACTAATAATAATAAATAGATGGAATAAATTTGTACACGACTTTCATCTACCACGATCCTCTCACGCAAATTAAATTAACACATTTAGATTACATTTTATTCGTATCCATTATGGACATAATTGTTTGTTTATTTATATGTCAGTCAGTTTTATATGAGAAAAAAAGTCTGGTTGTATCTCTCAACAAATGATAGACAATAGCATTTATGTATATACACACTATATTTTCCATTCTTTCCTATTTCGTTTTTGGTAATAATGAGCATACGACTAAGAGAGAGACAGAGGGAGAGAGGGAGGGATAGTATGTATGTGCATGTGTGCGTTTGTGAAAGAGAGATAGATATTGTTTCCTATTTACTTCCATAATTATTTGCCCTTTTGCCGAAAGGCAAAATGAAGTATCAATTCTAATTCCACACTTTATCGTTTCTTTTCTTGATCAGTCCAGTAAAAATTGCTGTAGATTGTAACAATTTTTATTTTTGCCCTAATCTCTATTGCCAAGTAAATAGTTATTTTTATAAAGTCGGATTTTCATGTGCAGAAAAAAATCCATCCCACACAGAAAGAGGTCTAGCAAAGTAAAGAAGTATGTAATCGTCTCTTCGACATTGAATACTTTCCCCCATAAAAGAAGGTGATTCTGAATAATCTCTTAAATATAAAATTTAATTTCTCTCCCATCTAGATTGAAACGGAGGGTAATGTCTATTTCTTGGCGGGGGAAGAAAATGGCAATTTACAATTATCAAGGGATAGTTTTCTGCAAATTAAAGCAGATATTAAGCATAAAATGAAATCAAATAATTTCTATATAATTTTTAGGACAACAAATATACGTGTAAAAGATAATCTAAGTAATGAGAAGTTTGATGCATTTATTGTGCTCTTTTCAATTTCGCAAGCCGTGAAACAAATATTCATAACATGAATTTTACATCTTAACAATTCTAAAAAGAATATGCATTCAAAATGCAAAAATATTTAAGAAGAGTTTATATAATACATGTCTGTTCAAAATGGAATTGTATTTTAAAAGTTTGCATTTTACTGTTTTAATATAAATATATCTCATATTAACTCTAATATAATGAAATATATATATATATATGTGTACTGTATATATATATATATATATATATATATATATATTTAAATAAGGGAGTAGTCACCAACAATGTGTATTTTTTAACATTATTTTATTATTCTGTGTCTTGGGTTTTCATTGAGAATTATGTTTGGATCATTGTAATAATGTTTTTAAGTCATTGAACTCGTTTACGCGCGTTTCAGACGGTCTGTGATGCGTCCTTGTCAGAAATTATTTTCAAATGTGTAAAAATGGCGATTTTCGTAGTTAGTTTTACGTTTTTCCAAGGGGTAGAGGCTTGTAAGTGTTTATTATACATTTGTATGCTGAATTTTTATTGCTTTTTTATTTGGTTATATATATATATATATATATATATATATATATATATATATATATATATATATATATATACAGGGTGTAACGATGAAATTATCATCTTAAAAAAACGCTCACTTTCGTTTTATGAAAACCGGGTTTCTTTTTTTGTTGCAGACCATGTACTAGTTAGCCAGTTGTTTACAAATCTCAAGTGCAATAGGGGCCTCCTATCATGTCCAAGAGTGACACAAGAGATGCTTTGCTTTACAACTCATGCTCCCTACCGATCAAAGGTATGACAATATGACCATAGCCAGTGCCCCCAAAATGAAACGTTCACCGCTTGAGGGGATAGTTCAAGGAAGTCTCCGGCCACAGTTATAGTCTTTGCTGTTGTTTTAAATGAGGGCCACGTCATGCCACCTCACATCTTCGAAGTGGGCTTGAAAGTCAGCATCAAATTGTACTTGGATATGCTGAAAATGCTCTTGTGCAAAGAGGTGGTCGCTGGGCAACCCTGGGTGTTGCAGGAGGGCTTGGCGCCGGCCCACAACAAGACTTGATTCAGAAGAACTGCTCTTACTTTGTACCTTTCTCTTACTGCCGCTCCCTCTCCCAACCTTAACCCACCGGACTACTTCGTTTGGTCATACGTCGCGAACATCAAAAACACAAAATCCAGCTTGATCGCCGCCATCCAATGAGTACTCCCCGAGCTCCCGCCAGCGCGTGTGGAAAAACTCATGTTTCTAATGTTTACATAATAAAGTTACCTGGATAGATTTTTCCATTAAATGTTTTAAAATAAAGACGTAGTGTTTTTTTCCATAAGCCGACAAATTTGTCATTCCACACAATATATATATATATATATATATATATATATATATATATATAATTATACACACACACACACACACACATATATATATATATATATATAATGATTGTAACGTCTTGTCATACAAGTGCCACTCGCTCAGACACTTAAGGTCCATGAGCCTAAAAATGACTTCCATCGCCACAGGGCCATTTTAATAGACACATGCATGAGGGAGTATCTATACACAGATGATGTTACAGGGTCTTAGCTTTGTACAATAGCTAAGTCTCTCTCTCGGTTCAAAATGTTGCGATCCAGCAATAAGCAAGAGCAAGATAGCCAGCAACAAATTAAACTGCAGACCAGCTTAATGCGGGTACTGGTCTCCTGCTTTATGTTTTTTTTTTAAATCAGAGATTTGCTTTTCCTTGAAAGGTTGCCTTCAGCACGGCGTACGGGAGCCCTCTCTATCCCAACACACATATACATACACACAAATACACACGGTGCTAGTTGGCCGTTGACCTAGAAAAAGGGTTCATTTGCCCTTTGGAAGGTCTTGTTTTTAATCCTTCAGAGAGACTAGCCACCCTCCGCACCAAACAAGTCTGATTGGGGAACCAGTTTCGTTGCCGCTGACCCGACCATGAGGCAGGTAGTACTGGATTACATGGTACCAGTAGCATATGACATGACCTGATATGATATATATATACATATATATATATATTTGTATGACATATATATATATATAGAGAGAGAGAGAGACACACACACACACACACACACAGATAAATCGATAGATAGATAGATAGCTAAAAGAAAGATAATTCTCGTACAAATGTAATAACTCTAATTTAGAATGTTTCACTTTGTACATTTAATGATGATTACAATCAGGCTAGGAGCATAAAGATACAAAACGTAAAGTCTAGAATCTTGTTTTTATTTTAACAATATTCATGAAAAAATGTAAAGTAAAGAATTGGAATTTTCCAATCTTTAGAATTAATAGAAATTTGTTAAATTTGTTTCATGACGTGCATCCGATTTAATCTAGTTATATTGGATTTTCAAAGGCGAAGTTTTGTCCATATTATTTACTCTGGATCTTTTAAATATGAAAAAAAAAAACAACAACTGGGATGTTGGTATTTTTTCATAAATATCTATTATATATAAGAAGGAACTTAAAATACTGTGTGTGAAATGAACTATTTATCAATCTGCGTTTAATTTTATCTGAAAATTGTTTTTTGCAATTATTCTACGAAGTAAGAATATACACTTAATTTCTGGATTTGATAATCTGCCTGCTAATTTATATTTAAATTCCTCCCGCTTTTGTAACCTAAATATTGCTCCCAGAAAGTGCTTGCTAATAGTTTTTGGACTAGAACCAGTGTACATTATGTTTGAAAGAGAAATTCGAAATTCTAAACTGGAATAATATGTAACATTGAATAAACTCTTAAAGTGAAAAGTATACACGCACCTATGATAAGCAGTATTTAAAGATGACAATATTTAAGAAAATTAATAAAAAACAAATAATAGTAAGTGAAAAAAAACGATTAAAAATAATAATCCAAATAAAAATAAAATAAAGAAACACCTGCATGAAGCTACCACTAAAAATGACACAAAATTCGTAGAAAATATTTTAAAAAATAGTAGCAACCCCCTAGTAAGTATTATAATAAGTGTCACCCGCATTTGTGCTACACCTATATACGTAACAGAACCAAATTAAGTAAAGACCAACTTAAATTTTGTGAGTAATATAGTAAATCTGATGAGCTAGCTACTTAGACTAAATCCCATGTGAATATATAAAAATACCCCATATCACAGATTCCATGCATTTTAGCCAGGCAATTCTCTACGGTGATTACACCCAGAAATCTCTGTGAATCTTAATTGCCAGAAATGTATTTTTATAACTCAATATCAAGCGCTCTTGACGTACTGAACTCAATTGAATTAAATACTGATTAACGGGATAACACATGATATATCTCGTTAGAACATTTTTGTGTTTATACATGAGATCGTATATGTACACACACACACACACACACACACCCACACACACACACATATATATATATATATATATATATATATATATATATATATATATATATATATATATATAGGGATGTGCAGATTTTGCTAAGCTGGCATGAGAATGTTTCGATCCGTAGTTATTACAAATAAGATATCAGATTAAAAAAAATTGTTGTTTTCTTTAAGTGTTCATATTGGAGAGTCTTTCAAGCTCGACCAATTACTTGTAAAGGAAGGCATTTTGCTAGATGACATCTTCGTCATTAATCTTTGTCGATCGTGTGTAACAAGACTGTACGTGTCCGTGTAAATTTATATTAAAATGAATAGTTCTATTTTTATTGACAGAAATTTGAAAACCGTCTTAACGTAGACTATATGTATACACTAGCAAAAGTACCCGTCGTTGATTGGGTTCAAAAACAGCCTACAGAAAATGAAATCTGATTTATGAAAGTATGATAGGTTATGAAAAGGAAGGGTTGTAAAGAGATAGCTTCGAATTTGAAGGTATCAAAACCAAAGCAAAATATGATGAAAGTAAAAATAAAATAGATAAACCCTATAATTTATTATACCATACCTGTTCACACTAAAACACTTTTCACAATATTCTGTGGATCTATATATTAAAAAAAAACCTTGTTAAACTTTGTGATATATTTCCATTATATGGAGGTCAGGTGCGAACCAACACCCCATAATGTTATTATACCGCATTTCTTCAATCTGAAACATAATTATCAAAATATACTTACGCAGATAGACATGAAAAGTCTTTATTAAAGTTTGTGCCTATTTCCATTCTATGGAGACCAGGCGCGAACGCAGAGCCCACAATTTTATTATACCATCCCTATTTAAGTTAAAACATACTTGTCAAAATATGCTTATATACATCTATATCAAAAACAGTTGTAAACGTTTTTTTTAATTTTTAAATTTTTTATTTCCATACTTTGTGGACCAAGCAGGAACGCAGACCCCACAATTTTAATGAACAACCGTTCTGCCAGATCAAACATACCGATTCCTGTGTATCGATACATCTTCTATCATTATATGTAATCATTTTTTTTAAAAAGTCAACCATATAGGAGCCTATTCGTGACCAGACACACGCACAGACATTCACCTTATATTATATATATATATATATATATATATATATATATATATATATATATATATATATATATATGTATATATTGGGATTTACATCCTTGCTAGAGGTAGTTGCCTTCTAGCCGCACTATTGAGCTGTGAAACAGCGAAACAGTACTGTATGTTGACGAGTATAATGCTCCTCATCTTGAGTTGAGCATATTGAGAAGTGATACACTAATTAACATTAGCGTAAAAAGCGATGCTCTTTGTGTAAACAAATCGAGCTTAGGTACATCGGACGATGTCAAAAATCGCTAATTCACGACTCGAACAGCAGCCACCGATTAACATAATGAGTAGGAGACTTGACTGTCGTACAGGCTGTTGGGTTTAAATCCTGGCTTTAGGTATTTAACTGTGTAGCCGCACTGATGAGCTTTGAGACAGCGAAAGAGTGCTGTATGTGAATAACTATATATATATATATATATATATATATACATATACATATATATTTATATATATGTATATATATAATATATATATTTGCGTGTGTGTGTATAAAATAATATTTTCCTATTTTAATTTATGTGATTAAATGAAACAGTCACATCTATCTATCTATTTATCTATCTATCTATCTATCTCTCTCTCTCTCTCTATATATATATATATATATATATATATATATGTGTGTGTGTGTGTGTTTGTGTGTGTGAGAGAGAGAGTGTGTGTGTTTATATATAGTATCCTATGATTTTATATCATACTTCCTTTCTTGTTATATTTAAAATTGGTAACACTTTGAGGGGCGTATTTGTGTATTTATTGAGCAAATCCGGAAGTTTTCTTTTGATGGTACTATAATGGTTAAGGCTAACATTCCTTGTATGGCTTGAAGTAGCTTTAAACTGCAATCATTCTTTTGATGTGTTCTGTCTTTTAATCTGAATGACAAATTAATCAACTCATCAAATTACAAACGAACACCCACACACATATAGACTCATTATAATATATATCAGGTACTCTTTTCTATTTCATTATTTACATGAAAGTATTAAATATATGAGTAGATCTCAGCAGTAGTATTTACATATGAACCGTCTTGGTTCATTATATCAAAAGTGTTTAGGTAACTTTTATGAGTTGAAGTTGTACACTGGTAATTTGTTATCGGATTACTTTAACAACAGATAAAAACAGTAATTCTCGTGAGGTTGAACCAACTCTCTAATCATGATGCTGTTACGAAGTTCAAGGAGTAAAAGTGAACCATTCTTAAAAGACACAGAAATAACCATGCAGTGAAGACAATGATAGTTTTTATTTTCTTGCAAAGATAACAACAAAAAGGAAAAAAAATATTGTATGGGCATAGTTTTGCAGAGCACGTTTTCTTTTACCATGTTGGAAGTAAAAATAAAAAACAAAAAAAATAAAATAACAAAGACATGTGTTGATTAAAGGCGACAGAGAAAAGCAATCTGCAGAACAATTTTGAAATAAGAGCGTGTTATTCCAAAAATAGGGAAAAAGAAAAAAATGCATGAGATTATAGATCGGTTAAGCTGGTTTGTTTGTGTAAAGATTGCAATCTTCACTTTTAAGAGGGTGTCCTCACTGGAAACTATTAGCATTGATCTCTTTCAATTATCAGTTTCATGAGATAGGTAGGTAGAGAGAGAGAGCGAGAGAGAGAGAGAGAGAGACCGACCAAGTAAACACAGAGAGGGAGTAAAGTGAGACGTTTTTGCATATGGAACATTGAACTGAGAAAGAGGAAGACAGATATTAGTGAAGGCCGATGTAGAAAAATAGAAAAACCGAAAGTGAGAGAGAAACAGAAGCGGGAAATATTAGGGCAGATATAATATAAAATAGATAAGATGAAAACAGTAAATCAAATATAAGGAATAGACAGAAACGATGCGTGAAAATATTTCGATCTAATTTCGTGTCGTTCCCTTGCGACCGAAACTTGCAAACATGAAAAAAAAAATATCTTCCGAAAAATATGGAATATTTTTTACACGTTTTGGCTTCTTCATGGATAGTCTCTATATATTTGTCTGTCAAAAAGCATATCGTCTCAAGCAATTTGTAACAGCTACACGCTTTCAGCTATTAGAAAATATGTATGACGTTTCGGTATTTACAGCCTGTAAATAGGTTCCTTTCAGGATTTAACTCGTCGTACACAGACAAAAAGATATAAATAGTAAAACTTCTATCAACAATTATTTAATTTATGCAATTTATCATGGATTTATAATCTTAGAGAATACCTGTCCCAGGATAGGCAAAATTAATTTTGCATACGAAACATATTTGCCCACCTTTTATATCCTTTATTTTAACGTTTCGCCATCTTGGACTTACATAGATTCCCCTCATCATGGCTGAGAAACTGAATCGAGCCCAATTATGGTCACTCTCCAGAATATCATGAAAAGGCTAAAAGGTGCAATAACATGGCCACGGGTGACCTGGAACTGTTCGAGGCAAGTACTCTACCTTCATGACGTATTATACGGTTTACCTTAATTAATACAATGCTTAGTATTCCTGACTAATCACTCTGTACTGGCCATTGTGAGGGTTGCGTATCAGATGACCTAACAAAATACAATGAGTCATAATTCATATGATTAGGTGTTTACAACATCAAAGTATCCAGCAGTGGTTAGAGTTCTGGGAAAAATCAATTGTAAAAGTGATAATCTCCTGAAGGTTGAAGGTTCAATCTTCAGTGTGGGCGACCAAAAAAATGTAAGGTGTTATAACATGATCTCTACTTCTTACAATTCTAAACCCATCACTATGGCCGAATGTTTGGTATGCATCTATCTAAACACAGCAGAAGCATATGCACATTTTTGCTACAAGGGAAACGTTGCCACTATATCTCTCTATTTCTAACCGAACCGGATGAACACATTATCTCGCAACATGTACCAGGCACCGCTTATCAAATCACAATTTTTCGTCAACTGAAACATTTCTGACCAAATGTTATAAATGTGACCGCTAAAATAAATAACATGAATGATTTGGTGTGTGTGTGTGTGTGTGTGTGTGAGTGTGTGTGTGTGGGGGGGGTTTATTTCAACCTGGGGATTTTTTCTTACATCATTAAAAGTTGTTTTAATCGATAGAACAATAAAATTATCCTGCCGATCTCGTGAGACAATCTTAGTCAAAATTAATTAGAAGAAAGATTCCTTTAAATTACAAATCAGCATCGAAAAACCAAGAATTGAAGTGCTGGATAGAGAGAGGAGAGGGAGGAGGGAGAGGGGAGACATTTTAAAGGCAATTATATATATATATATATATATATATATATATATATTTAGTATAAATGGTAAATAATTAAAACTGAAGAAAGTGCTCAATACTGTTGTAGAGCAAATATGCGATTTATTCTTTGTGCCCGCTGCCTGCTGTCCACATACGTGTTTGAGAGCGTGCAGCTGTGTATATATGTCGATGTATGTGTCCACGAGTATTGGTATCTGTGTGTGCATATGCGCTTGCATGTATGCGTGGGGATGCAGATACGCCTGAATCAATATGCGCGCATGGGCCCGTGTACACGCCTCCTTGGTCGTAGGGGCGTCGATGTGAGTATGTATCTGTGTATGAGCGCATCCATGGTTGCGCACACGTACCAAATTTTAGCATCTTAAGGAAATTTTGACGTAAGCAGGAGCGACGCGGGTGTCTATGCATGCATGCGCACATATGTGCATATATTTGCACGCCAGGGCAGAGAAGTATGTGTACATGTGAACGTTTCTTTTAGTATATATGTGTGTACATACGCATGTGTGTGCTGGCGCGCGTGACCGCTAGCTAACCTTCTCCAAACAATTAACAAAAAATAAAAACTAAATAAATAAACCGAATCATAGCCCCCCCCGCCTCCGAACCTAAGCGACAAACCCAACAGGTCAAGACATACTTATCAAGAAATCATCTCACCAACAAGACTCCAAAAACTTTAACATTAAGACTCGAATTTTAAAATAAACCCCTCCTCCTACCCCTACATATTCCCCTTCCCCCTCCATGTATCCCTATGCCCTTAGCCACACCGGAAATTAACTTCCCAGACCCTCCCCCACAAGTTCCTTAAACTCCAAAACTAGAACATTACCGACATACCAAGCACCCCACACACCTTTCCCCTTGTTCCCTTCCTCTTTTCCCCCCGCTCTTCCCGCACCCCTCCCCTGTTCACTCTTTCACTTTTTCATCCCATAACAACGAACATTTCTGTAAAAGTCTGAGGAATCTACAGACGGCCAAAAAAAAAACGGCCGGGTAGCTGAAACAATAATGTAACTTAACAGAAAGATACGGTAATAAAAATATATATATATATATATATATATATATATATACATATATATATAAATATATATATATATATATAATAGAATAGAAAAAATGTTTTTACATGAATATTAATACACGAAAAACACATTTATTTATTTCTGCGGTTTAGCCATTCCATATTGTGACTTTTACTGGGTGCATGGGACTCGTATGTATGGGGCACGGATTTTCGGTGCTCACGAATCTAGTATTCTACTTATTGACATACACATTAAAATAGAAATCATACTCATTACTCATGATCAACTTGTGAATAAACTGATTGCCATGTTTAGCAGTTTCCGGAAACCTGATTGCGTAATTTAGTTGTTGCTGGTCGAAAGGATTGCACTAATTATACCTTGTTAGGATACATGTGCAAGTCTCTTTGTTTTCGATGTGGAGAACTCCCTGAGATGGAAAACCCTTGAGAACGTCTCCGAATTGATGTGGTTGGATTCTCTTCAATGCTACGCGTCACATCTTCAGTATATTGAGGTGTACTTATTTGGATACCTCGTTCACATGCAAACCTATCATTTACAGAGCCATGGTCTTGAAAACGTATCATTATTGTAGGCCTACAAGGGCCATGTCGGACATTAAAATTGCGCATTTAAGATCTTTGGCCGTCTATTTTCAAAGTAAAATTCTATTACCCTCAATCGTTGTTCTTTTGTAATCTTTTCTATACCTAAAATTTCCAAAGATATCATAATTCTGAAAAGACAAATTCAAACATATTAAGAGAGAAACAAGTTATTTATTTTTTTAAATGTAAAGTGACTCATGCGCCACCTCCGATATGTATTCATATATATATATATATATATATATATATATATACGCACATGCATATATATACACACGCACATGCATATATATATACACACGCACATGCATATATATATATATATATATATATATATATATATATATATATATATATATATATATAGGTTCAATTGTCGGTTTGGGAGAGGTGCTAGTCTAGTGGCACTGATAAGTTATGATAAAACCAAGCAGTATGTATGTCGATGACTACAAATATATTTTTTGTCCCCCACTTCGGGTAGAGCACTGTCGTACGTAATCTCACCCACTGCTTAATTGGCTGTATATGTAGGATTATGTCTTTCATTGTAATTAGCATTTTGCTATAGAAATGCAACGATCTACTATGAGTAAGGAGTGAGTAAAGAAGCTGGAGAAAAGAAAGGGATTAGATCATGTGATAACGCGTTGCTTTGGTGATAAAATTTCTCCGCTTCATTCGTCTCTGCCTGCACGACTGTGATCATTTCTAGATAACATCATCTCTGGTTAACAGCGATTTTTGCAAAACATACGTATGATTAATTAACATAAACATTTTTTTTTCTGCTGAGGACGGACAAGAAAGCAATAGTATACTTGGTCGCAAATTTTGTGTGGATGTTCATCATCGTCTATCAATTAAAATTACAAGTCTTTTCAAACATTTCATATCGGATAAAAAGAAAAACATAAGACAATGTTGCGAATACTAAATTAAACATGCTTTGTGACCTAAAAGTATGATTCATCGTTAGAATTAATGCCAGCCATTTCTGTATGGTTATAGATTAATTATGTGAAAATGCTATTCCTAAGCCTGACTGATTTGCGAATCGACAACAATGTTCACAAATCATGTTGTCATTCTTATGGTTGGATTATGACATCCTATTATCGGGCAGCGTTTTACTTGTCAGCAACGAAAACCACACGAACGTTTCGCAAGATATCATCCACTCTACAGTATGCGATTGTTTACTAAAATGATGAAGAAATCTATAAATTCAATGTATGCTTAACATATCAAACCAAACAATCGCTAATTTCAAAATATATTTTCACATAAAGATTTCGTTAAACATGTTAAAACGACACGCGGAACCTTTTCGATGCATTCCGATCCGGTATCAATGAAAGACGTTGACGTGCCAGAAACTGGATTATTTGATAGGAATAATTTTTACTTAGCCTTGCATTACCATGGAACTCGTCTTAATATACTCTTTAGAAACTAAATATGAGAAAGAAAAAAGTGCACGTCAAAACAGTGGCGTGCATATGTATTGACTAGGTAGCAGTGGGTAAAAGGTTGATTTAAGGGAAGTCGACATAAGCGGGTTAACACGCGAAGTTCTATGATGTTTTAGCGATAAAGATCTCTATTAAAAACGGTGATAAACGGTGATCATTGGTGAGAATAGTTTACTAGATAAGTAAGGTCTGGTCATAAATACGTTGTAGTTTTTAAAAAGGTTGAGAAAATAACATAATCCAGATCCAGATGGCAAAGAATGCTATTACAATGAATGATATTACAATGAATGTTATTAAAATGAATGCTATTACAATGAATGCGTTGTAACTGAAGAAAAATGCACTATGTAACAAAGTTTCAGTTGAAAGAATATTGTTTCTTACAATATAGACTAATTTCTCTGTTTTATTCTCCATTATTATGCCGAATAGACTCATTTAAATTAGTGTTCATCAAAAAGGAACTGTTCAAATTGGCTACCTAGTTTTATTAAAATTCAATTCGTCTAAAAATATATAATTAATATACACTTTGCTTAAAAGTTTATTTTCTTGAAAAGCGAAAAAAAAAATACCAATCGGTAAAATATAGTTTTAGGGAATTTTATAGATTTGTAACATCGTAAATGCTGTTTATTTTATTATACGGTTCGAACACTGTGTCTGTACGTGTATATATATATATATATATATATATATATATATATATATATATATATATATATATATATATATATATATATATATATATAAGAAATGTAAAAATACCAGCGGTGGTTGACGTTATGTTTTGAGAAAAATAGAAAAACCGAATGAAATTATTAAAATAATCAACGTTTCGTCCTTATTTCATAGGACATCTTCAGGATATTAAGTAAAAATACAAGAAAAGAAAAACTCATAGATCGTACGAAAAAGAGAATAGTTTTTGAATCCTACCCATGTCGGGAAGGGCAAACATGTGTGCGTATGGAAAGGTTGGGTTGTTCGATGTCTATATATACACTTTTAAAAATGCGTTAAAATAATATGTACTTTTTTTTCCTGTAAACTTATTCATTTTGTTGAAATATTTAAGGAAAAAATGGTTAGCCAAGATCTGTTTTGATATTTTGTTCTTTGATTATTATTTTCCGTATGCTGGGGGTTAAATGGTAGAAGCCTTTTCTTTGCGTAATAGTATTAGTATTTAATATTAGTTCTGATTCTAAAAGTCTTCTTTTACCTCTATCTATCACGTATTTAATCATTTTCGCTTGATTTATTTCACGACGTGTGCGTGCTATTGTTTTTTAGGTTGCCCAAACTGAAGATTTAACCTTCAATCTTCAGGAGATTATCACTTTTATAATTGATGATTTCCCAGAATTCTAATCACTGTCCCACGCTCAGACAGAATCTACAACAGTCGGTTGAAGAAACATAAATTACTGACCTAAATTTCAAACAACATTACTACATTCATGGAGAGTATATCTCAGATTGATGACAAAACCCGCGTCCAAGAAGACCTGGACATATCATATAAGAAAGAATAGAAGGAGGTTAAGTTTCGCCAAATAAAGGAATTTGAAAATCTTAAAGCTAAGGGCGTTAGACTCGAGGTGTACCTTCCACCAAAAAAAGCCATTGGCCAACAAACTAAAAGCCAGCTAACTCCCTCTGTGAAATTAGCACTAAACGAGGGTCTCAACTTAGCCACAAGCTTAAAGCGAATTCGATACTTAGATATGATTACTCCAATAGAGGAGGCAGCCTTGAATAAAGCCAAAGCACAAACAGATGAACGAAGGTGGAAAGTCAGACAAGCACTCAAGAATTGAAAGTCTTCAAAACCGAACCTTTCAAAGAAGAAGTATTGGCTATCAAGTCCCTGTACGGTGATTTAATAGAATCTGGTGGCTACTGTAAAGTGAAAATGAATCCGACATTGAAAACGGAAAGGAAGCTATCACAGATCCTCAGTAAGCTGTAAAATGCTGACAGTAATTATAGCAAGCTTCCACACATATACGGCCTTCACAAGGACCCTATTCCATTATGACCCATTATTACTTCCCGAAGTTCAGCATAATATCCATTAAGCTGATTCTTGGTAGATGTAATCAACCCTATCATCGGCAACTCTCCACCATACGTCAAGAATTCAGCTCAGTTTGTGGAATAATAAACAATGTTTCCATCCATTCCAACTAGATGGTGAGTCTCGATGTAGTGAATCTGTTCACAAAAGTACCCACTGATGACACTCTTCAGGGGTTAAGCTCACATCGGATGCCTAACCGAGATAACGCACTTGTATCCCAATTTGCAATATAATGGAGATGTTGACCTTCTGTATTGAAGCTACATACTTGACGATGGGACCTGATATATATCGGAAGTAAGAAGATCTGACAATATGATCACTGTTGTCCCCTGTACTGGCAAATGCATACATGAAATACTTTGAGGAAATGACATTAGAATCAACACCAATAAAACCAACAATGTGATTACGATATGCAGATGGCACAATAATACTCTCGCCCCACCAGGGAGATGTTCAAACGTTACTTGACCATGTGAACTTGATACGTCCAATTGTACAATTCACGATGGGAAAAACATAACATTAAATTATGATAACCTGAACACTTCAGTATTTTGCCTTCAGTATACCAAAAGCAAACTTTCACTGGACAGTATCTAAACTTCAACTCCCACCATCCATATAATATAAAGAAAGGAACCGTCCGCTGTCAACAACACTAAGCAAAAGCAATATGTAGTAACATCAGTGCATATCAAGAGGAGGTGGACAGTTTAAGAGAACCCCTCCACCGAATCAACTGTCCAGAGAGCATGAAATCAACTCCAAGAAATCTTGACCAAAAGCACACCACTCAGAAACTCACAACGGTTTGTATACCATATACAAAGGGCTTGTCTGAAAAGCTTCAACGAATATGGAATCCACATGATATCATGACAGTATTCAGGAGTGATTCAACTCTCCGGAAACAGCTTGTGAGAGTCAAGCCCCCTACAGAAAAGATCATGATTAAGAGTCGTGTATATGAAAGCCTATGTAAATGTGGAAAACTTTACAAAGGTGAAACTTGTCGTCCATTGATGGTACGGTTAAAAGAACACCGAAAAACCGTAGTACGTGGAAACACTGAAAAGTCAGGTATAGCTGACCATATCTGGAACGAAAAGGGAAACCATCTAGTATGATGGGACGAAGTAAAAATTATAGACAAAGAGAGACGGTAGAAAGTAAGGCGACCGAAAGGAGCAGCACATATACTGGGGCATAGACAACTGCTAAGTAGACCCAGTATAGAATTCAATACGATATGGGAACCAGTAATTATAAACAATAGATAATGTATACACGTAATAAGTAAAAACATTAATATATACAAGTAATAAGTATAGAGATAGATATGCATTAATATATAGTAATAATTAGTAATAAATAGTGATATTTACAACTATGAATAAAAAAATAGTTTAAGGATGCTAAAATTCGTACTAGAATTGTCCGCAAGGAGCCGTAGCACAGTAGTTAGGGTACTGGGAAAAATCAACTGTAACAGTAATATTCTCCTGAAGGTTGAAGTTTTAAATCCTTATCGTGTGCTATCGAAAAAATGCATTTGCGAATTACTTAGGACCTCTATCCAGTCAAGAGCACGCTACCCCCGTGAATAAATAAAGGGTCTTGCTCGAAATTACGTTTACATTCCCGAGTTCGACAGAAACATTACCGAGTTCGACAAGATACACCTGAAGAAGGTCGGAGGTTACATCGACCGAAACGTTATGAAAATCACACTCAAGATGAGAACAGTAGTCAGATTAATATTAATACAAATAACCAATCCTCATCTAAAGCATTCAGGAACGTCATGTATTTGCTTTTAGCCTCCCTATTTTGTCGTAAATACTTCTCACTCGCTACTTATTTGGCTGAAAAGTGCGGAGCTCAGGGGTTGTTTACAAACAGGCGGTTTGAGCATTGTACAAGAAGCGGATTGATGCTTGTTTAAATAGACATTCGGACGAGTTATTTGCGGGCGTCCATTCCGTGGTCGAGAGGTAAAGGTGCCGACTGTTAACACGACAGTTCTAGGTTCGATTCTTGGCTTGGGAGAGGTGCTAGTCTACCGGTACTGATGAGTTGTGATACCACAAAACAGGACTGTATGCCGATTACTACAATGACATATATATATATATATATATATATATATATGTGTGTGTATAATATATATATATATATATACGTGTGTGTGTATAAAATAATACTTTTCTATATTAATTTATGTGATTAAATGACACAGTCATCTCTCTCTCTCTCTCTCTCTCTCTCTATATATATATATATATATATATATATATATATATATATATATGTGTGTGTCGTAGTTTTAAAAGCTAAAAGCAATGCGGAAAGGATCGGAATCACAAAAGAAAAACATAGAAATAGACGGGTATGTTCGAGTAGAGAGATATATATCTGTTTATTCATCTACCATTGCTCACGTCGTTACATAACTAATTTGCAACCAAGTTGTTGTCATGTCCGGTGTATATAAAGTTCTATTTGCTTCCGCCATCTTTCATTTACTTTTGTTTTTTGTTTTTGGAAAAGGGTAGCAATTTTCTCCCGAAATTAATCAAAGTTCCATACCACCAAGGGACTTTATATACACCGGACATACCAACAACTGGGTTGCAAATTACTCATGTAACGAGGTGAGGAATGAAAGATGAATAAACAGTTAGAAATTTCTCCGCTCGAACATATCCGTCTATTTGTTCGTTTGTTTTTCTTTTCTTTACTCCTGTGATCCCGGTCCTTTCTGCATTGTTTTTTGGCTTTTAAAACCCCCATATATTCTATTACCAGCAATGCTTCAGGCAAACTACCAGTTACTTCCATATATATATATATATATATATATCTTTATATATATATGTATATGTGTGTGTATGTGTGTGTGCCTTGTAAATCGATAAGAA
The DNA here is from genome assembly GCF_053919585.1 of Euprymna scolopes. Taxonomy (NCBI): domain Eukaryota; kingdom Metazoa; phylum Mollusca; class Cephalopoda; order Sepiida; family Sepiolidae; genus Euprymna; species Euprymna scolopes. Next base: position 152,359,593 of record NC_136485.1, on the reverse strand, counting down.
AAACATGTATGTCAGAAATATAGTATTTACGTTTATAATGTATTTTCGTGAGAAAATGGAATATCACTCATTTATTTTTAGAATTATCTCAAGTAAGTCTTACATCTGTTATAAATTCTAATATGTGAAACCAATTGCTCGATCCAGTGTCAGTCGATATCATTACAAATTACATACATCATGAGACATCCTGAAATATAAATATGCATTTATTATGCACGAATGTTAGACTATGGTGTAAAAGATACCCAAGAGATTTAAATAAAAAAGCTCGGCTAAATCCTTATTACTTTCGAGCTGGAGGTTTGTAAGCATTCAATGGCGGAAAATATCCAATTTCTTGCTTTTCAAGTCTGTTTATTATTCCTCTAAGTTTTATATTTTAGTACTGTAAATCTTATCAAAAATGTTTGCAAATATTTTAATAGAGAAGTGACGACGTTGCCATGGCAATAGAATGATTATGATGAAGTTAGAACATATTAATTCTATTCTATTGCAACCACCACTGCTTGCTCCCTATTGAACAGATTTTAAAATTGGTCCTAACCCAATTTGTTTTAATATAACTACCAACCTATATGGCCTTTTCCACCGCGTCAATAAAAGCCTCCGCGTCCGTGCTTTACATGGCTGTCAGGATAATATTGTCCGAGAAACCTGAAAAGTAGCAAAATCGCAGATCTTCAGTGTAGACTTCTCCAGATTGCGAAAACTTTTGACTCTAGTAGCTTCTTCCCTGCTTCTGAAATTCCGCCTTTTCTGCCTGTTTCACCGACTGTAGAAACTGGTTTAAATGTAATGTGAAAAAGCGTATCCATTCACAACTTCTTACTTTGAATTGCAATTTTTCATAAGAGCGCTTAAAATTCAGTTTTAATTTACAGATATTTTCGTAATGGAATACATTTTCATCAAACTTCGAATAAATATTTTAAACACACGGTTTAGTGTTATTCCATCTTGATTTTAGTATTCGTAAGTTTTCATAAAATTATTACCAGAAAGTTTTATACAGGAAAATAAATTAATCGTTATTGGACGAGTATTCTGATAAAATGCGTATATTTTCATTTGAGAAATGATGAATAAATAACATCATGAAAAATCTGGCGAGTATTTTACATAAAATACACTTCAATATTATTATACCTTCTAATCATTAAGAATGAGTCTTTTTGCTGCTTCGATTGTTTTGACACTGGGTAGAAAGTACCAGGCAAGAATCTTTTCTTGATAAAGTACAAGAGGTGCGAGGCCAAGAACTGACCTAGTACCTACCGGAATAAGATACGCTACCTGAGTATTACCAAGGAAACCTCCGCTTCCCATCTTTCCACCCGGCTTTCGAGTCGGAAAAGTTTATAGCGTATGAGGAAGCTTAGATATCTTTTTAGCTAGGCCAGATTGCCCGTAGTTTAGGGGCGTTGGCTGGACCTATTTTTGACTTTGTGTCACATCTTATTGAGGTGAGAAGCAAGTACATATCTACTCTTCATTATTTTTTAAATTAAAGCGCAACATATTTAATTTTTTTTTATCTTAGCCTGCTGATTTAGCAGTGTGTCATATACGTGTGTGTGTGCGTGTGTGTGTGTGTGTGTGTGTGTACAGTGAGGAGTTAATCTAATTGGCTATGAATTTATAGTAAAAACTAGATGTTAACTTTTGTGTTTGCCGATAGCAATTTCCGTTTCAATTAAATAAGGAATTTTCTTAAAAAAAAAAACAACAACCTTTTAGCATTATACAATTTCGGTACATCTAAATCCAGTAACAAAATTACTGTCGTAATTATTAGTTAATTAAATTATTTTCCTGTGGCATGTGATTGCATTATTTAAATAACTACCATTTTATAATCTATCCTCTACGTTTTATGTTTAGTACTAGCTCACACCATACCAACTAGTTGATATAGTTGAGTATATACATTTGCATTTGCATCAAACTTCTACATTTTTGAACGAGTAGAAAATTAAGTACTTGTGAAATAATGTGGAAAAATAAAGCTTGTTTTGTATTTGCGCGAACGAGTAACGTAAAACATAGTTAAATATTATATTTTTAATAACTAAGATTTCGTAGTTATTATTATACTAGCCTGGGTGCCTGGCATTGCCCGGGGTTTGAGGAGGTGTGGGTAAGAATTTGCTTCAGCAAAAAATAATTTAATGGCAGCGTCGACGTGCGAACGTAATATATATATATATATATATATATATATACATATATATATATATATATATATATATATATGTGTGTGTGTGTGTGTGTGTGTGTGTGTGTGTGTGTGTGTGTGTAGGATCCGTGCTGGTCAAGAGGAAAAGGAGGTAAAAAAAGAGATGCGAATTAAAGGGTAGTCATTTCAACAGAAGACGATGTCTTGCTAAAATGTCGACGCAAAAACAGACCCTACTTGTAAATAAACGTCCCAGTTGTTTTTCGTCCATTTTTTAAATATTTTTCGTCCGAAGGAGAGTAGTTTAAAAAGATATCGGCTCTCTTACGCTCCGACCTGTCTGTCGGAAGTTCTTGAGAGACGTACAGGCACACACACATACACACATACACAGATTTTGCCATTTATATAATAGGCAAGCGGGGGTGCCCGACGTTGCCCGGCTGTTTGGAGGTGTATGTGTGTTGGGGGGGGGGGGCCAAAAGAAATATGATAAAATAAAAAAAAAAGATGTTAAACTTCTTTATAAAATTGGAAAAACAAAAAACAAACAAAAAAGTTTTGGTGGGTAGATAGGATTGAACCAGAAGCATTGTGGTGAAGGTGGAAAATCAAGTGTGAAAAAACCCTGACACGTTACTGCTCAGTCAGCAATGGAAAGTAACATAAAAATGTTTGAAGTTAAGGATTAAAAATTGAATTGACATACAGGGAATGAAATCCCCCACTTAACTTTTACGGCGAGGCAGTTTTTGGGGTTTGTTTACCAAAATTTGCATGCGAGATAGTTTTTTCTGTTTTTCCCCAAGATGCTGGGGGGGTAGCAATTGTCTTATATAAGGGGTTTCCCCCCGCATTGATAAAAGCTTTATTGCTTTCTGAACGTTCCTGACCAGAGGGCCGGGGAAGTTGTCTTCGCTTCAGATTAGTTTCGCTTTGATACGAAAAAGCCAAACACACACGAGGAAACAGAAATAGCAAGAGTTTTGTAAAAGTCGATGTAAATAAATCTAGACGCGACGCGCGTCGCAAATCGTAGATATTACAATCTAGACGGTATATAAAAAGTTACAAGAACTAGTAAACCCACGGAGGGCCCTCCCGTAAAAAAAAGACTTTGCTGGACCTACAAACAAATTGTACACATATTTTACCTTTTATATATATAGACTAGCGGGTTTAGCTGGCGTTGCCTGGGTGTAGAGAGGTTCTGTAGAAGGGGAAAGGGGTATCAAACAATAGTAGGCAGCCCGGGTGGAGACAGGTGTTTATAAAATGGTGGTAGCAGAAGTGCCGGGTGTGGAGAGGTGGGGGTAATCAAAACTACAGTAGGTAACAATGTTACAGAGAGGTGTTAAGCATCACATGGGTCAAAGAGAGAGAGAGAGAGAGAGAGAGAGAGAGAGAGAGAGAGAGATTGATAAATTTAGATTCCATTAGAAAACATTGAGCTCAGCATATCTGTAAGAACATAACCAGCGAATCGAGTATTACTCTGATCAAAGAAGGTGGAGGGTTAAGTAACTAGTGGCAACCTTTTTGGCCCAACTTGACATAGTTTAGTTCCTAGCACTACATTTCCAGCTTTATGATTAGATTCTTGAAATCTTCATCATCGAAACGTAGCTTTTCGGAAATGGCAACATCATGATTATGTGCGCTTTCCTTTGTACAAAATCACGAATAAATAACGTATTCATGCATCCACTTCATCCGCGCAAAATCTCTTTGTTGGAAGCAAAGGCGGAGCTTATTGAAAGTCACGAGAAAGGAAAAAAATGACCAATTCTATTGTACCAAAAAGCAATAGAATTGGCTCTCTTTCTAGTAGCTCACGCTTCAATATGTGTCACAAAGTTCCTTTAGCACGAACATAGCTTCTAATTTAATGTTTAAATTCATTTTCTTAAGCAATATCGTTCAGGCTTAATCGATAAGTCTATGTCGGCGTGATGAAAATATAACAAATGACAAATACCTGTTTCGTTGTATCACGGTCACATTTATAGTTAGTATTGTGGTGGATAACAGGTTTACTCGAATTTTTAGAAGAATTCAATCGATTAATATATATTTTTTTCATGATCTTTTTAGTAAGGGTGACAAAATTTGATAAAAGAAATTTGTCTGCAGTTTCCGATGACGTAATAATAAATTATTTGCTGATATGTAGTCTCAGCCCAAGTAGGACTAAACTGGTATCCTAGACTAATCGCCATACACCCCACCACTACCTTATGTGTAAAACATTACTCTCTATCTGTAACGACGGTTAGTACGTCGTTATATGCAGCGTAATTTTTGAAATTATATTGTTAGTAAGCATGGGTGCTCGGCATTTTCCTGGTGTCTGGAGGTGTGTTTTGAACAAAAAAAGGGGTAGTAGGACAGCAGGCAGGCAGGCAGGCTGGAACCCCTCCCGCGAAGGAGAAAAAGAACGCAAAAAAGGTGACGTCTTTGCCGTTGCGTTCAGCGCCAAACTGGAAGTGTCGAGAGTTTAAATTAAGGCTAGTCAATTAAAAAGTGGGGATCTATTTCTAAAAGATCCAAAAAACGACCCGTCCCTTTATAAACCTACCCACTTTAGGGTGAAGTAATAAATGTTTTTAGCCAACTTTTCGATATTTTTCTTCCGAACGATCGAGCTTCAAAACGATACCGATCTCGTAAAAATCTGTCACCTCTGTCGAAGGTTTTAGGCAGAGGTACAAACAAAAAACATGCATACATACATACATGCATGCATACATACATAAATTTAAACAGACAGGTGAGATTTATCTAATAGATATGTGTTAGTGTAGATAATGTATTGAGAAGATTGGATAATAAAACATGATCACACTATCCTCCGGATAGCAATAAATCCAACTGTTCTCATAAAAAAATATGATGATCTGCGTGGCTTCACACAGGATTATGTATGCGTGATTAGAGAGTTCCAATTTCCTACTAAACAACATTCGTTAAAGGGAAATAAAAACGTTACTTCTGCAAGGAAGTATTGAGCCTCTCTCATATACATCCATTGATATGCTTAACTAGTTTACCAACTGGTACTGAACACGCTCCAACGTGCTGAACTTCTGCGATCCCAAGAGAAGCATGAAGAGTTGAGACGTAATAAAAATATTCATTGCAATTCCCTCTTCTAACAAGTAAAACAAAACGAATGTACATGGACACACCTTTTCTGCAATTAGGAAATCGTTATCAAATACGATGCTTAATAGTTTCTTGTGAAATTGTTTCCCTTTTGTTAACTCCATTTAAATATGTATACGAAAAACACAACCTTTATTTACTAACATAAATCGTGAGTTCAACACTGCCATACATAAATTCATAATCGTATATTGTTAGCTGTCTATTCTTGTGCATGTCCTTTCAGAAATCCTTCTTAAAAGATGGAACGCGCACATAGAATTTTTGCATACACGAAAAATGATTAAGTCCTTACAGTACTCCTCCTCGAGTAAGTCTAGGTATTGGTGTGTGGTGACTCCCAAAAGAAAAAAAAATCCACAACGCTTGTATCAAATACTGATAGACGTATATGACATAAAAGTATGGTCGAATTAAGACTTATGTTTTAATACGATTTTATAAAATTCCGAATTGATAAATCGATTTCAAACGATATATTCAATATAATACTAAAATAAAGATAAACATTTAGTTTCAATTTTCAAATAAAATAATAAATGAAATACTTTCGCTCCGAGTTATTTCCATTAAATTTAGCATCGAGTTTTCTTGGTTTACTTATTCTGGTCAATATTATAACGATTCGTCCTTCTGTAAAAATGGATTCTGTTCTCGACCGTCTTTTCCCATTTCTGGTTGCTATTGGAAATGTTATTGTACGTGCTTTAAATCAGTGGCAATCCCGACATGTCTTACACAAAATTTAATGGCGTGTCATTTCTAGAAACAGTTGTATAGACTTAAGCAATAAACGCGTAAATATTTGAATTCACTCTTATATAAATACATTTGAATTTACCCCTAATAATATTGCATTAATCGGTTCTATTGAATATTAATGCAGTTTCTTTACAAATACTATCTTTGGTATCTCGTATTTTCTTTTTCGATAGTTTTTAGGACTAGCTGCTTGTTAGAATAATAGAATATATATGCATTTAAATACAGCGATTCATTTCTTATTGTATTTTTTCCATTTTCTGCGACACGCAGCTGTTAATTATAAAGATAAAGTACACAGATTAGCCGCATTGGATCCAGCAATCATAAACCGGTCTTTTGAGAAACATCAAATATGGAAAATAAAATATTTTTCACTTATCAGAACTGGAAATTACTCGGCTAACGTTCGCGAAGCATTTAAAACCAAACATAAAAGCAAATATTATATTTTCAGAATAGATAAATTATTATCGTATATAATAGATCCGAAAAATTAGCAGATTTAAGCCGAACACCTTGTAAACAAGCAAAAATGTGGGAGGAAATAACATGCTTGAAAGATTTTATTAACTAAACTAAACAAAAACAATTCACTCGGCGTTATGTCTATAAACAAATCTACTTAACATCTCTCACAGATACTGCCAGAAAACTCATAAAAAATGTGTATTATATACATCCATATATGGGCGCCGTTATATATATATATATATATATATATATATATATATATATATATATATATATATATATATATACTTTATACTGAAATAGAAAGAAGGAGAGTTTAAAAATATTATCTTAAAAAGATAATATACAAGTTAGAAAAGTATTTCATCCAAGGCATGAAAATTATTAAACAAAATGTTTTTACTACAGGCTTTAAAAACAAATGTACAAGATTCAATTCGAAATTTATTTATCTTCAAAGTGCACTTTTATAAATTTTACAAAGTAAGGTGTGAAAGTTTAATTTTAATTGAATCAAAAATTACCTTGGATTGATTTTATGTAATGTACATTTTGTTGCACGTTAAAACATTATCTTTCATCTAGCAATTAATGATATATATATAGAATGTTTTCAATAATTTTTTGTAAGAGCAACAAATATTAAACAAATGCCGAATATGTCCATTTTTGCTAAGTCACTGCTTATCAAAGTCAATTGAAAATAACATGAAATAAAAACCCAGTGATAGCTTATTAAATGGAAAATGAACAAAACAAACGAGAAAAAAGAAATGGCAGTGTCAAACCGTCGTCTTGTCGATACAACGCACTAAAGTCTTTTTTCACCTCTTTTCCTAAACTTGCAATAAATCCTCGTGTATTCGATATTATCTTTGACCGTTCTTTATCGCTCCCAGCTGTCAAAAAAAAAACAAAAAACTCAACTCAACCCTCGTGCATTAGAATTTGTCTCTTTCAACAGTTGCCAATTGTGTACATATGCAAATTAATGGCATACGTTCACCAATGAGCGACCTACAAAATTATGCTTGTCTTTTCTTTTCTATATTTGCTGCTGACGTTTTACATGCTAAGCAAACACGAGGTCGTTTGCGAGAGTGATGATTTCTATTACAGTTTCTTGACATATTCGAAGATAATCCTTCTTATAAATCTTGATGAGTATTTCTCCTGGCACTGGTGCTTATACATACGCAATGAGTTGAGGCAAAATAGAAGAGTGCCATAATTAATGGATTTCCATTATTTTACTCATTTTCAAATCTCCTTTTTCTAATACACGCTTCTGAAACAAACGGGATGTGCTCTTATTTAATTGTACCTTAATAAGTGTCTACGTTCTATAAAAGAAGCGAAATAAATTACCGTTCACTGACGCTAGGGTTAGGGTTAGTGTTAGACTTATATTCATATTCTTATAGTTTGAATGTTTAAATGCTGGAGTGAAGAAATGGATAAAAAACAAAAATAAGAGAACGTCTGGAACTGGAATGCTTAATAGAAAAGAGAACGACAAAATATAAATCTGTTTGAAAAGTAGAACAGGAGAAAAATAATACAAACGCCACAGTATAGCAACTGATTGATGACAGAGACGTCCGAGATGCTGGTTGCTTTCGCAATTCTTCTAAATACTTGAGATTGATTCATTCGCCCAGCATGTTATACACATTTGTAACGCAGACTGTTATATATATATATATATATATATATATATATATATATATATATATATATATATATATATATATAAAGTGAAATTGTCTCTGTTTGTGTCTGTGTACATTTCCTATCAAACTAGTATGTCAATTTCCAGTCTACAGACTCGTGATTTAATAGGACGGGTATGGAGATTTGGAAAAATCTTGTAAATCGGTTTTCGGACAAAAATTTCACTGTTAAGGGGACAAAGTTATATGAGTTGACATTTGGAAACTCTACCAATCTCCTCCACTAATTTTGAGTCTAAACACTTGGAATTTCAAATGTAATTTACTTAGACAAGTATCCAACTTTTAATTTTATTTGAGCTCAAAATTATTAGAGTAAAGGGGTCAAAATTTGTAACAAAGATTAAAAAAATTGACTTATGCGCTCTCTACTAAATTACTCAGGCAATTCTTGGTCTAAATATTTGAAATTTAACATAAAGTGTGTATTTATACACAGAACAAGCTTTTTAATCTGTTTTCAGTCGGAAATTCGGTTGCTAAGGAGTCAACGTTCTTAAGAGTAGACCTTTTCCGTCTCTAGCAAAATATTCAGCCAATTTGGGGTCAAAACATTTGCAATTTTACATATACGGTATTTAGATATACAGCAAGCTTTTTAATCTGTTTGGGCGGAATTTACCTTCTAAACTGTCAAAGTTGAAAGAGTTGACGTTTGCAATTTTGGGTTTAAACACTTAAAATTTTAAATGTAGGTTACATGAACTTGAGTCAAACTTTTTAATATGTATGTATATATATATATATATATATATATATATATATATACATATGAACATAAAGTCATGAACAGCACATAGGGTAAGAGCAAAGCCGGGCTTAACTGCTAGTATATATATATATATATATATATATATATATATATATATATATATATATATATATATATATATAAAGGAGATATAGATAGAAAAAAGGTGGACTATATATTATTATAGATAGGGTGATTTATACATACACACACAACACGTGCACACACACATATATACATATATATATATAGAGAGAGAGAGAAAGAGAGAGATAAAGAAAGAGAGAGAAATAGATAGATACACTAAATTCCGTAATTTCGGGTTAAAAACGCTAAAATTACTAGCAAATATTTATCAAGACTTTGAACTTTATGCAAACAATAGACAAAATCTTAAGTAAAAACGGGCAAAAGTTAAAGTCATTGACTTATTATAAGTGTTTTGTGTGTTCCTTTTTATCGTAAATAGTCGCATATGTTTGTTTCAAAAACCGTTGACCGGAAGTGATGTCCGACAAATTGTAAAGTACGTATGACCAAACGTGTATATAATTTACCTTTCTTTTAAATATTAAAAACAATAGAAATGTTCGTAATTTTTTTAATTGTTTTCCATCATAATAGTTTTCCTGTAAAATGATGACTTGTACAGCTTTTTGTTGTATGTGAAAACGAATATTGCATTAACATTTTTTTTATTGCAAAAAAGAGTTTTCGAATATTAAGCAACGGACTTTCTAATGCAAAAAGTTGTGACCGTTGTTGTACGCGAATATTTATGTACGGACCAAAAATATACGCTTTTGTTCATACAAGATTGACTATCACATTAACATGTGTAACAGTTAAAACGGTAACTCATAAGTAAAGACAGTAAACCACTGATAATAATATTTTGATTTAATCTTCATAGCTTAGAAACGCAACATAAATGTTACAATTAGATAACTAAGAAGTAAGATAGTTACCAAGGATTGATCACAAAATGAAAGGAAAATTTTGGCTGGCTACTATAGAAATGTAATGGTAAATTATAGCAGCGAACTAATCCGGTATAATCGGATATAAAACACCAATTAATGACATATAATTTAGAATAATACCATATAACTATATAAATATAGTAACATAAACACATTCGAAAAATAAGCCATAAAATGTGAACATATAAGTAATAAATAAAAAGAAATAACAAATCAAAAGAAATATTCGAAAAAGTAGATTAAAATGGCATCCACTTGATTAAAGACTAACGTATATAGAACAAAATGGAACGTAGACAGATGAAGAGTGGACATTCTACATACTATCCAAAAATTTTGTTAATGGACACTTTAATTAAATATAATAAGTAAGATGGATTATTATAAATAAGAAATGACGACTGCTTCGGTGTTGAAAGAGAAAAAAGTTGAAAACACATTTAAATGATATTGTAGATTTTATTAAAAACAAACCAAACACTTTAAATTGAAACAAAATAAAATAACTGATAAATATGGGGAAAAAATTAGGAAGTAAATTATATTAAATAAAGTATATAAAATGAATAATTATGAATACGAACGTACAGCTAAAGGGGGTAAAGGGCATGAAGACCTGACCAACAATTTATACTTTCGACATGGAGATACACTTTTGGTCATTTGTGACAAGAAACATTGTTTGAATACGTTTTATTCCTCATAGAATTTTTAAAACTTTAAAAAATGAAATGATAATATCATTTTCCTGTTTCTTGAAGATTGATGAAAAAACAAATCTGTAACATATACTCATTAGAAAATGAAAGAAAACATGTTTTAAAAAAATGTCAATTGAACTTTGTATATATATATATATATATATATATATATATATATATATATATATATATATATAACAATTACAATTAAGTTTACCAAGATAATCTAGAATGGCAAATCTAAGGTACATTTTAAATATTAAAGAGTTTATATTTATAAAATAATCTCAACCAGATGTAAAAGCTCGATAAAACCAAATAGGAAATAGCGCTTATAATAAGAACAAGTAGTAAATAAAACATGTTAAAAAACACTCTGAAAAGATGAAAACCATATTTGATTTTAAAAAGAAAGCGCAAAATTAGTGGATAGTTCTTAATTCGCAGAGTTTCGAATGAATACTTTTCTTCTCATCAGAGAGTAGGGATTAGCAAAATTCGGGATCGGATTTTGCCTGCAAAATTATTTAATGAAACTACAAGTAGGTCAGAGATCTTACTTGGTAAAAAATAGTGAAACAGAGGGTATATGGGGAGGAAGAGGGTTATTTCACGTGAATGCATGGCATGGTGAAGGGTAAAATATCCAATAACGTTAAAATCTAAAAAAGTTGATTGCATTTCCATTTTCACAAGTAAAATCCAAAGGAATTGCGTTAATGAAAGATGGCTCGAAGTAATCCAAAAGGCAAAATTCAGAAGGGAGTGGGTTCAAATAATATTTATTAAAAGAAAGATAAATTGTGCGTAGAAATGGAGAGATTTTAAAACACGATTGTCAATGCTGATTTAAGAAAAATGTGTAAAGAAGAAGAATACAAAGAAATGGTGTTTGAATTATATTTAGAATAGAAAAGAAAATGCAAAAATGACGGAGACAGGAGAACGTTTAAGTGACGCCAAATTTGAAGCAAATGAAGAGGTCAACTAAAATTAACAAGTTATTACTCTAGAATTAAATTATCAGCAGGACGAATTAAATGAATCAAATGAATTTATAGGAATGGTAAGTTAAATGCATGCATATATATATCCATATATATATACATATACATATCCACATGTATGTATATATATACATACATATATATATGTATATTTTCCTTACACCCATTTGTTGAATTAATAGAGTCTAACAATTTAACACAACACACGTTAGTAATAAAGTTTTCGTCATCTAAAAACAATAAAGCGAAAAATACACTGAAATGTTTGTACATTTTCAACCAACACAACTTTAAATGTTCAACAGTAGACATTGTGTCAATTTGATTGACACACGAAAAAAAAAAATAATGTTAAAATTTTACAATAATTTACGACCGAATGTCATAGTATGTTGTTTTCAATAAACTTACGCAAACATTTTTTTTAATTTCGTTTTCTTTCCTTTCCATAACAGCGCGACATATTTCTACTCTTCTTTTTCTTTAATCGTGACATTCAACAAATATTTTTTGCACTGCTTAAATATTTTTTACCCCACGTCGACTACTTTTTAATTCTTACTTTACATTATTTTATGTTTTTACTTATTTTTCCTTGTTTTTACTTTTATATTTTTACAACTCATATAACATCAATGTTGACCATTATTTCTGTTGGATGTAAAATTTTATCTGTTTTTCTTAATGTTGTGTGTGTTGTAATCAAGTTTTTCTACTACCCTGCGTAGGGCCTGAGGTCATTGCGTAACAGAATGAATTGTGTGTGTGAGATAAAATACAGTCTAACATATAATAATTAATACACAAATAGGGGCATGCCACATGCTTAGAGTGATTATCCTACCAACAGAAAAAAAAACCCATCTTTTCATTCGTCACTGATTTTTCCGGTGAATCATCCAAGCTAAAATTGAAAATCCCTTCAAGGACTCGACTAGTAACGTCCCTTGTACTTTCAAATAACTTTATTTGGCGGATGCTTTCTATATTGAAAGAATGCACACTTTTCGATTCTACTCCCTTTGTGCCCAGACAAAAAGGTCTGTCGCTACATACTCTACTGAGGTTAGGACTGTCATTCCTCGACTACTTTCCTGGACTCCTGTTCCGTACTGTTTTTTTTTAACTCTGTAACTAACCCGTATATATCTAAATTAAGAAATCATAATATGTCACTTACTTCCATGACCTGACACGTGACTTCTAAACACGTGTTCCGATACTTGATTTAGTCACGTCGAACAACTCCATGCTGAGTCTGCAGTTGAAAACCTACCTTCTCTTCTGGGATATCTTTTTTTTCTATTATTCATTCTACATCCCATTATCTAATAACAAATATTTTTTGTGACATAAATAATTTTACAATTTAACGTTTTTTATTATGATAGTCTAATCGACTATAAGCAAAACCAAACACTATATTAATCATCTCACATCGTCTTGCTTGGCCATGTAAATTGTGTATCCGCTTCCGCTTTACAATGCAAATGCGTAAGGAAATAAAAGCACCGTCATGAAAGCTATTTTCAAACGATATTTTTTGCGTTTAAAAAATGCCAATCATAAAGACAAAAATTAACTAAAACTAAATTTATTTTGCATTATTTACATCGGCATTTTTCTAATTTTATTTGTAATCTACATTGCAAGTTTTAATCGTTCTTAAACAAAAACAAAGCATGGATTACATTTTAAACTAGCGGGATAAGGTTCTAACTAAAATTGAGAACTAAAATAAATAGACCCAATGTAATAATAGAATGGTGGAAATTAAATCACTAGTTGTAATAAAATATACACTGCCGGCAAAAAGAAATCCGCACTCGTATTTTTTCAAAAACTGCACATTTAAGCAGAATTTAACGTAACTGTTTAAACAAATTATACCTCATTTGATTGACCTTTTATTCTTCTATCATTTTACCTGTTCATATTTGACTTTTAATTGAAATATTCTAGTGTTTACGTCAATTAAAAAATAACTTCAGATTGAGGAGGCAACAATATTTTGCTTGGGTTTGGAAAACTTGTGTCCGGTTCCGGCTTATTATGCGCATGCATAAGGAAGTAAAAACAAAGCTATAATAATTTTTAATTAACAATTTTTCGCGTTTAAAATATGCAAAAAAAAAAAAAAAATTAAATCGCTTTTGTTTTTTTTTCATCGGCATTTTACGAATTCTATTAGTATTTTTCATTGCAAGTTGGAATCGTTTTACAACAAACAAAAAATGTTTACGATTTTATATCTTTTAATTGTAATTGAAAGATTAAATACGAGAAAATTAGTCAAATCCGCCTAGTCGTTTAAACTGTGTGAATTCAAATAAAAGAAGCTACTATAAATACATAATAAAATCTACATTTTTTATAAATATTTAAAAAAAAAATCTATTTACGTTACAAATAAAGCAAATTTCGAGCCTGGATCACCTTAAAGAAACCAAGTTCCCCAAATCACAATCATGTTACTATGTAACCTATAATATCGATGTATCAGAAGTTAACAGTTTTCAAGAAGCAAAATATCTTTTTTAAAAGTAAACAATATAAATCTTTAAAAAATAATACCCACTTTTTTATTTATTTTAAACAATATATACATAAGTTTTTTAAATGTTAAACACTATAAATTGTACTTTTATGATTATAAACGATACACATCTTTAAATATTTAATTAAAATATAGATATTTATGATAATTTTATACGATATACATGGTTTTATGTCTAATTTAAAAGAATATAAACATAATTTTTAACAAATATTGTTCGGAAGTATTTTGGATTATACAGCATCCTTCTTAAAATATGTACGGTTTTAACAGCACAAATTTTTTAAAGGATTATTTCGCATGTATTTTTATTGGAATCATTTTCAAACAAAAATATAAGAAAAAAGTATTTTCTAATGTAAAAAGCAAATCTGAACATATATTTAAAAATACTAGGCATACTAGGTATTTTTACAAACTAATTACGGGCGTTTCCAGCTAGTCTAATATATAAAAGGGAAAATAAGTGTGTGTCTGTGAGTGTTTGTATGTCTTCCAAAAACTTGTTACACGCGGAATGAACACTGACAAAAATTAGCAGAAAACATTAATACTTTGATCGACAATTGTGCCGTTTTTTACTAGAAGATGTGGATTTTAGCGTCGACGTTTTTTGCAAGTTATTCCTGCCTAGCGATCTCAACGTGCGTTTAAAGACGTTATTTTAAAAGCCCCTGACGTCACACTGCGTCGTGGAAGAAGCAGCTAACGCATTTGCATTTTTTAAACCTCCTTTTCCTCTTTCATGTTACACGTTCGAGCATGACTACTGCGGCTAGATTTTTGTGCGCTCGCACGGGCACTCGCTGCTATATTGATTGGAGAAAACTTTTTATTTAGCTTGAGTTTTGGAGGGATTGTCTGATCAGTAGCCTTACTATCCCATCTCTCCGCATCCGGGTAACGCCGGGTACCCATGCTAGTATAATATAAAAGAAGGAATAAAAAAAAAATGTAACATTTTAGAGTGAGAATCACTTTCCGACGATTTTACACCTATTATATATAAATAATTTTCATTTCATCTTACGATAGTGTTAAGCCCTTTATTATCCAAAGTATCACATATTTGTTGTAATAGTCGCCATGTTTGTTTTCGCACGCGCGTTCATTTAATTTGGGCGGTAATACATTAATTCGGTATAGTAACACTCTGGACGTTGATCTCGCGAAGCCAACGCACGTTCCGGCATTTCAAAATAAAACGCTTAGAGGTAACACGCGGATTTTTACCAACTGGCTTTTCTTTCTCCAAATGTGTCCTTATAATAATATTCTAAAAACTGAAAACAAAATCAGTGGTGAACACGCAGTATTGTAGAAGTGCCGGATGTTTAGATCACATTTTAAATCGAATGAAAGAGTTCGGGACTGAATCAACCGTTCGGTTCCAAGGAGAGCAGTATTTTGTTTGATAGATAAACCACTTATTGCAGACTATATTTTTTCTTAGATTTATCTCTCTTCTTTACCATTGTAAGGGAAACTTACAGTAATATCAAAATATTACTAATGTAAATTTCTGGTGTAAGATGATGAAAAAGAATAAAATTATGCTGACAATATTGTAATTATTCGCAACTGCCGCTTGACACTTCTACTGCTGCGGAGCGAATGACCATGCACTTTATAAAATTTAAGATTTTTGAGCAATTTCAAATTTTACTGGATTTCGTTTTAAAATTATGGGCAAGAGAACTTCTGTTTATATTTGAATGATTGCTTTTGTATCAATCTTTATTGGTTGATTTCAGAACCGTTGCGTTTTTTTTAATTGTAAATGTCGATTTTTATATGTTTTTAGATATTCTTACAACAATTATAACCGTTTGATTTGGGGCGGAAAATTCGTTTACCAGATATGAAAACATATGATATCAAACGTAAAAGCAAATGTAATTCCTGGCATCCGATTTTTTTTTTAAATCGACTAGTTAGTAAAGCGCATGCGTGTAACTAAATCACACGACAATACAAATATTATTTTTTACCCCACAATAAAAAAATCAGTTGTTTATACCGAAAGCTGTTCTATACATATGGACATTACGGGTGTTTATTCCGAAAGCCGGTCTTTACATGGGGAGTTTGGGGTGTTTATTCCGAAAGCCGTTCTTAACATGATAAGTTTCGGGGTGTTTATTCCGAAAGTCGTTACGTATTAATTATTTCTCGGTTATGAAAATATGGCTGCCAGGGATTACAGAAGTCTTTACGTTTGATAACAAATGTTTTCACCTCTTGTATACTACTTTTCAGCCTCAAATTTAACTGTAATATTCGGTGCCAACTAAAATCCTATAAAAGTCCACATTTCGAATATAAACGGGGAGTTGTTATTAATGTAAAAAATACCGAAAAATTTGTATTTCAGTCAGAAGCAACAATTATTTAAAAATCGTCACTGAAATTAATATTCGTTTTCTCAAAATTCATTTATTAATTAGATTTTATAGGTTACGAAAATTTCTATTTTGTATTGAAATAAGCCTTTGTTTTGTCTTAATTGTTAAAGAATATTTGAATTCATAAAATATGTAAGGAAATATTTCTATAAAACAACACACGACATCGAAAACTTTATAATTTTGGTTTTTATATATATATATATATATATATATATATATATATATATATATATTTCTTTATCTAATCGATGAATAAATATAGAAGAAGATATATAGGAATGTCTTCGCCTTATTTTTTTACTAAAAAAAAGGAAAGGAGAACTTATTTATAGAAAAAGAGAGAAGTTATTTAAAGTAAACGATAAGCCTTTAACGCAAAGAAAATCATCTAAAGAGTCCGGGAGTAATAATTTTATTTAAAGAAATATGGTAGTATTAAAGTTAGGCTAGACTAAAAATATTTCCCATTTAAAAATCTCGAGCAATATTGATGTATTACTTGAAAAAAAAGAGAAAAATGAAAAGAAGCGCAGGAACATGGCATTAGCCTAAGAAAGCTTTTCTCTCAAAACTGTACTTAAAACATTTACCGCGTCGTAGATGATTTACTTCAGTAAAATATAATTATTTTTATAGAATTATGTCTTCGTTCAGAAGGGATATCTCCCACCCCCAAATTGTCAAAATATATTTATCGTCGTAAAAGAATTAAAAATAAAACTTTTATTTTCTCAGCCTATGAATTGATATTTTGATTCAGCTTGCCGTTTAAATTAGTCCTCGCGCGAAAGAGCAGGACACAAAGCGTTTTAAATAATAATAATAGAATAACAATAACAAAGAATTTCGCTGGCGAGGACTACTATTGACCGTAACTAGTTATTCAGTCATTTTGAAATTTTCATCTCTATTTTTCTCGTTATGTACTGAATATTTGTTAATGAAACCTATATGAAATATGTTCCTTATTAAACTTTAAAGATTTCCTATTATGAAAGAAGTTTAGAAATATTTAATGTAAAAAAGTTATTTTAAAGTTTTTGTTAAAAAAATTCAGAGTTTCTCATTATTCAGACCTGTATTACAAACAGGACATTGCAAAAAATGAGTTGTGGTGTAAGGAGAAATATAACTGAAACAGAGAGCATATTCAGACCTGTAATAATACAAAGAGGGGGTTGCAAAAAGGAGTTGTGGTGTAAGAAGAAATACAAGCTGAAACAGAGAGAATATTCAGACCTGTAATAATACAAATAGGCGGTTGCAAAAATGAGTTGTGGTGTAAGGAAAAACACAAGCTGAAACAGAGAGAATATTAAGACCTGTAACAATACAAAGAGGCGGTTGCAAAAATGAGTTGTGATGTGAGGAGAAATACAAACTGAAATAGAGAATAGGATAGTTTTAAAATATAATGTTAAAAAAATAAGATACAAGTTAGAAAAGTATATCATCCAAGGCGTGAAAATTGTTAAGCAAAATATTTTTACTATAGGCTTTAAAAATAAAGGTACAAGATTCAATTTGAAATTTATTTATCTTCAAATTGCACGTTTACAAATTTTACAAAGTAAGATATAAAAATTTTATTTAAATTGAATAAAAAAAAATTACCTTGGATTTATTTCATGTAATGTACATTTTGGTGCACGTTAAAAACATTATTTTTCATCTAGCAATTAATGATATAGATCTAAAATTGTCAATGATTTTTTTTTAAGTACAACAGAATTTACATTATATAAAATAAATCCAAGTTCATTTTTATACCTTATTTTGTAAAATTTATAAAAGCGCAGTTTGGAGATAAATAAATTTCCAATTGAATTTTGTACCTTTATTTTTAAAGCCTATGTTAAAAACATTTTGTTTAACAATTTTCATGTATTGGATGAAATGCTGTTCTAACTTGTATATAAATAGTACGTAGATATCCGCATTCATAAATAAAAATATACATCATGGCAAAAGTTATTTAAAAATGAGGCGGTACACCTAGCTAGTTCTTTTTTACACGGCATCGCCAAATTATCTAAGCCAAGAGGCTACTGGAGGATAAGGGTTAAAGAGTGTACAGTACAAATTGGACAATATAGTAATCATTAGTAATGGAAATTCGGTAAATTTTTTAACTTATATGGAACGGCTCATCAAGAACTTATTTACGTTAGTCTTGAAGACAACAATATTATAGTCAGCCGGAAAGCAGGAAAATGGAAGGCAATTCCACAGGCGTGCAGTTCTAAGAAAGAAGCTTTGTTCATGGAATCTACGTTTGGGTTTAGGCACATATAAAGAGTTGGGGGAAATATTGATAGTGTTTTCAGCTAGAGAGTGTTTCTTGTGAAAGTTTGGTGAGGGGGCCATAAACTGAAGCTCAGGCGAATACTTTCCATGAAAATAACGATACATCAGAGGCAAACTCGCAACATCTCTTCTGTGAGATAGAGGTTGCAGGGAAGAAAAAAGGACATCTCCTACGAGGCCACGAAGTCTATTTTGAACTCTATCAAGGCAGTACAAGTCATTTCTAGCAGTTCCTACCCAGATGTGGCAACAGTATTTCATCCTTGGACGTAGCTGGCTCTTATATAGATAGAGAATTGAATCAGCAGCGAGATATCTACTGGATCGATAGAAATATTTCACCATTTTTCCAGCGGCCTTAGCAACAGATTTTATGTACGTGTTCAATTTAAGATCAGGAGTAACGGCAAGTCCAGAAGCTTGTCAAAACTTGAGGTCTCCTTAAGACGAGAGCCATCATTTCAATTGATGCCAGATGTGGATCAGAATGTTGATGATGTAAAGAGAGAAGCTTGGTTTTAGATGCATTAAAAGTAACCAGCCACTCCTTTTCCTATTGTACCACGTGCTCCAAATCAGATGAGAGAGAACCGGAGAGAACTTGGTCGTTTACTGTTTTAGATGTGCTACCATAAATGATAGCGTCATCAGCATGAATGTCTGCAAATGATGTAAGGATGTGAGTTGGAAGATCATTAATGTAGATCAGAAAAATAGTTGGGCCCTAGATGAACCCCTGAGGGACTCCACCATTAATACTGTGAGCGCCTGCTTTTTGCCCCTCAACTACTACTCTTATGGATCAATCAGAAAGAAATGATTTAATAATTGAGAAGACATTTCTAGCTATACCATAGCTAGAGATCTTGTGAAGTAAACCTTATTCCATATCCTATCAAAGTTCTTAGATATGTCAAGAGAAATTGTCCTAGAGGAGGTTGCCACCGTCGTGATATTTGCTAATCATATGAGATATAACTGTAAGCTCACCTGCTGAAAATCTAGCAGAATTGACACCATATTGAGTGTCACTAAGAAGATTATTTTTATTGAGATGGTCGATTACTTCTGTATTTGACAGATATTCCAGGAACTTACTCATGATGCACAGGAGAATTATTGGCATGTACTGAGAGGGGGATGAGCGATCACCTGAATTATTAAATACAGGGCATACTGATGAGATTTTCCAAGGTGATGGGAAGCTATTCTCCTTAAGACAACGTTTAAACAGTTTTGTAAGTATGTGCGCTAGTTCCGGTTGAAGTTTTTTTGAGTACTATAATTGGAATACCGTCAGGGCCAGTTGCTTTACTGGAATCAAGGTTTTTGATTAGCTTGGAAACATCATGAACAGATATATGTATATCACATAGCGTGTTTTCTGATGCAGGCGGAAATATTGGGGGTTGGCGGCCTTGGTCGCAAAGGGTAGAATTAGCTGCAAAGTTCTTGGCAAAGAGTTTGGCTTTGTCTGATGCTGACGAGATTACCTCAGATCCATTGATGATAGTTGGGATATAGCGCACGCTTCTGTTCAGGATTCTGTTGGCTATTTGGCAAAACTGGTTTGAACCAAGCCGCTGCTCAGCTTCTTTGGACTTGACGGATTGAGCATACGCCTCTCTTGCGTTCTCTATTACTTTCTTACAATGGTTGCTGGCAGTCCTGAAAGCGGCTTTAGTTTCCATGCATTTATTACGTTAGAAGTAATGCAAAAAGTGATTTATGTGCGCGATGGCAGCAGCACATTATGGAGAGAACCATGGCTGGCTGGTAGGATTTTGCTGGAACTTTTTCGAGGGTATGAAACGGTCTATACCTACAATTAACCATTTCGCCAGGTCTGATACTATAGAGGACACATCCTTTTTAAACATGGAACGCAGATGTAGATCCGATATAAATGTACAGCCTTAGTGAATCGACATACTGTACGATGGAGAGGTACATCTGGGGACTTATTACATTTCATTTTTATCTTAATTGATACAATAGAGTGGTCGGAAGATCCAAAAGGAGACAGAACAGAAACTGAACATAGTTCAGAGCAAGTTGTGAGAAAAAGGTCTAGTAGACTCGCATACTGGCCGTCATTGTCAGGCACACGGATGGGTTCGTGAACAATCTGAGTGAGGTCAAAAGCAATGGAGAAATGACAGAACCTCCCCTCATCATCGGTCTTGTTTGAGTGGGTCAACCATTCGACGTTGTGAACATTGAAGTCTCCACATACGTGAATGTTAGCTGAAGGATAAGTAGATAGGACTTGGTCAATTTTCTCAGATATGCTTTTAAAGATAGTAACTCCGCTGTGGTGGGGAAATAGAGAGTAAATTTAAATGCAGTAGTGTGAGCTTATGCAACCCGGAAGCACATATGGGGTAAGTTAGGATCTTCTCTGGAGATGCCCCTACCACATGGAAAGCCATCTTTAATATAGGCACATATTCCATGGCGATCTTGGGGGCCAGATTTAGAAGTTAAGTTAGAGTACCCTTTAATTGCGAACTCTTCTAGGGAAATAACCTGTCCAATGCCAGTGTCGCTTAAAAATAAATGGTCTGGTTTAGTCTCATGTAGACCCCTGATGTTGTAGAAGGAGACATGGTAGTAGGGGTCTACGTTGGAAGTTGTAGAACCGGGTTTAACCGCCTCCTCTATCACTATTGTGATCTAGAGAATCATAGTGATATCTAAATATTAAAAGACTTAAGAAATACATTTAATGTGAGAATGCGCAGAAAGTAGTAAAAACATGTTGGCCAGTTGAAATGAACATTTCTTTTTCAACTTTCCTGTGAATGTTTGTATGACCCCCTCCCCAAATGTACTCGTACTAAACCATCCTTTTTGTATAATTAATATTTTCTGTTTATGATCGTGTTAGGTTATAAGTAGCTTAAGAGTTTCCTGTCAAATGGTTACACACACATTCATTTATTGCTTTATTCACGACCAAAAAATGAAAGAAAAACCAAGTTGTATTTTTAAAATGAATTACAATATTACAAAACCCATTTATATTAAGCAACATTTTTCCAGCCTGAATTTTCTCATATGAAAAGTACGATAACTATTATGAGTTTTTTTCTCCTATTTTTAATTGAGTATAAAATACTAGACTACTCCTGACCCGTTGGGCCAGTATGTTATATAAGCTATGGAATTAATATATGAGTGTGACATTGTGAAGTAAAGAAAATAGTTTTTTGTGACATAGCAGAAATATTTCTATGAAAGTATATTAAAATGAAAAAAGAATATAGATAGATTTCTATGAGTCGTTCTGTTTATAATTGTTTATTAAAAAAAGACTTACAGCCATTGATTTATAAGTCATTTGCCATACTTATAAGCAAATGTGAACTTAACAGATACCATAATATTAAAGTTAAATTAAAATGTTGATACATCTTTTAATTTAAATGCGAAATAAAACAATTGGGACGCTGAAAACGTACACAGTAAAACAATGCATTTTATTGTCGTGTTGATTATCTATTTGTAATGCAATTAATAAAACACATTTTCTGGGTTATTTATTTATGTACAAGAAAATGTATGGATATTTTAAGAAAGGTGTATTAATAATAATAATAATAAATTTAAAAAAGGAAGGCGGTGGGTACATCGCTGTTGTAAAATGCTCTCATGGTTGTAAAAGTTTTAACGTGGATTTATTTGTAAGAAAATTGCATTTAAATAACTTACACGTAATATGGAAATGAACGATGTAAAAAAAACAGAAAGTATTAACAATTGTTTATTTGGATTATTTGAACACGAAAAAAAATTACGCTGAAAACGTACACAGTAAAAACCATACGTTTATTATCGCGTCGATTATTTAGTATAATGTATATTGTATATATGAAACAGGTCGATGATTATACGTATCATTTGTAATCACGTTTTGCGTTTGATTCCCATATCTTGAAGTTTTTTATTCCATGAATTTAAGATATTCGCTTTTCTGAGGACGTCCGTTTGTTCGAACGAAACTGGTTTAGCGACCTATGTTTATTTGTTTACGCAGTTATGGGTTTATATTTATGCACGCATGCACAACCGGAAGTCGTAAACTGGATGTTGGGTTCCGGCACCAATTATAAGATCATTTGAGTTTTATTATTATATATATTAAATACCCCCACCAAAAAAAAAGAGAAAAACACAATTCACCGCCAAATTTGTCTCGATGGATAACACATTTACATATTTTTTTTTTAAAAGGATTTTGAATCAATTCATTTTTTTTTCAATATAAGACTTAGGATGATTTGCTATCAGAATATACAAAATTATTATAATAGAAGTACCTAAATTTTAAATAATTCTATCTTTAATCTTACTCTATAAATTTGACGTGGCGATATTGTATTTAAAAACTTAATGATAGCTTGGCAGGAACTACCGTTGCCTTTCTTCTAAATTTCCATGTATTTTAAACGTTTAGTTTGACTATTAAGTGAAGAATCAGATCCATAAAGGTTTATTTTTTCATAAGCGATATATATATATATATATATATATATATATATATATATATATATATATATATGGGGGGTTGTGTGTGTTGTTTGTGTGTATGTGTGAAATAGCGTCTACGAAAGATGAGGATATAGTCGGCAATAAAAAATTGATAAATAATACTCATCTCAATAATGAATTCCAAGAAAATAATATATATATTTTGTTGCCAACATAATCCGTGAAGGTAAGCAACGAGGAGGCTGGCCAGTATCAGATGGACGACCATTATTGGAATGCTAGACGCCGTATTAGTTGGAGGCAACTCCTGTATCTAGTATCCCCCTTGGTCATCTTGACCCTTCCTTGTCATCAAGACTAAGTATTTCTGGACGAACGAATGTGATAGATGCAAGTCCCGTACACTTAAAACAAACTAACTCAAGCACAAGTTACGGCATCATCATACGAAAATCACTGCAATATTGACACGCCAGTGAAGTTCCTATTAACTTGCCTCCCCAGCAGGGAAGAGTTACAAAAAGATCTATTTGTAATGTAGCTACAATTCGGCTCCCCAAAATAGAGCACTTTTGATAAGAGCAAAATACATAATTGCATAAGTCTCGAAAGATTTCTCTTTCATTGAACTAAGAAAAGATAGCATCAGAAAAGATAGTACTATGATTACGTTAGTCTCAAAACCAATGATGTTTGTGGTCTTCATTAACAATAATGGATGACATAACATCCCCATTCTTCATTTATGGCAACTCCTACCCATAACATTGTTTTTAATTCGACCTAACAGGAAAATACCCCCCTTTTTTTTAAATAATTGAATTGAATTATAATCTCAAACGCCATTTATGATGAAATATTTTCAATATTTTTTTATTTTCGCATTATATATTTCTTTTACACTAATTACTATTAAGTTTTACATTTTCTATTAAACACCTGAAAAATCATGCAGATTCTAAACGAAACAGTAATCAAAAACTGTCTGAAGTCGACTGAATTAAATCAGTTCAAAGTACTTGCAAAAGACTTTCTAACTTGACTTTCTAAACGTAAACTTACGCATGATGGAGTTCCATTCAAATTTCATCTTTGCTTCTTCCGCGAAAAGAAAAACAATAAATGATTTTACGAGCGCTCGCACATTCGTCCTCCTACTGTGGGCGTTTAGAAAACAAAAGGACTGAATGAAACCACTATAGGCAGAAAGAATAAAAAGAAAAAAAATCATGAACTGAACATAATCTCAAATGGAGACCATATGCTTGTCGAAAAATTTGGACTTTTAACAAAAAATAATGTTTGGTAACTTACGAGTTACGTATTCCAATATATATATATATATATATATATATATATATATATATATATATATATATATATATATATATATATATATATATATATGCACATGGTGTCTTTAATAATTTTCCAGAAATTTTCTGTACAGGCATTTAAAATTGTAGTAATCTCTAATCTCTTTAAAATTAAGTATCAAATCAAGTCAATGGCACTTCCACCAAGACAATGCACCCGCTACAACGTAATCCTTTTCACAAACGTCTTGATCCAGATGTGTATCAAGACAATCCTGTGACATTTGGTTATTCCTTAAGCTCAGGGAGAACGATATGAGACAATTAAGAAGATGACAGAGGCTCTCATGAGGATCATTAACACGCTTACAAAAGAGGACTTTGATGGAAACGATGCAGGCGAAGAAAATTACTTCGGAGGAGACTGGAGTTTCATGTGTGTATTATCAATAAAAGTGCCCATACAAACAAAAAGTCTAGAAACTTACTTAGTGCACCTTGTATATAAAAATATATATATATATATATATATATATATATATATATATATACGTAACTATAAATATATGTTATTATATATATATATATATATATATATATATATATCGTAAGATGATTAATAATTTATAATTAAGATTAAAAATTAAAAACGGTTTCATAAGGAGAAGCACAATAAATCGAATAAAGTTTACAATCGTTTCGGAAACGATGTTTTTATTGAGATAGCCATTAAGTCATGGACAATAATTTTAACATATAGTTTTTGAAACAAAGTCTCATAATCAGCAAAAGTATCGGATGTTTTTTTTTAAGACACCAAAATTAAACCTAGCATTTTTTAAATAAGTCACATGAATTTTATAATGGTTCGCCTTTAAAAATTCGTAAGTATCACCCACAAAACATTCATTTGGATGGTAAATGTGGCTTATGTAACTTATGAACATTTGGACGATGATACTTACCAATTATATATATATATATATATATATATATATATATATATATATATATATATATACATATATATATATATAACCACTTAATTTACTCACATAAAATTAATATACGAAAGTATAAATTTATGCGTAAACTTTAAGTATTTACTTCAAAAGTGCTCAATACGTAGGTAGATCTAGTTAGTGAGTTATAAAATATATAGGACGATTAAGCTACACTGAATATTCCGCGTTTCATCCACTCTATGACTCTTCAGGCTAGAGTGGATGAAACGTGAAATATTCAGTGTAGCTTAATCGCCATATATATTTTATAACTTACTATATATATATATATATATATATATATGTATATATACATATATATATATACATATATATATATATATATATATATATATATATATATATATATATATATATATATATATTGCGTTCGACTCAATGAGATTCATGTTTAGCCTCAGGAGACGTCCGTTACTATACGAGATAAGCAATTTTCTCATGAATGCGGACTTCAAATAAATAATGCCATTGCGTATATATGACTTTAGAGCGACTCTTAAATTAGAACATCGTGTGGGATCGGGATTGACGTCCGTTTTATGATATTGGCACCGGATCTGCATTCGCGTAGGACTCTATACCTCAAATGACGTTAGAAAAACATCCATATACCAGGACGATTATAATACACCGGTTGGCAAGACAAAATTCATATACTAAAAATATGCACGAACAGAATAGGTATCAGCAATGCCTTACACTGCCACATGAAAAGATTATATCGTCATGCGTTTACCAAATGATGTGATATGATTAAGCGATGCTTAAAGATGAAAAATAAGAACTGAGTTAAGTATTAGATAGGTTTGATTGACATGTTAGTATAAAAATTCTGACAGATCACGGGGAGAAATGAAGAAATTAAAAATAAATACATACACGCACGTACACACACACACGCATATATATATATATATATATATATATATATATATATATATATATATATATATATATATAGTAATTTATAAAATATATATGGCGATTAAGCTACACTGAATATTCTGCGTTTCATCCACTGTTCGATTCGTCAGGCTTATTTCTGATTTATTTTTAAAAAAGAATGTTGGAAGATATTAAACGTGATGCTAAATGCTTTTTTATAACATGAAGTTAAAGAAACGGAAAAAAAACTGAGACATATGCATGCGATTATTACGACCCCCCCCCACAAAAAAAACAGTTCACTTATTGTAAGTAAAAGAAAATAATGCTCGAGCTGAGATCGAAACCAAAGCCTGAAGACAGTGAGTAAAGTAGTATAACAAGCATTAGCCTGACGAATCCCACAGTGGATGAAACGCAGAATATTCAGTGTAGGTTAATCACCATATATATTTTATAAATTACTAACTAGCTCTACCTACGTATTGAGCACTTTTGAAGTAAATACTGTAAGTTTACGCATAAATCTATACTTTCATATATTAAATTTGTGTGAGTAAATGAAGTGGTTATATATATATATATATATATATATATATATGTGTGTGTGTGTGTGTGTGTGTGTGTGTGTGTGTGTTTGTGTTTTGGCTATGTATTTACGCAAAATTCTTTCATTTCAACAGATAATGTTTTACGCAACAGAATACAATTTTTTTTTATCTTTACTAATATTCTCATAATCTTATTCATGTACAAATTCCAAATTTTATATATACGTCGCTAGCCCTATCGTGTGTTCGTCGAATTATCTTCATGTAAAGAAAATTACATGAAGATACAGTTGGCGAAAAGAAGACAATTTCAAAAACAGCTGAGGAACCGAATGCAAAGTCAGACATCAAACGAACAAACAATTTAAGAAGAAACGTTAAGAATTTATACTTAACTCATCAGAAATAACGTCGGAATATGAAGTGCTTTTGATGGGGCATTTTAAAATTGTTGTTACTCGTTTCATGCGTAATCTATATATATATCTATGAAGGTGAACCGTGTGTGTTATGACAATTCTCAACCTACATACTCAACGAATTTTTAGTCTACGGACTGGTAATTTGGAATATAGAATATTCAGATGTGTGAAAAAAATTAGTCTGTTTGCATACGGAAAAGGGCTGCTAATTAATTTAAAAAAAATAGCAAATTAGTACACAGGGGCCATTGCGATTTTTGTGTTTGTAAACTGTGTCACGACTGTGCGTGCCCGGTCGAGAAACATGACAGTTTCCTTATGTTAAAGCTTATTATTTTAAACACACGTTTAAAGTGTCTGTTAAGCTAGTCTACTTGTTATACTACTTTACTCACTGTCTTCAGGCTTTGGTTTCGATCTCAGCCCGAGTATTATTTTCTTTTACTTACAATAAGTGAACTGTTTGGGGGGGGTATCGTAATGATCGCATGCATATGTCTCAGTTTTTTTTTTTCCATTTCTTTTACTTCATGTTTTAAAAAAGCATTTAGCATCACGTTTAATATCTTCCAACATTCTTTTTTAAAAATAAATCAGAAATCTGCAATAATTGGAATATAAATAAAGCGGAAGTGTGTAAAAATGACCGGGGAAATAAGAAAACATTGGTCAGCACTCTGTCTCTAATATTTATTACTAAATAATTATATATAGCCCCATTTAATTCGAGGCCTTTCAGAAACAAATATATAATGTGATTTGTGTTTCAGGTCTGATTATTTGGTAAGGCATTTGAGAGAAAATGAAATAAGTCAGTCAAACAGATACAGATTTCAATTTCTTAGATATATATATAATGTAAAAGAATGTGACTTGGCTCCACACTCTTTGAGTAAAACGTATATATATATATATATATATAACTACTTCATTTACTCACATAAAATTAATATACGAACGTATAGATTTATGCGTAAACTTTAAGTATTTACTTCAAAAGTGCTCAATACGTAGGTAGAGCTAGTTAGTAATTTATAAAATATATATGGCGATTAAGCTACACTGAATATTCGGCGTTTCATACACTATAGGATTCGTCAGGCTTATGCGCCTATATATATATATATATATATATATATATATATATATATATATATATATATATGTGTGTGTGTGTGTGTGTGTGTATGTGTACAGGTTTCATCACAGACAATTGCAGCGAAGAGAGTAGAACTGGACAAAGAAAAGGCATGACGCATCTATATTCTTCTTATTATAAAATATAATACCTTTATGCAAATACGAATTGTAATATATCCCTGTGTGATGCCCCTCTATATAGCATATGTTTATATGTCGAGTTGATACGTTGCTATACGATATGATCAGTTTATACGTCGATTATATATCATGCTGGCTATACAACACACACACACATACACACATATATATATATGTGTGTGTGTGTGTGTGTGTGTGTTGTATAGTCAGCATGATATATAATCGACGTATAAACTGATCATATCGTATAGCAACGTATCAACTCGACATATAAACATATGATATATAGCGGGGCATCACACAGGGATATATTACAATTCGTATTTGCATAAAGGTATTATAGTGTGCGTGTGTGTGCTTGTTTGTATATATATATATATATATGTGTATGTATATATATATATATATATATATATATATATATATATATACAAAAAGCACACACATGCACACTTTTTGTGGAACTTGGACTTGGGGAAATTATTGCAATCAGAAAGCCAATTGGGCTGATTGCCTATGAAAAGGACAATTCCAAGCTTTTAGAGAAACATGAACAGAGGTTTACCACCTGTTACTTTAAGAAGGCAATATAGCTAAACATCGTTCAGAAACAGTTCTCTATCGACGAAGAGTAGAACGGCAGAGGGAGACAATGGCAGAAATTAAGAAAATGTTATCTTCCTATCGTAAACTTATTGGTTGTGCCGAAAAGAAACACCCGAGAAATACACAGATAGTTGGTTTTAATGGTTTTATCACATTTGTTATAGTCCTTTAAAATATATACTGTAAAGTAGATTTTAAGAGCAACCTCGGATTGTTTTCTCTACAAAAAGTCATCATTAAGCGAAATAAAAGGTCAAGGTGGTCCTAAAAAAAGCACTGACAGGAAAAAGCTAAATGTTAAGTGATGGTGATTAGAAACTGAAAAATATAAATTAATTTTAAGTATTTTGTAAAGCCGGACTTGTAAAGCATAACTCGAAAGGTAAGGTTCCTCATTTTCGTATCAATGTTTGTCGTAATTTGTTGTGAAGTGATGCTGAGGTTGGGTACTATTTGGCTCTCATTTCATTCAAAATTTACGCTTATTATAAAACTTAATGAGTGTTATTATTTAAAAAAAACTTAATGACTGTGTTTGTTATAAAAGTTAATCAGTGTTTTTCAGGGCTTGAAACAGAGAAGACGAATTAGATTCAACCCCCCGTTTAGAATACGATAATTGCTGGATACGAAAAGCAAGCTTGAACCTATTTATTTCGTATCTAGGGGTCTCTCTCCCTCCCTCTCTCTCTCTCGCTCTCTCTCCCTCTCTCTGTCTCTCTCTCTTTTTCTCTATCTCTCTTTATATATATATATATATATATATATATATGTATATATATATATATATATATATATATATATATATATATATATTCGGATACATTTGACATACCTACTCTTAAGCACACTTTTCCTATTTCTATACATAATGACAGATCTCCGGTTTGCAATTACTGCTTGGAGACGTTTTATGTCCGTCTTCACATGAGTATCTCAACATGGTTTTAGGTATATTTATCAAGCATTGTCGTCGAGTTTTCTTGGTTATTCCTGACTTCGATGTAAAGTATCACTCAGCTGAAGGACAACCGTTATTATACAACATAAAGCGATTTGAGCCATAGGACCAGTTGGAAGATACTAAATATATCTGCCATAATAATTAGATCGATTATTCTCAATAGGATAATATGTGGAATCATGAAGAAATTGACTCCAAGTGCTGTTCTTTTCATAAAGCTAACGTCAACGAGTTTTCCGGCTAATCACACACACACACACACACACACACACACACACACACACACACACACACACACACACACACACACACACACGCACACACACACAGATATATATATATATATATATATATATATATATATATATATATATATATATATACATATCAATGGCCAGAAAATATTTATATTTATACAAACGTTATTCGCTACATGTGCATACATGCAACGTTTCCGATTTCTTCCGAGATGTAACGTCATCAGGCCGAAATCCATACGTTAACATGAGAGCGAGTGTATTATTTTGTGGGTCACGATGACATCTTTTCCTTTGAAATGACTGTCGCTACATTGTTACGACCATTCAACAATCCATTACTTAACCACGAATTCTTCATAAATTTTGGTTTTGGCTTCTATTATAGCTAAAAAAAAGTTTATATATATATATATATATATATATATATATATATATATATATATATATATATAAACTTTATATTTATATATATATGTGTATATATATGCATATATATATATATATATGTATAATTATACATACATATCTGTATTCATATCTGTATATATATATATATATATATATATTTCTTCATTAGTTTTGGTTTCGGTTTCGAGTGAAGCTGATGCACCGAAATTATATGGGTATATATCTTTTTTATTTTGGAAATCACAACTTTATAAGACATAAGAATCGGTAGAAAATTTACTCTATAATGATATATAAAAAATTTGCATATTTTACGACCGGGCGTCTCTGCTAGCTTAGATAAATACTTTTGAAGTTTTAACAAAAGATCTACTTAAATATCAGTGCTTCTCGATTTACGCTAGACATCCACACAATGCCAGCATCAATATATTATATATGAATGAACCCCCCTGTGGATTTTCCACAGGCCCCACTAGTGTATTATAATACGACTACTACTACTACTACTACTACTACTACTACTACTACTACTACTACTATTATTATTAATAATAATATAATAATAATAATAATAATAATAATAATAATAATACGAAAATATTCTTATATAGAAGTAAAAATACTTTATTTCATGATCTATGATTGCATACGTGTTTACGTTGTGAAAAGACGCGGCTATAAAAATAAAAAAAATAAAATAAAATTACGAGGTTGAAGAAAAAGTTATAAAGAAATATTAGTAAGTATAAGAAGTAATATATTTTTTGTTAATATGTATTCGCTGTTATTAGAGTATAAAAAAGCCTTATGGAAACAAGCGTTGATTCGCACAAATTTAGTAAAAGAATAGAGAACGGGTGGCTTTATTCGTTATTAGATACACTTATGCCTTTTTTTTTTTGCACTCGACTGACTATTTCTAAAAGACCAACTCTCTAACTACCACATGATCTTGACTCTGTGCATCTTTATCCCTTTCATTCTGTTATAGAAGGTTTATTTCAGTTGGAAGAGTACTTCGTTCTATGAATAATACTTCAATGTAAAGTTTTACTGGTTATTTAATTTTCACAGGTCCCGCTAGTTTCACAGTAATACGATAAATGAAAAATTTCGGCATGATGACTATATTTTAAGTTTGTATAAATAAGAAAATTATGTAATAAAATAATTAGGCCTCTAACAAAAATATCAGTCAGTAGAATTATCTATGTTAAGTATAGTAGCATTGCATATAAGAATTCTCTGTTCAGCCAGTAATTTATGTATAGTTACTGTCCGGGTTTTCTCGATGAATATACAGAAATCCAAATTGTGTTTATGTGTTATGTATTCTTTCAAACCGGTACTTATTTTAGTAGGATACAATTACCATATTAAACGGATAAATATACGCACGCTGTAATTAAAGATCGTTGATTTCGTTACAGAAGTAAGAAATGAAAATATATTAACGATTTAGTTCTATTCATAAGTACTCAAGTCATAAAGTAAAGTTTAAAATATAATGCGCCATTGTTGCACAAGGTAATAACCAGAATGCTGAATAATTACCTAATCATTTAAACAGTTTTTCATGAACACATATATTATTTTCAATAATATGAAAAAAAAATAATATAAAATATCCAGTAGCTCTCTCATATTTATATGTTATTTGTTTATGAATTAGATTATACAGTTACGCACTTTGCGTCGATTATGCGTGGTAAAAAGCGATTGATCTCCCAACAAGGGAATACAGAGAGTAATGTTCAGGGTAAAGATTCATGAGAGTTCGATCACTTTTAATTGGCGCGGGCTTTATATCTGTATTAGATTAAGAAAAAAATCATCCAAGCAGTACACACATACAAAGAAGACACGATTTATATGTAACTTTCTATTGCATAACCTAGTATGATGTTCCAGTGAGTATGTCAGCCGAACTCAACGTGGGATGATTTGTTTATATTGGCGAGGACTTTTTTAGAATCATTGATCCATTTGGAATCATTGCTAACCTCAGAAAATGCAAAAGTTTGTCACATGACATAACAAATAATAAGGCTCAGATTCTAATAATATTCCTCTAGATGCATGCGGTGATGGTGAATGAGTATACATTCCGTTGAGTTGATTTAAATATACTAACCTGAACATTATTCTACAACTAGCATAATATGTACAGCACCTAGTATTCCAAAATAGTAACCACTCTGGTTCTGGTCACGCTCATTTTTTGTTACTTCGGTAATATAAAAAAAAATCTCATGTGACAACATGATAATGCCCTATCCATGTTGAGCTGATGAGAGTCTCGCGAAATTATAACTTCTGACACTGCGGATCCGTAAGCACGAGAATAGAATGGCTGCAGGAATAAAAATATAGCATGGACAATCTTATCTAAACCGTTGATCATCATTCAATTCCGACTAACGCCTTAGTCAGGCTGAGTGTTAATTTGTTACATTCAAATAATCGTGTACATTGCTATAGCAACGATGAGGGTCTATTTTTCACATTACAAAAATTAGGTATATTGATCAAGTAATTCTGAGTGTTTTTTGTCGCATCCTAAAAATCACATACACTGATAGTAGGTATGTGTGTTTATTTGCCACAGTCTAAACATCACATACATTGATCAAGCAATTATGAGTGTTTATGTTTTATTTAACTATTGTATACTTTCATTTAACAATTTAATAAACAAAAGCTGATTTCTACAAAATACGGACCGTGCTGAAATAATAACGTTATTATTAAGAAAGTCATTATTTATATGAGGAGAGGATTTTACTTTTTAAATGTATCCTGTACTCTCATCAAACAATTAACCACACACACAAATCTTACTCAATATTTTGCTCAAGATAGCAAATGGTACATAGACATAAAAGGTTCTTCTATCAGAAGAATAGAAGATATGTTCAAAACTAACTTAACTTTTCTCATTGTTTTATACTATCACGAGCAACACCGGGTAGCCCTGCTAATAAAATATAACATTTAAGTAATATTATAGTTATAAGCACTATTAAGTAAAATCAAAGTTGATCCCGTATTGTGAATTGAGAATAGATCGGCGAAGTACCTAAACGCATTATTCACAACTTCAAACTGAATGTTCGAATACGCTTATCGCGGTATGAATTATGAAAAGCTCGCTTACATAATTTTATAAATAACTGAATTCACTTTAATTTTTATTTTAATTCCGGGTGGCTGATAAAAATGATGCTTGCCATGTTTGACTAGATAATTATATTTTCTTACACCTATTATTGCATAAGAATGAAGCATTAGTGTCTGTGGGTGTACACAAAACCTATTAATATTTATTTAGAAAATATTTTATAAATGTGATGAAACTGTTTTATTCATTTTTTTTTCATTTTATTGCAGTTTTTGCATGCCTAGTTATTTATTTTTAACATAAAATACTAAAACGTGCTTTTTTAAAAATCATTTTTAAAAACTAATTACAGAATTAAATCTACCAGAATGCATTTTGATTATTATATTTTTTCTCTTGTTCGTTCTCGGTTTCTCAGTGTGTGCGATTTTGTACATATGTATGTTTTTTTATTCCAAATCAGAATGATTGTATCATAAAAGTATCATGGCAGAAGTAATTATGTTCTCTTTTCCCAAGTAATTATCTACATAGGCGAGTGATTGCGTGTCAAGAAGCGAGTGTATATTTAATGAGTTTCATTTTCGTAGATGTCAACTTCATGTGGCCTTCTCCTGCAACAAGGAATTGGCAATGGACCAGATGGGATGAACTATGTCTGAGCTGAGGTGGTAAAACTGCTGCCGGGCTCAATTATAACGAATTGATTGCTGTAAGCTCTAAAAAAAATTACTTGCAAACACAAGTAAATGCACAGTTTATATATATATATATATATATATATATATATATATATATATATATATATATATACGAACAAAAAGTTAATAACATGTTAAATATATATATACATATATACATATATATATATATATATATATATATATGAACGAGTATATGTGTGTCTTTATATGTATAAATATATGTGAATGAATATATATACATATATATATATATATATGAATATATATATATAGATAGATAGATAGATATACAGACAAGAAAGTTACGAATAGAAATAACTTTCTTTTAAACGAAAATAAATGTAAAGTGTATATGTATATATACATTGGTATATATTACTGCTACTTCTACTACTACTACTACTACTGCTACTACTACTACTACTACTAATAATAATAATACAATATTATAAATAGCTCGCTGCAAAAGTAATTGTACAAATGAAAATTCAGGGAACAGAGAGGCAGAGGATAACAGGAGAAAAATGAGACGAGAAATTGTTACACGGATGACTCGTAAGGAGTGCAAAACATGCATCTCATGAAACTACTTTTAAATGGCTACGAAAAAGATCATTAAACAGATAAACGTAGTAGCTTCTAACCGCCATATAAGATAATGCAATTGGAATCAACTATATTAAAACAAAGTTAGACAAGACATAAGAAAACTTGAAATGCAGACCCTGTGCACAAATATAGTAAATGGAAAACCACATACTAAATGAATGCAGCAAATTAGGCCACCACAATATGAGAAATGAAATTACCAGCTGGGAAAAGACGTACACTTGGAACTATGCAAATTACTATATCTAAAAGACAAGGACAATTAGTAAATTCACAAACAGGAAGAAAAGCAGAAAAAAATAAAACTCTGCGTTATATTGAGACGCAGATATATAAACAATTTCAAGCATAGAAACCAAATGTCATAATAATTTACAAGCTGGAAAATCTATCCTGATATAAAAATTTGCCGTTCAAGCAAACCATGGGCTTAATATAAAGGAGGAAGAGCAGCGAAGCAAATAGAGAGTGTGGCCAAAATCTTAACGGGATTCTGAAGATAACGAATGTCGATGCCAGACCAATATCTGTAGGAGTACCTGTAACACTTCAAAACTAGAAAGATAGAAATTGCAAGAGCAATAATAGAAAACAAATAAAACAGTATGTGTTCAGCTCAATTAAAAAAAAAATATTTTCAAATCGAGAAGGCGAAAAGAAACCCCGCAAAATGGAAAATTGATATTTAAATGTAACTTAAGAATGTTAATGAAACACAAATACAAAAGAGGCACAATAAACTAGTTAATATCTACCAGCATAGCCTTCTGCAATTTGGCAGCTTGAAAATTTTGGGACATTCTCTAGAATTAGTTTGCGACATTACTCAGGTGAAAGGGCATCCCACTTTTATTTTATTTTTGACCAAAGTTCTTCCAGATTTAAAATTTTATCATTGCGTAGCTGTTGCTTAATTAACTGCTATATGTTTCCGAGGGATTGAGGCCTGGAGATTGTGCAGGCCAATCAAAATATTGAATATCATGCCCTTCAAGGAATCTAGTGACATTGCCAGCTGTGTGAATGGGAACATTATCCTGCATGAGGGTGGGATTGCCATCCAAATTCCGGCCAAAACGCGGTAGAAAATGCTCAGTCAACACATTACTGCACTTGGTCGAATTAATTCGATCTAGCAAATGAACTATAAGCCTTGGACTATTTGTACTAATAACGCCCCACACCAACACTGAACACCCACCATCTTGCAGCGTTAAACCTGTATACCTAGGATAAACTTCCTCGTCCTTTCTTTGACAGATACACTGCCTACTATCAATGCCTAGCCTTTCATAACGACAAATAACTTTCGACCAATGTGAAGACTTGCATCTTGAAAGCCAGCCTGCAAAGTAAATTCCTTTAATCTGTTCTTTACTGTAAACTCTAAAAAGTTGACATTTTAAGCTTGTTTTAGTCTTATTTGTTGCAGCGGAGTCTCTTTTTGCCTTCTCGAGTTGAAGCTATTTTGTTATCGACGTGAACACTAGGATACTTCAATAAAACGTCAAATATAAACAGTTAACATTACAGAGGTATAAAAGACGAATCAAGTAGGGTATATGTTACTCAAACAGTTACATTCCATTTAGCTTAAATTTGCGTTTTTTTTTTTTAAATGACAAGTGCGGACTTTCTTTTTAAGGGACTTTCTTTTTGCCCATACGACACATACGTAAGCCAGACATATAGAAACTGCTACAGAGGTAAAACACAAAGTAACACGGCACACAAGCAATAAAACTGACATTATAATTGTAACTTTAACCTCTTGCCTACGTTCAAAATAAAGGGAATTGACATAAACAGTCGCCATATCAAAGATTTAAAGAGGATTCAGGAATATGGAAAAACCGTGGAGAGAAAATACGGGCCAAACCTCCGCTGCATGAGTGCAAATAAAACTGGGACCTTAGGGACGCTTATTACCACCCAAATCCTTGTATAGACAGATGATCGCTGACAACGAAAAATTCATGGTTAAAAGCTGTTGTGATAACGCAAATTCAACCGTAAAGGAAATCGAAACAGGTAGAGGATACTATAAATGCGAGGAAATTGGTTATCAGTCAGACTAAAGAACACCACAGGTTGTTCTCAAAGATAAATATTTTGTGATGGGTTCTGTGATTACTTCTAGTGATTAATAATAATAATAATAATAATAATAATAATAATAATAATAATAATAATAATAATAATAATAATAATAATAATAATAATAATAATGAAACCAACGAAATGTAAGTTTACGTCTTTTTAACAAAAAGAAGTTAAATCTTACTTCGAATTTATTTCAGAAAACAGTCTTTGTTTCGATAGGAACGCATAATTCTGTTTGTCAATACAAATTTGATGAATATCCTCTAAAAATAAATGCAAAAATAACCAGACGAGTGAGTGGCGAGACTTATTACTTGAGGAAAAAAAAGAGGAAATCATTTTTTATTCTTTTTTTGGCAAAGACGGGCAGAATGTTTGCGTATGTGGGCATGTGTGTACTAGAAAGGACTGCCACCCCATCCTTACCCTCACCCTCTACTGACCAACGACCTGGCATTTAACTTAATACAGGAGCCGAATTAGGGAAGTTTAACACGCTCGTAACAGAAACCTCTTTTAAAGAAACCAACAAAATGTTAGTTTACGTCTTTAAAAGTTAAATCTTACTTCGAATTTATTTCAGAAAACAGTCTTTGTTTCGATATAAACGCATGTTTGCCCCTGCAAATGTAATGAAAATCCTCTAAAAATAAGTTGTAAAAATTACCAGACGGGCGACTGGCGAATTATCTAGTTAAATGTTAGTTCGAATTTATAACAGAAACCAGTCTTTTTACTTATATAGACGTATAAATTTTCCCCGTTTCTGAACAAGGGAATTAAATACCACAGCGACGGGGAAAATTGCCTTCCTCTTTTCCCATCCAACATTTCCAGCGGCTAAGCAGTATGGTGTAAGGTAGACCTATCTTCAAACACCCTCTTTCAGAGCATTACTTTCGACTTTTACTAAGTACAATACTAAGTTGGAATTTTAATTTTTTTATTTTATTTATTTTTTATATATTTATTATTATTTATTTATTTTGTTCATGTCCCATATGTATGTGTGATAGTGTACGACACCTCTTGTATACATGGGAGCTTCACACTATCCCTGCGTCAGAACCACATGTAAAACTCTTCTGGGCTCGGTGCTTCCACAAACACCAAAATATGAAAAATGTCAATTACAAATTATCCAAACCATGGGACCCAGAAGAAAGATCTGGGTGTCTTGATCGGCAGGGGTTCCTCAGTAGCCAGCATGGGGGACCCAGTCGTCATCCTGCGACTGTTGGCCAACTTTCTAGTTTCAGAAACTTAAATAACGCTGAACAGGTAAGTATAGCCTATAATTTTAGGGAACATAATGATACCGAACAAATACAGCACAGCCATGATAACCATCAAAATGAAAAAAAAAAAACGAAGAAAGAAGTGGACAACAAAAGAGAATAGACTGCTAATGGAATGCTATTATAGAAGTCATCCTAAATATAGATATGGAGGTTATCGAAAACGACTGAAAGAACTATGGGACCTATCAAGTGACTATCATACGACGGAACAAAGAATTGCGGACCAAGCAAGACTGATACTCAAGACATGTTGGCTCTCTACACTAGAACTAAGAGAAATTCAGCGAACAATAAATGATGAAACTGAACAAGAAGCACCCCGCAACGAGACCGCACGTAGAGAAACCTCACAAGCTGAAGCCTCACAAGTAAAATCACCAAAGACCGATGACCAACAAAGAACGAAGTCTACAAACGTGGAAACCGAGAACAATGAAACAGAACTAACAGAGAATGAAATAAATAAAATAAACAAAATAATACAGCTGATCAACGAGGGAAAAACAAAGCTCCCATCGTTAAGGAACCAAGAGCAGAAGAAATTAAAAACAGAAACGGAGGTTAACAAGCTCCTCCCACACATCCCAACAAATGCAATCACAGACTTAAACAACCTCATTTACGCAGGCGTCAAAATGGTAAGTATGAAACTCAAATCAGAAAAACAACCATGGACAAGCGGACGGGCAAAACCTGGATGGCAAATAAGACTAGAAACTGAAATACACAAACATAAAAAAGAAAACAAAATGATCAACAGGAAGAAAGCAATGTGGAGAAAAAGGAACGTTGGAAATGTAACTGGCATGTGGAGGCTAAACAAGAAACATGAAGAACTAGGCAAAAAATAAAAGCAAAAAAGCGAGATTGAGACTATATAGATATAAATCTGAAAATTGCAAACAAAACAGAACATTTGAAACTAATGAAAGCCAATTCTACCAAAATGTGAACGGAGGAAAAACAGAAACAGAACAACTAAATCCGACAGAAACAAAACTCTACTGGAATAATATATGGGAAGATCGACGAGATCACAATTGAAATGCCGAATGGCTGAAATACATGAAAACGAGTTGCAACAAATAGAAGAAGGAACAGCGAATGAAATCATAAAGGAAACCATAAAGAAAACCATAGGAAAATGGCAAACTGGAGAGCATCAGGGCACGATGGGATACATGCATACTGGTAAAATAATTCACAACCTCACATGACAGACTAGCCCAAAACCTGAGAATATGTGTACAGGAAGCAAACGTACCAGACTGGATGACAAAATGTAGAACTACTCTGCTACAGAAGGACAAGGAAAAAGGATCAGTCCCTAGCAACTATATGCCAATCACGTGCTTACCAACTATGTGGAAGATACTGACAGTACAACTGTGGGAACACATCTACCACTCCCTAAATAACCGTGGACTGATCCCCGAGTAGCATAAAGGTGCCAAAAAAGATAAAGAGGAACCCATGACCTGCTATATATATATATATATATATATATATATATATATATATATATATATATATATATATATATATATATATATATATATATATATATATATCAAAAGATGCTAAAGGAGGTAAAAAGGAGGAGAA
Source organism: Euprymna scolopes (assembly GCF_053919585.1). Taxonomy (NCBI): domain Eukaryota; kingdom Metazoa; phylum Mollusca; class Cephalopoda; order Sepiida; family Sepiolidae; genus Euprymna; species Euprymna scolopes. Next base: position 152,318,905 of record NC_136485.1, on the reverse strand, counting down.
AGAATTTAGCTACATCATGGATCGACTACAAAAAACACAGACAGGATACCCCAAGCATGGATAAGGATAATTGACTGCCTAAAAATGTATAAAATACCAGGCGGGATAACCAATGAAATAGAAAATGCAATGACAACCTGGAGATTGGAATTGACAGCTGATGGACAACACATAACAGAAATGAACATGCAACGACGCATTTTCCAAGGAGACTCTTTATCACCATTACTGTTCATTATAGCCATGCTGCCCTTGAGCAGTATTCTGAGAAAGTGCCAAGCCGGAACAAGTTCTATACAAAGGAAAAATGAACAACCTGATGTACATGGACGATCTGAAACTTTTTGCAAGGACCGAAAAGGAGCTACAGACACTACTTAACACTGCCAGGATCTTCAGCCAAAATATCAAAATGGAATTTGGAATGGAAAAGTGCGCACAACTAGTTATAATAAAGGGAACACTGGAAACGACAGAAGGCATGGAACTACCCAACCAAACAGAAATGATGGCACTAGGGGAACTAGACGACTATAAATACTTGGGAATTCTGGATGCGGACAAAATAAGACCAACAGAAATGAAAGAGAAAATTGGAAAGAAGTACCTTAGGAGAACAAGAAAACTCCTGGAAACGAAATTATATAGCAGAAACCTAATAAAAGGTATAAATGCATGGGCAGTATCACTAGTAAGATACTCTGGACCGTTTATAGGGTGGACAAAAGAAGAACTGAGACAACTCGACCAGAAAACCAGGAAACTCATGACTATGAATAATGCACGACACCCAAAAGACGATAGTAACAGGCTGTACGTGAAAAGGAAAGATGGCGGGAATGGACTGATCTGTATAGAAGGCCGTGTGAAGGACACGGAACAAGAACTAGAAAAATACATTACAAAACACTGAAAGGATAAGAATGGCAGCGAGAGACACTGAAAAAAAACCCAGAAAACAGAGAGACAAATGACAAAACGAGAAAAGAGAAGTGGGAAGTGAAACAACTCCACGGAAGTTCCATAAGAATGAGAAAAGATGAGAATAACGAAAACATCTGGATATGGATGCGAAAAGGACATATAAACGTAGAAACTGACTCTCTAATAATTGCAGCACAAGATAACTCGATTTGAACCAACCATATCAAAGCAAGACTCGATAAAACACAAGAAAACTGGAAATGCAGACTCTGTGGACAAAGAGACGAAACGATATAGTAAGTGAATGCAGCAAACTGGCCGAAAAGGAATACAAAAACAGGCGTGAACTAGTGGGGATTGCGATGCACTGGGAATTGTGCAAACGACTGCATTTTGAGCGTACAGACAAATCGTAAAAGCCTAACCCCGCAACACCACTCGAAAACGAGAACCACAAAATCCTAGTGGACATGAACAAACGGACAAACCCATCCAAGCAAGAAACCAGATGCCGTAATAATTAAAAAGAAAGAAAAATCCTGTCAAATCGTAAATTTGTTGTCCCAGTAGCCCACAGGGTGAGTATGAAAGAAACGGAGAAACGAAGCAAATACACAGGCCAGCCAGAGGGTTCAAAGGATTTGGATGATGAAGAGAATAAAAATAGTACCGATAATAGTAGGAGGACTAGGAACAATTCCGAAAAAAATTCAAAAAAAGAATGGGAGAAATTGGAATAAGAGGGATAACCGCAAAAGTATAACGACTAAGAATAATGAAAACGACTGAAATATTATGAAAACACTTGAATGCGGAGAATAATACAAGTATACAATATAATGAAAAAGCGTTACAGGGAATTAAGAACACCGAAGCTGAATATCTACAAGTTCTACACCCCCATCATGCATGCCCCCATAATTTCATCACCGCTCCTCCCAATAAAAAAGTGACACCAAAAAGCTGAGAAGGGTCAAGACCGAGGAGAGAGCGCTAGCCAAACCTCGACTGGACAAACGCAGGGATAACTGGGACCTTAGGGAGGCTTAGTGCCACTTAAATTCCAGTATAAACCAATGGCCACTGCTGACGAGAAATCAATGGTAAGAGGCTGTCGCGATGATGCAAATTCATTTGCAAGTGCTATCGAAGAGGTGGAGAGAACTGGACGTCTGGGGAGACTTGTTGTCACTCAGCCTCCAGAGAACACCACAGGTTTCCAATCAGATCGTTTGTTGATTTGTGTGAAAGCTCCATGTGAGCCAATAATAATAACAATAATAATAATAATAATAATAATAATAATAATAATAATAATAATAATAATACAATCAGCATGAACTTCTAAACACTGGAACAGATTCAAAACAAAGTAGTAGATATTGCGCACACTATGTGCGCAATAGCTATTTATGCAGATCTGTATAATATACAAAAAAATATGTATGTTTACTACTTCCGCTCACACCGTTGTATATGCATCTCATAAAGAAATTCGCGGTAAAACGTAGACAATGGAACACCTTTATATCTTAGCCGATCACTTACTGAAGTAAAATGCAAAAAAATTCAAAACTAACATAATTTTTCATGTAAGAGTTACATATATACACATTCATCACAATACGCCAACATACGCACGCACTATTTCATATGTATAGATAAACAGAGGGAGGAGATTTATACGAGAATTAAGGTGGCATTCCTTTTTATTAAATATACTCGGGTGTGGTTTACGTTCTGAAAGAAAGGGAGTGTATAGTGTGTGAACCTGAGCAGTAGAGGTTTTGGAGGGAGATGTGGTAAAGAAAGTAGAGGTGGGGTGAGTTTTGATCTGGTGAGGTGGTCTCTTTTTGAATTGAGATTCTACTGAAACATGTATGCATATATGTAACCAATAATGTTTGTGTAATGAACATACTATATACTAGCTCTGTACTAAATTAAGCACTCTTTGATAATAACGCGGGTTTCCTTGGACTTACATCAAGGAAACCAATCTATACCACCTTTATACATATATCTATATCTATATATCTATATTGATATATGAATATACCAATATATATATATATATATAGAGAGAGAGAGAGAGCGAGAGAGAGAGACATATATACATACAGACATACACACATACAAACACACATACATACATGGATGAAGAGATTTAAATAGATAGATAGATAGATAGATAGATAGAGAGAGATAGGCATAGGAATACTTGGTTGTATCATCTTAGTAATACTTAATAATTAGGCAAATAAAAGATATCATTTTTAATTTTCATATCCACATACAAAACATCTACAAATACCACCAGCACTTCTAGATTAACACTGCTATTAATACGACGAATTTAGTACCATTCTTAAAAAAGATATACAAATACATCTTCTATAATAATAGATGTAATGGAATTCTACTAGTTGTAATAATATAAATCAATACCAAATTATTATAAAAAGTAAATATAATAATAATTCTAAAAAAATTACCCCAAAATTAATTAAAAAAAAATGAAATTGGCATGCAGTTTTATGCAGGTATACCTACGTAAGCCATGTATTTTTTCTGGAAATAAACTAAATTTAAAAATGATGCTTAAAAGAATAGTTTGAATCTAATTATTGTTTCCCTTGGAAGTATATGCCGTGACATATTATAAAGACAGTAAATACGTAATCTTTTACAGTAATATTTGTTTAAGTGTAACTTATTACAGGGTGATTCCCCAAAAAACAGAGGGCATTCAATTGTGTTTCTAAGCATTTTACCGTCAACGGAGAAAAAAGGCAAAAGGCCCTAGTGTTTCGATGTGATGTTTTGAATATAATAAACTAGTTATGACCAAAGTTTCATTTCATTCGGGAAAAAACACCAAGAAACGGGGCCTAATTATAGTTGTGGCCCGTTTTTTTTTGGGGGGGGGTCAGCCTATATATCATTACGTAGACTGGAGTTATTTTGTCCACCCGGGGTGACTTTCAACCATTGAAAAATATAAAGATTTAATGTGTAAATAATATATCCGCTCTGAATTTAAAATATAATTTCCAGGTCTAATATGATTTAATATTTTTTAAACACATTGTAGTGTGGCAGATGATATTTACTGCCGATTATTGACACATTTGGTACTTTATTTTTTAATAGCTTATAATCACTTCGAATGGCCAGAGTAACCAAAATTTACAGTACATTATACTATTACGAGAATCATTATTACTCCTAAATTATTATTACAAGTAATAAGAAGCCGCACGTGCGTGCTCCCCCCCTCTGGTGCTTCATGTGAGATGACGCCACAAAAAAATAGTGAGGAAATGATGAATGTGAGAAGTGTGAAGGGCCAACGTTGCTTTCACATTAAAAATATCTAATGGATGGAGCAAGAGTTATGGGGTAAAAAGTGTCATTTTTTTCAATTTTAATGCATTTGTGACCGCGTTTAATCTCATGAGAACGCCGAATCACAGTGAAAAATAGACAAACGGGGCAGTTGCACGCCTAAAGTTATGCTTTTTTTTATTACATTTTCACCCCAAACAAGGCACATTGCAACTTTGGTGTAGGGGGCTACTATCAAGGGAAACATCTACTGGGGTACTATGTAGGGATTTGGGCAGCGAGATGTTGGTTCACGTTGCACTTGAACTTATGCATGTCAGTACAGTTGGGGAAGCAGTGACCTGGAATGGAATTCCAGAGTCTAGTAGTTCTGGGGAAGAAACTACTGGAGTAGAAAGATATTTTATATCTAGAGATCTCTACAGTGTGGGGGTGGGATTTTGCAGCTTGTCGGGTCTGTCGAGGGTGTTTACGTCGTGGGGGCACAAGTGATTGCAGTTCATCAGAGCATTCACCATTATAATACTTGTAGAACAGGCAGAGGGATGCAACGTTTCGACGATTGGACAGAGGCTGAAGCTTAGATGCCAGTTTAGGGCCTATCAGATTTGCGACTCTCTTTTGAACCCTGTCAAGGAGCGAGAGACTAGTAGCCGATGCACCAGCCCAAATATGACAACAATGCTCCATACATGGGCGAATAGTGGCCTTGTAGAGGTACAGGATACTTTCGGGTGTTAGAAGTTTTCTAGCACGGTAGAGAGAGCCCACCTTCCTCGCAGCGGACCTGGCAATGCTCTCGATGTAATTGTTCCAACTCATGTTTCCTGTGAACGTTAGGCCAAGGATTTTGAGAGACGTACTCTCAGATAAAGAGTCGTTGGCCATTGCTATAGGTGGTAGAGAAGGTTTCTTGTAATCATTGAATGAAACCAGTTTTGTTTGGCGGCATTGAACGAGACCATCCATTTTTGTCCCCATTCCACTACTGATTGGAGGTCATCCTCTAGTGTTTCTGCCATTACTTTAGATATATGTTCATTTGTTTTTCTGTCGTGCCTGCTATAGAGGGTGGTGTCATCAGCATATATACCCATCTCAGAGGCAATTTTGTCGGGGAGGTCATTTATGAATATCAGGAACAGCAGAGGTCCAAGGATAGATCCCTGGGGCACTCCCGCATTTATATCATATTGTTTAGATGTACGACCGTCGAGGACAACCTGGATTTTTCTCTTATCTATGAAGGATTTAATTATGTTAAGTATTCTACCAGTGATACCGTATGATCTAATCTTCCTGAGGAGCCCCTCATTCCATACCCTGTCAAAAGCCTTAGATATATCTACAGCTACCGCTCTGCCCTCTCCCGCTTTGTCCAGTGAATGGTATATGCGTTCAGAGATTACAGTGAGGATGTCTGCTGTGGAACGGGCTTGTCTAAATCCATATTGTTGGTAAGTCAGAAGTTTAGCATCTGTAAGGTTCTGGACTAGAACATGGTTAATTAAGGTCTCAAATATTTTGGCAAAAAGTGGGAGGAGGCTAATAGGGCGATAATTTAATGGGCCAGTTCTTTCGCCAGAATTCTTGAATACTGGTACCACAGAAGCAGTTTTCCAGCAGCCCAGAAAGCAAGATTCATTAAGGCATTTGTTGTAGAGTACGGAGAGAACTGGAGCTATTTCGGCTGAGCACTTTTTTAATAGCACAGCTGGGATGAGGTCGGGTCCACATGCTTTTGATGTGTCAAGGTTTTTTATGATATCATGCACCTGAGCAGTAAATATTAATTCAGCACCATGGAAAACAACTATATAGGCATACATATCAAGTTTCTGAATAATATGACAAAAGAGCTCCAAAAATCCGTGTTGTTTAACCCAATTGTCCCAGAGGGAGCGAAGCATAATTTTGCCAGTTTAACTCATACTGAATTTATATTAAGAACAATAGCCTCTACATTTTTGCCAAGTTTCAGGAAAATCTAATGGATAGATCAAACGCTATAGGACAAAAAGTGTCATTTTGGGCTTTTTGGGGTCATTTTTGAACTCTTTAGAGCCTCATGGGACGCCGAATCTCAGTAAAAATGTATAATGGTGCAGTTTCAAACCTATGCACATGTATATTTTAGTCCACCACCGTGAAAGGTCATTAAATAGTAAGACATATAAAGTTTTTGTTGGGAAATATGAAAAAAGAGCCAGAAAAAGGGAGTAGCACTAAAAACCCCCGAGGACGCGAACCAGATTTTTACAGGGTCAGACAAAGTGGATTTATATTAGGGATAATAAGCTCCACATTTTGACCATGTCTCAGAAAAAAAAACTAATGATGGATCAAAAGTTATGGGTGAAAACGTGAAATTTTGGGGCATTTTGGTGCATTTTGACCACTTTTGAGCCCCTGTGGACGCAACTAGAATTTTCGCGATTTTTGTTTTTTACTGTGAACACCTATATAATGAAATACAATCCGTGGCAAACTTTCAGGAATACTAATGGACGGTTACCTAGCAATCTTCCGGAATAATAGACACAGGACTTAGTGACGCCATTGAAAATATAGGTGCTTCTCCGATAAGAATAACATGGCAGGAAAAAGAGAACAAACCCGACTCTAAAACGCGTTCTTTTTTTTGGTAATTAACTAATAAAATATTTCCTTTTAAAATGTGTATGTACTACAATAACGTCCAAAACTAAGGGACATTTTTTTAAACCTAATATTTGAAAGAAATAACAACTGTGAAAAGCTGAAATTTTGACAACTGGTAGTCGTTACCATCCATAATAACAAGCGAAAAATTTCAATCATTGGCAATGGATAGAATAAATTATAACGATAATTTATTTATGTTCAAATTAGGAAAAAATAGATATAGGTTGTTTAAACAGTTACATTCAATTTAGCTTAAATTTGCGTATAAAAAATGACATGTGCGGACATTTATTTTGCTGGAATATATACATATAATATATATATATATATATATATATATATATATATATATATATATATTGCAATAAGGAAGGGAAGACTGTTATGATTAATGATTAAAAGTAAATTTGTATATATATATATATATATATATATATATATATATATATATATATATATATTCCTTCAATCTTCTCTCCAAAAAAGGGGAACAGGAGTGGAAAGAAAGAGAAATGGGGAGCCAGCTGACCGATTTCGACACTCGCTTCTCCAAGCTGTATTGAATGAATTTTTAAAACAAAGAATGAAAAAGCGATTAAAATTGCGTTTTATTCAATTTACGGGGAGAAAAATAGTGGAGAAACGATTAAGATAAAACAGGGTTATGGTAAAATACCCTAGAGATTAATCACGTTTAACCCCAGGAGATATTCCTTTTGCTTGCACAGGGAAGGTTTTCTAAGTCGAACGTGAATAGTCTCCAAGATCTTATGGTGATATAGCGAATGAGCACGATTCGTAATAGAAAAAGAGTACGTGCTAAAGTTCGCTGCACAAGACGGGGTTTTTAAGTAAATGATCAGTAATTAAAGACTTGTATGTGTTAGTAACATCGTCCGTTACTCGGTAGGTTCCATTGTTAATTTTACTGGGTATATGTTGTTAGATTCTTTCATTTTATTTTAATGTCGTTCTACCCAAGTAGTTGGCACCGCAACCACATTCAAAAGTGTAAATAACTTCCATGAACTGTCGAACCTTTTGTTTGGCAAATTTCTCACTTACTGTGCCCAATCAAGACAATCGTAGATAAATAGGACATTTGATCACTGTATTCTCTTTAATTCGAGAGAATTCAGCCAATTTACTTTGAATAAATGACCTAACCACATCTAGTGAGTACCAGTTTTTGGATAAAGTATCCGTAATTGTTTCCAATTCCTCATCTAATTTTAGCTTGGAACAAATCGTAAGGGCATGATGTGTTAGAGTCCAAATTAGATTTATCTTACGTTTTTTATGTCGAAATGAATCCCAACGAGTGTACAATCCTGTAAATGTTGGTTTACGGTATATAGATGCATGGCAACTAGATGGTGTTTTTGTTACCAATACATCAAGGAAAGCTATGGATGAATTGCACTCTCCCTCATAAGTGTACTTTAACGCGGAGTGCATTCCATTGAGTAAGGAGAAAAAGTTGTTTGCTTACGTTTGGTTATTAAATAAACAGAAAGCACTCTTCATAGAATGCCAAAAAATATTCGCCATAGTCGGTCCACCATCTTTTTGCCGATACATAATATTGTTGAAACTAAATTCCACAGATGCCGTGGCAAATTTCATAAGTTCAATAAAGATGTTTTCAGGAATAGGAGGACGTGATATCCAGCAGCGATATAAAGAAAAATCTACACATCTATAGTTTCCAAAACAGGGAGACAAGTCAAAAGATTGCTAATTTCATAATAACACATAAATCTATTAACAACCTTAGATGTTTTTTTATAAAGTCATCAAAATAAAATGGATCTTTAAGACACTATTTACTATAGTGTTGTAAAACAAGTTATACAATGCCAAAGATCCATTTTGATACATTGTGTTGCGATGACCCTACCAGGGAGAGAATGGAACTTAATGGGATATCCGCTTTATGGGTTTTAGGGAGACCATATAACTTGGGCAGATACACCCAGAGGGGCTTATCACACTAGCTACGTTCGTAGGAATACACCGTTTTTGACCCACTTGACCAGTTTCTTTTGAAATTTGGTTTATGTGCTTTTATTTTCATTTATGAAATCACGGCTCTATAATAATATATACGAAATCTGGACAAATTAAAACATCATATTTAAGCGTTTTTACGACCGGGCAAAGCTGCGCGCTTCACGCCAGAATATATATATATATATATATATATATATATATATATATATATATATATATATATATATATATATATAATACAAATATTTTTACTGTACGTCCTAATAAAAATGGCTGATTCTCTAAAAAGAAAACGATCTCCAAGGTAGAGGGTAATCATATTATCGTCTTTAAAAAAATCAACACGTAAGTATTTATATATTGATCTTTTAATACTCAGCAAATAAAAAGCTTATTAGTAGGGGAACAATTAAAACTGTAAGTTGAAATTTACAATACTTATTCCGCGAAGTTTCAAAGAATGCTGTTCTTGCTATTCTTCTCATCAGAGGACAGAAATAAATCAGCAAATTATATTTGTAGCAATGATTAGATTTGCTGGTTTAAACTTTAAATTAAACTGCAATTTATTTTAGTCATCAATTTCAAAGATGTAAATATCCTTTAAATCTACAAGTGTAAAACTGTAGCCGTATTCAGTCGAATAATAAATGTGATTGTAAATTTTTACTTAGAGTTTTAATTTCTTCTTTCATATATATAGGGTGCCCACGAAGTCTGGCTACATAATGTATACATATATATATATATATATATATGTATATATATACATATATATACACACGTGTATATATATATATATATATATATATATATATATATATATATATATATATATATATATATATATATATACAGGTGCCCACAAAGTCTGGCTACATAATCTAGGGGATGCTTCCACTAAGTCTAGCCACATAATGTAGCCATAATTTCTTGACACCGTTATATATATATACACACATTCCCAAACTAATAAAAGCAAACACACACAAACACACCCACACACACACACACCCTACCCCACCCTAAAGGAAAAGAAAAAAAAAACATTAGGAGAAAGAGATAGCGACTGCAGCCAAGTCAACGGTCTCCCTCACAAGCCCAATAAAAGAGCAATAAAAATTGAGCATGCCAATGAATAATAAACACTTACAAGACTCCACCCTTGGAAAAACTTCAAATTAACTACGAGAATCGCCATTTTTACATATCCAACACACTTGAAAATAATTTCTGACGAGGACGCATCACAGAACGTCTGAAACCCGCGTAAAAACGATTTCAATGCCTTCAAAACATTATTACAATGATCCGAACATAATTCTCAATGAAAAACCAAGACGCAGAATAATAAAATAATGTTAAAAAATACACATTGTTGGTGACTACTCCCGTATTTAAATATATATATATTTATATATATATATATATATATATATATATATATATATATATATATATATATATACAGGTGCCCACAAAGTCTGGCTACATAATCTAGGGGATGCTTCCACTAAGTCTAGCCACATAATGTAGCCAGAATTTCTTGACACCGTTATATATATATACACATTCCCACACCAATAAAAGCAAACACACACAAACACACACACACACAAACCCCTACCCCACCCTAAAGGAAAAGAAAAAAAAACATTAGGAGAAAGAGATAGCGACTACAGCCAGGTCAACGGTCTCCCTCACAAGCCCAATAAAATAGCAATAAATTGAGCATGCCAATGAATAATAGTAAATTTGAAGTTTTTCCAAGGGGTGGAGGCTTGTAAGTGTTTATTATTCATTGGCATGCTCAATTTTTATTGCTCTTTTATTCGGCTTATTTAAATATATATATATATATATATATATATATATATATATATATATATATATATGTATATATATATACAGGGTGTCCGTAAAGTTACTATACAGTCTTATTGTTCTATTTATTATATTTGTATTAATATTTAATATATATTTTTCTTGATCGTGACTTGTGCACCAAAGTTTGTCAGAGTGTGGTGTCACGTTGTCGAGAATGTATTGGAGCTGAAGGCCTCCTATTTGAATATTTGTCATAGAAATTGTTTGCCTTGATTGTTACAGTCTCTTCGGACGTAACGCGTGTATTTTCTGAGATTTTTATAAACATAAAGGTGTTATTTCTTTTTATTTCTTTTGTTACAGATAAATATGTTAATATAATATCATACTGTACTGTTAATATATTACATGGTGTCTGTATAGTAACTTGTAAGACTGTATAGTAACTTTACGGACACCCTATATATATATATATATATATACATATATATATATAACCTTTATTCATGCGGGTAGTGATTAGCTTAGAGAGATAATGAATTTTAGAAAATCAGTTTCCAATTCATTTACATTTTAAATAAAAATGTCAAAATATAAAGTAGCAATACGAGAAAATAATCCTAATACAGACTAAAATTATTAAACCGAGTTGTACGATAGTTATTTGGTATTGTCATTTGGATATTTTGTCCAGATGTGACAGCTGTAGTCAATCCTAGGATATACTTGGCTCTTGCACAAATAGAAGATTGCATCCGTACTACTGGGGCGATTGTATGGTTAGTTGGAGTATTCTCAGGAGTTCTGAAAAAGTTTATCATGAGCACAAACTCACATATTTAAGGTTTGCGTTGCATGTGACTGAACATTGTCAGACTCCGATTAGGAAGATCTCCTGGGTTGCATCTTCTTTGTAAAATCATCAAAGCTTGAGCTTAATATGATAGCAATTTACACGAATATAAAAAAAATACAATAGGCTTTGACCCACTTTAAAATTAGGGATTCTAGACATAAGGTTTAGTATCATTATACCTTGATTGTGTTCATCATTTCCCCTTGTACATAAGGAAATCGTTCGTGGGTTTACTGTTTTATGTACGGGTATTTATTGTATATTCTGAATATATTTAGAAAACCAGAGTTATTCAATCACTCAACATATGTTTCGATTTGAAGCCAAGCGCATAACCAAATATACATACTCATGTATTTTATTTTGCTTTAAATATGAGAAAATGTAAGATAGTGTTAATAAAAAAAACATGTCAAAACATATGATGGAAAAAGAGGAACATGTTTCAATTAACTAAAAGGTCGCCTTGAAAAATTCCAATTTTCAATGTTCAATATGTTCACAGAAAATATTCTTCGTATAATAAACATATAAAAACGAACCGAAAAATAAGAAAAAAAATGGGCCCAAAGCCTGCGGCCGTTGAATACGATATGAAGTAGCTTGCTTCTTTTTCATGTTAATTAATATATGGCCTGAATGTTAAATATATCATTGCAGAGTTAAAGGTGACTTCGCAACTAGGTTCTAATCCTTAGACCACCAGTATTCATCGCTTTATACACTATAGATTGCGTAAGCATAAACCGCTAGTTTCTTAAAGTAGAAATAATATATATTAAAAATAAAATAATTATATTTATACAGATATAGACATATTAATATCTCTCTTTGTCTCTCTCTCTCCCTCTCTCTCTCTCTATCTATCTATATATATATATATATATAGATATATATGCACATATATTTTATTACCGTTTTATCTGTTTTAGTTACACATGTTTCTGCTACCGGATCGTATTAGCGATCCAGCAACTTCGTCAGACTTGGACAGAAACCGGTTCTGTTCAAGTCTGACGAAGTTACTGGATCGCAAATACGATGCGGCAGCAAAAACATGTGTAACTAAAACAGATACAACGGTAATATATATGTATATATATATATATATATATATATATATATGCTCTGCAATAGTATTGAGCACCTTCTTCATGTTTTTACTAATTACCAGTTTTATATATATATATATATATATATATATATATATATATATATGTGTGTGTGTGTGTGTGTGTGTGTGTATAAACAAACAGAGAGAGAGAGAGAGAGGAAGAGAGGGGGAGAGAGATAGAATTCGAATTTATATCCACCAGTTTTTATGTTATTTCGTTTTTAATAATAACTCTCTCGATTACCCGATGAAGTTTATAAGTTTCCGGTGGTTATCTCTACAGCATTGAACTGGAAGCTTGTCTATCATCCATTTCTAACGCGTTCACTAATTTTCTTGTCATTATTTTGTTGCTGACATTTTTATTGCAATAATTTTCGCGTTAGTCCGTATAATAATAGTAAATCTCTTGAAAAAAGCTCTAATATACACCACCTTAATGACTCTCTAATATAATATACATATAAACATATAATGGTTCAATCGTCGTTGATGATTATTTGATTCACACACACAAACACAGAAAATTAAAACGTTTCTTACATAGTAAGGAAATCGACTATATACGCTCGATATTGTCTATGCTATTTTATTTCACGAAAATATTACGAAACGCCAGCAACCCCTACAATATATTCATTCTTAACATTTACATTTCAACTTAATATTGACATAAACATCAGCTTTCTGAAGGCAGTAATAGACTAAAACAACTTTACTAAATACAGAATTTTCACTTACTACATAAAAACTAATATTCTAACCTACCACTGCGAATTCTCGTAACAATATAAATTAATAATGCCATATTTCTGTCTCCTGAGACAATGCCATTTTTGTCCGGATTTACTCTCTCAGATTTGCCTTTCCCAAGGTGTCACCAAGGGAGTGAGGCTATTTTCTCATAGCGGGGGAATTCTTCATGGCAGGTAACAAATAAGGAAATGATCAAAATGGAAACACGCTTGTTTTTTTTTTACCATAAATCACTATTGTTATTGTTGTATTGTTTTTTTTTTTTAATAAGTGACGTTAAGGGTTTCCAACTGCGAATCCACAAAGTTAAGAATCGAATAATAAAATAACAAACACACTTTATTTGTTTTTATTTATTTTTCTATAACCTTCAGCTACTGTTGTTGTATTTTTAAAAATTAGTGACTTGAAAGATTTCCAACTGACGATCAAATAACGAAATGACAAAAATAAAAGAACAAACTTTTTTGTTTTGTTTCTGTTTATTTTTTGTTTGTTTTTTTAATTTGTTTTTTGTTTGTTTTTATCTGTTTTTTTTGTTTGTTTGTTTTTTTCATTTGGCCATTTCGTTATTTGATCAGAAGTTGGAAATCTTAAACGTCACTAATTTCAAAAACAACAAAAAACAACATTGGCTGACGGTAAAAAAGCAACTTAAAACAATATAAATAAGGCCTAGTAAAAACTTTCTTCATGAAACATACGTCTTCAAAAGACAATATTTTCTAAAGATCGAACAAACATAAAGACAATCCCTTCAAAATATCGATAAATAAATTAAACCATATATAACCTGAGTATTAATGCTAGAGTCCCTCAGGGCCCTTATCTGGGCCCAACTCTCTTCCTGGTCTACATAAATGATCTCCCAAATCACATTCATTGATCATTCATTTACATTTATGCTGACGACACTGCCATCTATGGAACACACCAAAAACCGTAAATACCAAGTTCTATCGAATTTGGTCTTCTATGATCTTGAGCATGTGGTACAATGTGGAAAGAGATGGTTAATTACTTTTAATGCATCTAAAATCAAGCTCCTATACTTACATTATCAACGCTCTAGTCTCTGTCTGGTATCAATTGAAATGACGGGCTGTCGTCCTGGGGGAGGTCCCATGTTTTGACAAGCTCTGGGTTAGACATTTACTCTTGATCTGAAATTGAACACGTAAATCAAGTTCGTTAACAAGGTCGCTGGAAAGAATTTGGGATCTTTTACCGTTCCAGTAGATATTTCACTGCTGGTGCATTATTCGACCTATATAAAAGCCAGATACGTCCGAGGATGGAGTACTCTTACCACATCCGGGCAGGAGCTGCTTGAAGCGATTTATCCTGCCTTGACAGAGTACAAAATAGATTCTGTAGCCTAGTGGAGGATGCTCTTTTCTTTTCCATGCAGCGTCTTTCCAACAGAAGAGACATCACAAACCTTTTTCTGCTTCATCTTTATTTTCATGGAAATTGCTCGCTTGAGCTCCGATCAATGGTGCCCCCCGCCAGAGTTTCACGAAAAACATTCGTCTAACATAAACTACTATCAATAATTCCTTCTACTCTTTATCTGTGTTTAATGATTAACATAGATTCTATGAACAAAGCTTCTTTTTTTTAGAACTGCATGTCTGCGGAAGTTCTTTCTGCTTTCCTGCTTTCCAACTGACTACAACATGGTCGGCTTCAAGTTAAATGTAAACAAGTTCTTGGTGAAACTTTCATTTAAGTGATTTAATTGACCAAATTTCCACTGCTAACGATTAATACGATAGTTTCCCATTGACTACTGTACGCTCATTAACACTTATCATCGAGTAGTTTCCAGACCTTGATAAGTGGTGACTCCTATGAAAAATAACAACCTCATACATAAAAATAGAAATAACCTAACAGAAAAAAAACAATATGTTACCCTTGCTATTCACTCAAATTGTATACGTTACAAAAAGTATTAATTACTTAATACACTAATACACAATATCTAGCGGAAATACGAAAGAAAACTAAACTGATAATTTACGATTCGGATTAAAAGGTCTCCGAAAACGATATGTAACCCTTGCTATTGGTTTACAAAGTATAAAAAAAAATAGAGTTTTAAGACGTAAAGATAACTTTTATATAATTATTTAACGTAAAATTAACACCCACTTTATAGCCACCATTTTTTTTTGGGGGGAGGGGGTGACAAAAATTTTAGGAGTGGGGGTTATTTGATTATTGTAACCTGGTACACCAATGCTCGTTTTCTGTAGGTTTTCAGTTGTGTTGAAAACGATTGCCGCATTCAAATTTTTCTCAAATCAATATTTTTCAGGATTATTAAGCAAGGTAACTATTCATGTAATAAGTTGTGGTCATAGTTGAACGCGCACTATATACTTTACATAGTTGAACGCGCACTATATACTTATTTGCGGACACTTTAAATGCGTTATTCGGTTTTAGCACACTAAGGTTTTTTTAAAGGTCAGGTTTGTGTTTATCTTCCATGCCACAATAAACACCACCCATAAAAAATAACAGACCCCCAGTTAAAAAGTGACCACAAAGTGGCTGCTCATTTTACGTTAATTCAATATAGAACACTGATCACCCAAACTTTGGAAGAGTAATGCAAAACCTTTGGAACAAATGTCACATAATTCATGTCATTAGATTTCCAACATGTTTCCATTTCTTAAATCTATGACCAACTTTCGTCTACATTTGTACATATAGTGTAATGGCAAGCCAGCTTTAGTTTTTTTTTTATTTTGGGATGAATTTTGCTTAGGTATATTTTTCCGTGGTTGTCTCCGCTGTGGGTTTGCCAGGACACTAATATATATATATATATATATATATATATATATATATATATATATATATATATAACTACTTCATTTAATCACATCAATTAATATATGAAAATATGTATGCGTAAATTTTAAGTATTTACTTCAACAGTGCACAATACATAGGTACGGATAGGTAGTAAGTATTAATATATATATAACAATCAAGCCACACGGAATATTCAGCGTTTCATTCTCATCAGAATGCGCCAGGCTTATGCCTGACGAATTCTCATGTACCTTAAATGGCATATATATTTTGTAACTTACTATATATATATATATATATATATCAGAGAGGCGGTAGCACTCTCTATATAGGGATGGCCCGTACACGCCTATATACGCCTACAAAACAAAACTATCCAAATCTTAACTAAAATCAACTTATAAGTTTTAAAAAGCACATATTCTTACAGAAAAGCCTCTAACGAATCCAGTGAGTGTCAGAACGTCGGTTAAAATGTCAAAAGAGAGCAAAAACAAAAGGGTACAAAAATGGCCAATTGTTCTTCTTTCTTCTTATTCTTCCTTCTTTCTTTTGAGACGGTGTATCTCGGTGTACGAACGGTCTCTGACAATAGTTCAAGCATCAATCGACTGCTCTTTACACGGAGAAGTGCAGTGACCCATCGCTTTTTAGCTAACTCCATAATTAAATAAGATTACGTGTAATAACAAGTTTTAAACACTATATACCCAATGTAGACAGACCACTTCGAACACGGAACTTCTCTCAAAAGGGACAGCTCCAAATCATACACCGGATGCTCACAGACGTTCCAGTTTGCCAGTGGCCTATATTTCTTGGACGCTGAATATTTGAGGTGAACGTTAAGGTTTTTTCTTTAAACAGTAACCCACCAGCGTTAATGAAACCACGAAATCTTTATCTCAGTTGATCAAAATTGTTATAAGAGTAACGTATCAGCAAGTACGACGTCAAAAAACAATGTTATAAAAACAAATAATTCTTCAGATTTTGGACCGTAAAATATGTACAAAATGTCATTGCTGTGACCAGGATTCGAACCTAGGTTAGCACGGCCACAACGTGGGGTCCTTACCTCTAGACGATCACGGCTAACACTGACGTCTGTCGCTCTTGGCAGAAAGACACATGACTAAAATCAAACTATTTAAAAATAAGGAGGAGACTTGAAATTCTCACGCATGCGCAAAAATACACTATAGCAACCATTGTTAAATGCAGCTGAATCTCTTCGCTCGCTAAGAATAGTAAATCAGACCAGTTCTTCTAAGAACTCACCAAACGCCAAAGGAAATAAGTTAAATTAACCGCAAAAGAAACTGCAAGAAAGAACTCTTCTAAGAACTCACTGGAAGCTGACCAAAAAGAATCAAAATCCAAGCCCTAGCCACAAAAAAAAACTAGATATTGTGGCTACTATACACAATCTACTAATAAAAACAAGTAAGTTTTCTAAAATAAACTACAATAAATTAACCAAGTAACCTCACACTGTCACTGATTAGGACTTCATATAAAGATAACAACTACACTATTGGTGTATATACCGTTACACACTTTAACTATTGGTGACAGGGCAGTATCTCAATTCTACGATAGTTGCCTTGCTATGAGATAAGTGATATTATAGTAAGATACACATAAGTGTTATATGTTTACATTTAATAAAAAATGCCAAAGTCAGCACGTAGTAAAAAAGCTCAGAGAAATATAGACTATGAAAAAAACAAAGTCAAGTTATTATCTGAGCAAAAATAATACTATCAGAAAAATGCTGAAATAATAACAATTAAGTATCATGCAAATCCTGAAGCAAAGAAGGCTGCCTCACGTGCTGACTCAAAAGCACGGTATAACAGGGATCCCGAGGGGAAAAAACTGCAACACGTACTCTTTATAACAAAGAACCAGAAAAAAAGAAGGCTGCCTCACGTGCTGACTCAAAATCACGGTATAACAGGGATTCTGAGGAGAAAAAGCTGCCTCACGTGCTCTTTATAACAAAGAACCAGAAAAAAAGAAGGCTGCCTCACGTGCTGACTCAAAAGCACGGTATAACAGGGATCCCAAGGGGGAAAAAGCTGCCTCATGAACAAACTATTATAAATAAAAATATCAAAAACTGCCAAATTTTTGCCAAAACGCGGAAGAATGAACCAAGAAAAATTTTATAGTGAAGGTATGAACATTTTAGAACTTTAAATACTCTAACTGTTTTATCAGAGAGGCGGTAGCACTCTCTATATAATATAGAACCAATGGAGGACCAAGAGGCAACTCCTAAGGCCCAAAACCCAAAGACCTAAAACCCAGCAGGAAGCGACCTGCTACTAATGGAGGCGGCAATGAGCCGCCTCCTAAAAAAGACAATACTATCATGAATGTAAGTTTAAAAATAAGACTGTAAGTAAAAATACTAATTAACAAGAATAAAAAAGCATTGGGTATGCAAAAGGATATAGGGATGGTATGCCAAAAAGTATACAAACAAGATAGCTATGAATGGCTAGGCACATGGAAATAGAATTGCATCCAAAGTATAGCCCTATAGCTTTTTACAACCGTAATGATGGCACGGAATGAAGATTGGAGAAAAGCTATAGGGCTATACTTTGGATGCAATTCTATTTCCATGTGCCTAGCCATTCATAGCTATCTTGTTTGTAGACTTTTTGGCATGCCATCCCTATATCCTTTTGCATTCCCAATGCTTTTGTATTCTTGCATATATATATATATATATATATATATATATATATATATATATAAAAATATATATATACCTTTAAAATGATGGTTATGTAGTTCCAACAAGAGAAAAAATGTATATTTAAAAGAGTGTAGCCATTACCAATTGTGGGGTTTTTTAAAGGTTTTCATCATATTTGTATTTTAAAATATTTTTATAACGCGTTTCGAGCTTAGGGTGTGCTCTCTTCAGATGTTTTCGTAAAAAGTGTTTCTTAAGAAAAAGACTTCACAGCAAAGTTTAACCCCGCCTTAAACATCTCTCCATAATTATACACATAAATAGGCAAAACACAAAATACACTTACACGCATGCATACTGGGGTAAATGTGCACCCTCACACACCAAATAAAAGAAGCACAATAAAGCACGCGCACACTTTCACGGGTGAGCGCGTCCATATCCAGTACAGTACCATTTCTCTAAACTAACCATACAATTTGAAATTATACGTATGTGTGTGCATGCGCGCACATATGTGAATGTATATATATATGTGTGTATGTGAGTGTATACATATGATTGTGTATACGTGTGTGTGTATATCCATATATCATCTGTTATCTATGCTCCACCTTGTTTGTGTGTGTACGTGCACTTATGTTTGGGTGACTGAAAAGAAAGAAAACTTCAACCAATATATACATAAGGTAGGATGTATGAATATGTATGTGTATGTGTGATTGTTGGTGCATGTGTATATATGGGTGGATGAATGTATAAGCATCTGTATGTGTGTGTGCATATATGTACATATGTATGCATATGTATGAGTGGGTAAATCTGTTCGTGTGAATATGGATATACGCGTATGTGTGAGCCCCTGTATATGTCTCTCTATGTATGTGCATATGTGTGTGCGTGTGTATGTGCCTACATAGTATGTGGATGTTTGTGAGTGTGTATGTACATAAATGTATGTGTATATATATATGTGTGTGTATGTGCATGTATATGTGTGTATGTATCTTCTCCAACCTATTCGCCATCTTACTTGTATGTGTGCGTGTACTTATGTTTGAATGATTAAGTGCATGTATGAATACGTGTTTTGGTTGGGGGGAAAATAAATAAATAAAATAAAAAAAATAACCAATATGTGCCTGACGTGTTAGTGGTTGATGTGTGTGAGTGCGTGTGTGAGTGTGTAGGTGGGTATGTATATATGTATGCTCCTACATATTTTTCTATGTATGTGCGTGTGTATATGTGTATGTGCCTGCGTGCGTATGCGTGTGCATGTGTACCTGTACATGTATGTATATATATATATATATATATATATATATATATATGCGTGTGTGATTGTGTGTGAGTGTGTGCTATACATGGGAAAAGAAAGTCTTTTAAAAAACATTAAAAAAAAACATAAAAACCTTCCTCAATATACCAAAAGCGCCCTCTTTGAATCTAACTTTGACCGGACACTTTTAACACTTATGGTTGGAGACAGGATGTCTGAGACCACATCACTCTGAAAAACACATTTAGTATCAACAGAGGTAAAAATAACTTTTCAAACTCTCATTTTAAAGAAAAACTTTTTACGAAAACATCTGAAGAGAGCACACCCTAAGCTCGAAACGCGTTATAAAAGTATTTTAAAATAAAAATATGATGAAAAACTTTTAAAAAACCCACAGTTGTTGATGGCTACACTCTTTTAAATATATACATATATATATATATATATATGTATATATATATATATACATAAATATATATATATGAAGACAAAGTAAGTTTTGTGTAGCATCAGAATAGATACTACACTGTAGTCTTAGCGTGAAAACCGAATCTACTTTTACTAATAGTATTTAATAGCAAAAGCAAAATTTGATACAATGTCGTTTCTAATATGGGGAGAAAACCAGCTCAACAAAAGGGGCGGTCTGGAATAGGCAAAACTTAAAGAAAAGTTTCCTTAAAATAAAGTAAACAAAATTGAAAACATAATAGTTGGTCATGGCAGCGAAAGAGGAATACATGATTACACTTGATGTTACTTATGCGCATACGCAAAATAAAACTTCTATAGTTTAAAGCACCTTATTTTTTTAACTTTCGTATACATCTGGCGGTACTGGAGAGAGTACTAATGCTCGAGGGATAGGTGACAACTAACTTCAGCATTAATTGTTCTGGGTTCGATTCTAGTGCATTATGCCCAGACATTTTTCAAAAACCTTTCAAATAATTATTATATATTGGATATTATTTTACAAAGAATTACCTTTACAACAATAAAAAAGACATCCGCTCAACATCGAGCTGCCTGCTAGTATATATATATATATATATATATATATATATATATATATATATATATATATATATATATATATATATGCAGAGCACAACATAGACCTTTCCGTATCGCATTTGTGGACCTCACGAAAGCTTTTGACATAGTCAGTAGAGATGGTCTTTTAGCCATTCTACAAAAGTTGGGCTGCCCACTAACTCTTCTAAGATTTTTACGGTCACTCCATGATAACATGACAGCCGCAATCTTCTTCGAATCTTACATGCCTGACAACTTCCCCGTGCGCAGTGGACTCAAGCAAGGTTGTGTCTTGGCTCCCACACTGTTTGGCATCTTCTTCTCAGTTCTTCTGCACCAGGCTTTTGGAAATCATGAGAACGAAGACAGTCTGTTCCTTCATACGCGCTCTGATGTAGAACTTTTAGACTTGGTTCGCCTACGCGTCAAAACCAAGATTCGAAAAGTCCTAATACTTGAGCTGCTGTTTGCAGACGTTACTGCATTGGTCTCGCACTCAGCAAGTGGACTCCAGCGGCTGCTTGACAAAGTAAGCGTTGCTTGTGCGGATTTTGCACTGGTAATCAGCGTGAAGAAGACAGTTGTGATGCACCAGAGTGACGAATCACCAATCACCATTAATGGCCAAAAACTAAAGACTGTCGAAAACTTTGTGTATCTTGGATCCAACATCAACAAGGGAGTGTCCATTAAACAGGAGCTACAAACGGAATAGGTAGATCAGTATATACTTGAATCCGACTACGTGAAAGAGCATGATTCAATAAATACCTCAATTGTCGCACAAAATACTGCATCTACAAATGCTGTGTTCTGAGTACCCTACTGTATGGAGCAGAGGCTTAGACCACGTATGCTCGTCAAGAGAAAAGACTGAACGTCTACCGTGCCCGATACTTGCGACATATCATGGGCATCAATTAGTAGGAAAGAATCACTAACGAAGAGGTGATAAGACGTGCTGGCAGCCGCTTCTTGTACCAGACACTCAAGATACGACGATCGCACTGGCTTGGACACCTGCGCAGAATACCCGATGGCCGTCTCCCTAAGGATATCGTCTACAGCCAACTGGCACATGGATCAAGACGCCGCGGTCCCCCGGTGCTGCGCTTTAAAAACGTGGCCAAACGGGATCTGATCGCTCTTGGCATCGATGTAAATGTGTGGAAGGAGCTAGCCGAAGATAGACCAGCATGGAGGGGTGCCTTGAGTAAGGGTGGCGAAGGACTTGAGAACCTTTGATTCGAGAGGCTGGCACAGAGAAGACAAAACTATTGACAACGTTTACTGTTGCTTGCATTAATTTTTCGTAGATTTTTTTACATAGGCATCACCACATTATCAAGGCCAAGAGGCCACTCAAGGGTAAGGGTTAAAGAGTGTACAGTAGAAATTGGACAATATATTAATCATTAGTAATGAAAATTTTGTAAATTTGATAACTTATATGGAACGGCTTATCAAGAACTTATTTACGTTAGACTTGAAGACAACCATATTGTAGTAAGCCGGAAAGCAGGAAAACGGAAGACAATTCCACAGGCGTGCAGTTCTAATAAAGAAGCTTTGTTCATGGAATCTATGTTTAGGTTTAGGCACAGATAAAGAGTAGGGGAAATTATTGATAGTGTTTACAGCTAGACGAGTGTTTCTTGTGAAAGTTTGGATAGGGGGACCATAGATTGAAGATCAGTCGAACACTTTCCATGAAAATAACGATAAAGCAGAGACAAACTCGCAACATCTCTTCTGTGAGATAGAGGTTGCAAGGAAGAGAAAAAGACATCTCCTACGAGGCTACGAAGTCTATTTTGAACTCTATCAAGGCAGGCCAAGTCCTTTCTAGCAGCTCCTGCCAAGATGTGGCAACAGTATTCCATCCTTGGACGTACCTGGCTCTTATATAGATAGAGAATAGCATCAGCAGTGAGATATCTACCGGATCGATAGAACGATCCCACCATTTTTCCAGCGGCCTTGGCAACAGATTTGATGTACGTGTTCCATTTAAGATCAGGAGTAATGGTCAAGCCAAGAAGCTTGTCAAAATTTGAGGCCTCCTTAAGACGAGAGCCATTCATTTCAATTGATGCCAGATGTGGATCAGAGTGTTGATGATGTAAAGAGAGAGAGAAGCTTGGTTTTAGATGCATTAAAAGTAACCAGCCACTCCTTACCCCATTGTACTACGTGCTCAATATCAGAGGAGAGAGAATTGGAGAGAACTTGGTCATTTACTGTTTTAGATGTGCTACCATAAATGGTAGTGTCGTCAGCATAAATGTCTACAAATGATGTAAGGATGTGATTTGGAAGATCTTAATGTAGATCAGGAAAAGAGTTGGGCCCAGGATGATCCCCTGAGGGACACCGGCATTAATACTGTGAGCTTCTGATTTTTGCCACTCAACTACTACTCTTATGAACTTATCGAAAAGAAATGATTTAATAATTGAGAAGACATTTCCAGCAACACCATAGCTAGAGATCTTATGAAGTAAACCTTTATGCCATACCCTATCAAAGGCCTTAGATATGTCAAGAGCAATTGCCCTAGAAAAGTTGCCTCCGTCGAGAGATTTGCTAATCCTATGATATATAACTGTAAGCACATCTGCTGTAGATCTAGCAGAACGGAAATCATATTGAGTGTCATTAAGAAGGTTATTTTTGTTGAGATGGTTGATTACTTCTGTATTTAACACAGATTCCAGAAACTTACTCATGACGCACAGGAGACTTATTGGCCTGTACTGAGAGGGGGATGAGCGATCACCTGAATTCTTAAATACAGGGCATACTGATGAAACTTTCCAGGGAGATGGGAAACTATTCTCCTTAAGACAACATTTAAATAGTTTTGTAAGTATAGGTGCTAGTTCAGGTTGAAGTATTTTAGTACTATAATTGGAATACCGTCAGGGCCAGTTGCTTTACTGGAATCAAGGTTTTTGATTAGCTTCGCAACATCACGTACAGATATACGTATATCACATAGCGTGTTTTCTGATACAAGAGGAAATATTGGGGGTTGGCGGCCTTGCTCGCAAAGGGTAGAATTAGCTGCAAAGTTCTTGACAAAGAGTTTGGCTTTGTCTGATGCTGACGAGATTACATCAGGTTCATTGATAATAGTCGGGATAGAGCACACGCTTCTGTTCAGGATTCTGTTTGCTATTTGCCAAAACTGGTGGGAACCAAGCCGCTGCTCAGCTACTTTGTACTTAACAGATTGAGCATACAACTCTCTTTCAGTCTTTATTACTTTCTTACAATGGTTGCTGGCAGTCCTGAAAGCGGCTTTAGTTTTCATACATCTATTACGTTGGAAACAGTGGAAAAAGTGATTTCTGTGCGCAATTGCAGCAGCACATTCCGGAGAGAACCATGGCTGGCTGTTAGGTTTTTGCTGAAACTTTTTCGAGGGTATGAAACGGTCAATACCTACAATTAACCATTCCGTCAGGTCTAATACTATAGAGGACACATCCTTTTTAAACATGGAATGCAGAGGTAGATCATATATAAATGTACGAAAGCTGTCCCAGTCAGCCTTAGTATATCGATATACTGTACCATGGAGAGGTACGTCTGGGGACTTATTACATTTCATTTTTATCTTAATTGATACAACAGAGTGGTCGGAAGATCCAAGAGGCGACATAACAGAAACTGAACATAGTTCAGGGCAAGTTGTGAGAAAAAGGTCTAGTAGGCTCGCATACTGGCCGTCATTGTCGGGCACACGGGTGGGTTCCTGAACAATCTGAGTTAGGGCATAGGCAATGGAGAAATCATGACAGAACCTACCCTCATTATCGGTCTTGTTAGAATGGGTCAACTATTCGACGTTGTGAACATTGAAGTCACCACATACGTGAATGTTAGCTGAAGGATAAGCAGATAGGACTTGGCCAATTTTCTCAGATATCCTTTGAAAGATAGTAACTCCGCTGTTATGGGGGCGATAGAGAGTAAATATAAATTCCGTAGTGTGAGCTAAAGCAACCCGGAAGCACATATAGGGTAAGTTAGGATCTTCCCTGGAGATGCCCCTACCACATGGAAAGTTATCCCTAATATTGGCACATATTCCATGCCCATGGCGATCTTGGGGGTTGCTTGTTATCATTTTTATATATCTATAATATAAAGCTGAATGTCTGTGTGTGTGTGTGTGTGTGTGTGTGTGGTCACGAATAGGCTCCTATATGGTTCACTATTTTAAAAAAGAACTGATTACATATAATGAGAGAAGATGTATTGAGACACAGGAATGGGTATGTTTGATCTGGAAGAACGGCGGTTCATTAAAATTGTGGAGTCTGCGTTCGCGCCTTGTCCACAAAGTATGGAAATACAAACATAAAAATTTAAAAAACGTTTACAAATGTTATTGGAATAGATCTACATAATAATACTTTGATAAGCATGTTTCAACGTCAATAAGGATAGTATAATAAAATTGTGGCGTCTGGGTTCGCGCCTGTCCTCCATAGAATGGAAATAGGCACACACGTTAATAAAGACTTTTCATATCTATATGAGTATGGTACAATAAAAGTATTGGGTGTTCGATCGCACCTGACCTCCATAGAATGGAAATGTGTCACAAAATTTAACAAGGTTTTTTAAATATAGATCCACAGAATATTGTGATAAGTGCTTCAGTGTGAACAGGTATGGTATAATAAATTATGTGGTTTATCTATTTTATTTTTACTTTCATCATATTTTGCTTTGGTTTTGATACCCCAAATTTACCACCCTTCCTTTTCATAACCTATCACACTTTCATAAATCAGAGTCCATTTTCTGTAGGCTGTTTTTGAAAACAATCAACGATCGGTACTTTTGCTAGTATATATATATATATATATATATATATATATATATATATATATATATATATATATTTATTTATTTATTTATTTATTTGTTATGCAAATCTATTTATACAAAAATATACCGACATGTTAGCTGTGAAGCATCGGCCAAATATTATCTCATAATCTGGATTTATTTACATTATAGAAGTAGACTTAATCTCAGATTAAACATTTGTTTTTCCTACTGTACTGAGAATCTTTGATATAGCAGAACAATCTGTTTGTGGATGACTAATTCGAACACACGCGTTCATATAGATACACACACACTCATACAGATACACAACGACACAAACACACAAATACACACATGTATATATCCGTTAATATATTAGCATGTTCACATTTAGTATGCACCAATATAAAAGCAACGTGATCATTTTGTTTTCCACTGAGAAAATAAAAGAACGTGATATGCACGGTGAACATAAACTAGTATTTCAAGGCAGGTAATTAATTAAACGCCTTTACGATTATTACCGTATAGCTTTGAAGCATTTCTCGAAATATTTGATTGCAAGTAGGCAACCTGGTGTCGTCTGGGAATCAATAAGGCTGGAGGTATCTTCTGTCTTCTCGAGATAACAAATGTTATAAATGACTAACTAAATTCTTGAGCTCTGCATCACTAAGAAAATTCGTAACGTTATTTCAGAGCGTAGTAGAAGTGGATCGTGAATATGCGTTCAGTATTCTCTTAAACTTTGCAAATCTTTATTTTTATATAGTCCTAAAGTTCTATGTGCAATATTCTCCTCGTCGGAGAAGAATTCATGTTTTGGGGGTCATAATTTATCTATGAAACATTAATTATTGGCTAGTTTTTTTATATTGAAATTTATTATTCAGCTCTACAGTTTAGGTTGTTTCATGAGTGCTACGGACGAGTTCAATAAATGATGGTGGATATTTTATTCATATTTCATCAGGGAGCTCATCAGAGATGCCCTATGGCAAAATATCTTTACTCTTCCAGCGGAACAGTGTGCAAATTAGACCACTGAATGGTTCAAAACTGCTATTGAAGCACATGTTCCCGCACGGAAATTCTATAGCAAGCCCCACTCCCCCCCAATGGTTTACTTCTGCTTGTGCAGCTGCCATTTGTCAAAGGCAGCATGCATTCCGCAGATTAAACCGACATAAGGCCAACTCAAATAAACAGAAGTTTATAGGAGCTAGAAATAATTGTAAGAGAGTGATAGAGACAGCTAAGACAGATTACTCTGAAACCACCAGAAAACGCATCGAAGCACAGAAATTAGGAACCCGGGATTTTTGGAAAATCAACAACAGCGTAGTAAATAATGGACAGTCAACTATTCCGCCACTATCAAACGAACATGAGGTTGCTTGCACGACAACTGACAAGGCTAATCTGCTTGCCAGTCGGTTTGCCTCAAACTCCACACTGAACTCTGTACACCACTCACTCCCTGATTTTCCTCTGCGAACAGACGCCTCACTAGACGATTTGAAAATCACCCCTTCTAATGTACATGATATAATAAAAAAAACCTAGACACCTCAAAAGCGTGTGGACCAGATCTCATCCCGGATGTGCTATTTAAAAAAAAATGCTCTGCCGAGGTTGCTCCAGTTCTGTCCAAACTTTACAATAAATGCCTTAACGAATCTTATTTTCCCGACTGCTGGAAAACCGCCTCTGTGGTACCAGTCTTCAAGAATTCTGGGGAAAGAACTGACCCACTAAATTATCGCCCCATTAGCCTCCTCCCGCTTTTCGCCAAAATATTTGAGTCCTTAGTTAATCAAGCCCTAGTCCAGCACCTAACAGCTGCTAAACTCCTGACTGACAAAAAATATGGATTCAGGCAAACCCGTTCAACAGCAGATATCTTAACTGTAGTTTCTGAACGTATATACGGTTCATTGGATAAAACAGGGGAGGGTAGAGCGGTGGCCCTCGATATATCTAAGGCTTTTAACAAGGTATGGCACGATGGACTTCTAAGGAAAATTAGATCATAGGAATCACTGGAAGAATTCATAATGTAATTAAATCCTTCTTAAGTAATAGAAAAATCAAAGTTGTCGTCGACGGTCGTACATCCAAACAATACGACATAAATGCGGGAGTACCTCATGGGTATATCCTTGGACCTCTATTATTCCTGATATTCATAAACGACCTCCCTGATAAAATTGTTTCGGAGATGGGTATATTTGCCGATGACACTACTCTCTATAACAGATATGAGGGGAAAACAACTGAACACATATCCAAGGAAATGGCAGAAACACTAGAGGATGACCTCCAATCCGTAGTGGAATGGGGACAAAAATGGTTGGTCACATTAATGCTGCTAAGACTAAGCCTTTTTCCTTCAATAACTAAAAGAAACCTCCTCTACCACCAATAGCAATGGCCAAGAACACATTACCTGAAAGTACTTCTTTAAACTCCTTGGCCTAACGTTTACAGGAAATATGAACTGGAATAGATACATTGAGAGCATTGCCAAGGCTGCTGCAAGGAAGGTTGGCTCCCTCTACCGTGCTAGAAATCTACTTACGCCTGACAGTATCCTATACCTCTATAAGGCAACCATTCGCCCATGTATGGAGTACTGTTGTCACATCTGGGCTGGTGCATCTGCTTCTTGTCGCTCGCTCCTGGACAGGGTTCAAAAGAGAGTCGCCAACCTGATAGGTCCTGAACTGTCATCTAGGCTTCAGCCTCTGTCCTATCGACGAGATGTTGCATCCCTCTTCCTGTTCTACAAATACTTCAATGGTGAATGCTCTGACGAACTACAAACACTTGTACCTCCCCGACGTAACTACCCCCGACAAACCCGACAAGCTACTAAGTCTCATCCATTTGCAGTAGAGATCCCTAGGTGCAAGAAAGCCTTTTACTCCAATAGTTTCTTCCCAAGAACTGCGGGTCTTTGGAACTCCCTTCCGGGATTCTGCTTTCCCAACTGCAACGATATGCAGAAGTTCAAGTGTAATGTCAACAAACATCTTTCTACTCATCTCCCTTCATAATGACCCCGCTAATCAAGTCCCTGATAGTAGTCCCCTGCTTCAAAGTGGCACTGTGCCTTGTTTGGGGTGAAAATTGAATAAAAAAATAAAAAAAATATAAAATCCAACATTTTTTCATTTATCATTTCATATTAATGATTAAATATTAGCATTTATTCATATGAAAAACATGCATTAAGCTATTTTCATGTAAATACATATACATTTAAATTTATTAATATAAAGTACATATGCACGAAAAGCTATTCATATCACATACATATATATTAAGAATTGTTCATACAATATATATATATATATATATGCATGAAAATTCATTGTATATAAAAGCATAGGCATTAAATCTTTTTCATTTATATGAACACATACATTTATATGAATATATATGCATCAAATTCTTTTATATGCAATTAATAGTCATCAATATTTATTCATATTAAATACATATGCATCAAACTTCATTCAAATAAAATATATATACATCACAATTCATTCATATAAAATACATATGCATCAAAATTCATTCATTTAAAATACATATGCATCACAATTCATTCATATAAAATAAATATGCATAAAAATTCATTCATATAAAATAAATATGCATCAAAATTCATTCATATAAAATACATATGCATTAAAATTCATTCATATAAAATAAATATGCATTAAAATTTATTCATATAAAATAAATACGCATCAAAATTCATTCATATAAAATAAATATGCATCAAAATTCATTCATCTAAAATACACACGCATCAAAATTCATTCATATAAAATAAGTATGCATTAAAATTCATTCATATAAAATAAATATGCATAAAAATTCATTCATCTAAAATACACACGCATCAAAATTCATTCATATAAAATAAATATGCATTAAAATTCATTCATATAAATACATTTGCATTGAAATTTATTCATATAAAATACACATGCATTAAAAAATAAATGAAATTGTTTCTATATATAAGAGGACTGTTATACGTTGAACCAAATTGAAAGAAAAAGGAGACAAATAAAAATACCAGGTCGGAATGTGAATTGTACATGACCAGTCTAGTTGTTCTAAATGTGTTAGCGGCCTTAAACATGTAGGGGAAACCTTTTCAAAGTAAATCCTTAAAAACTTCCCCACACCCACGCTTTTAAGTTATTGCTGATGCTGATGTTGCTGGTCTGGGAAATGTGTTGGAAATGTAACCGATTCTCATAGGGAATGAGATATAGAAAAGCTATGTGTTGTGCTATCAGCTACGTCCGTGTAAGTAGATAATCCAAGCCAGTTACTGCGGTGGACATTGAAGTCACCAAATACATGAACTTGTGCGCTAGTATCGATGGAGAGTGCTATATCTATGCTGTCAGAGATTTTGTTTATTAGAGTACACTCTTGGGTTGAGGGAGAGCAGTAGAGAAAATACAAGCAGCTTATATTATGTTGCATGCTTAGTCTGGAACACATTAAGGCCTGGTGATCTGATTCTAGTTTTGTTTCTTTAACCAGGGGTAGGGTGTTACGAATATAGACTTCAAGCCCGTGCATATGTCTGAGTCCTTACGACAGAGAGGGAGATAACCAGGCATGTTAAAGTTATCAGAATGAATGAAGGAGTGTAGGTTAGTTTCACTTAATGCTAAGATATCTGGGGTGTTTACGAGAAGAAATGATTCAACATTATCTAAGTTAGTTCTAAGCCCGCAGATATTCGTAAATGCAAGCCTCAATGGAGGAGGCAGGTTGTTTTCTTTGAGTTTGTTCCTGGTTTATACGTAAGTTATGATTGAACTTTAATTTCATTTTATTTGATTTAAAGGTTTTAGTTAGGGTGAGTGAGGGGTGCTGGACAAGTTGTTGTGCAGATGGCGGAGAATCAATGCAGTCACGATCTCGAGTGTTTAGTTATTCTTTTGGCGGCATTAGATCGGCAAGGAGTCAATGCAGTCACGATCATCAGAGGTTCAGTCGTTTTAGAGGGAGGGTGACAGTGAATTGAACTGAATCTTAAACTCGATAATTTCATAATGCGGTTGGAGAGTTCTTATTAGTTTATTGTCTAATCGTTGTGATAAATAAGGTCGTCCATAGCATTGATGTTATACCACATTATTCGTGGTGGGGGTGATTCTCCTTGCTGCTTCGGCGAATTGGAGACTGGGTGGAAAGATCCGTTCTTGACAGTTAGCCCGTCAGATGCTGGGCCGGGAACCAGTCTAGTACCTCTCGGACTGATGTACGTCACCTGGGTATCTCCCAGGAGGTCCACCGCTTGGGTATAACCAAGGAGGTCGCTGGCCTTGCCATCCTACTTTTGGTGGGGCAATTTTAATGTTAGGCGCCTGAGGCGCCCCGATCAGTGAATGAGTAGGGGGTCTCTAAGGTAATTATTGCCGAGGCAAAAGTGCTTCTACTTTAAGGGAGCTTGCCCATCTCCCATCTTCCGTCCTTGTGTCATATAATTCTCTAGTTGGGAACATTTAAATATCTACCTCATTATTCGTGGTTGAGATGAGTCTCCGTGCTGCTTCGGCAAATTGGAGTATGGGTAGACTGTACTCGCCAATGATTCTTTCGACAGCTGCAGTTCCGGGAACAGACAACTGCAATTCCAGGAACCGACAGGAGTAATTGTCGGACTGTGTTACACAATTGGGGTATTACTCAGGAGGTCGACTCTCCCAGGCCGTGTCAACAGACATTTGGGTGGGGCATGTTTATAGCTTGTTGCATGAGGTGTCCCGACCTGGAAATGAATATGGGGATGCTCAGGCAATTCTTGTTGAGGCAAGAGTGCCTGACCCGTAAAGGAGCTTGCCTGTATCCCATCTTTCAAGATTGTGTCACATAATGGTCTGGTGAGGGCATTTAAATATCTACCCTCATTACTTAAAAACATTTTAACATTTCTATTAAGTTACATCACACAGCTAGAACAGATTCGAAAACAAATGAAAATTAGGTTGATTGTTGTGACAACTGTCTAGGAAAATTCCGGGCACTGACACCGTTGTTAAAATGAAAACATTTTGCTTCCACTGTCGTACATTAAAAACGTGCTCAGCCGAAGTAGCTCCAGTTCTCTCCAAACTATACAACAAATGCCATAATGAATCATGCTTTCCGGGCTGTTGAAAAACTGCTCTGTAGTACCAGTATTCAAGAACTCTGGCGAAAGAATTGACCCATCAAATTATCGCCACATTAGCCTCCTCCCACTTTTCGCCAAAATATTTGAGACCATAATTAACCATGCTCTAGTCCGGCAACTTACAGATGCTAAGCTTCTGACTGACAAACAATATGGATTTAGACAAGCCCGTTCCACAGCAGATATACGCACTGGAATCTCTGAACGTATATACCATTCACTGGACAAATGGGGGGAGGGCAGAGCGGTAGCTCTAGATATATCTAAAGTTTTTGACAGGGTATGGCATGAGGGTCTCCTCAGGAAAATTAAATCATACGGTATCACTGGTAGAATACTTAACATAATAAAATCCTTCTTAGATAAGAGAAAAATCCAGGTTGTCCTCCACGGTCGTACATCTAAACAGTGTGATATAACTGTGGGAGTGCCTCAGGGGTCTATCCCTGGGCCTCTATTGTTCCTAATATTTATTAATGACCTCCCTGACAAAACTGCCTCCAAGATGGTTATATATGCTTATGATGCTATAACAATCATGACAGGAAAACAAATGAACACACAATTAAAGAAATGACAAAAACACTAGAGGATGAGCTCCAATCTGTAGGCGAATAAGGACATAAATGGATGGTCACATTCAATACTACCAAGACTAAACTGGTTTCCTTCAATAATTACAAGATACCTTCTCTGCCACCATAAGTAATGGCCAGTAACTCCCTGTCTGAGACTACAACTTTCAAACTGCTTGGCCTAATGTTCACAGAAAACATGAGTTGGAACCATTATAATGAAAACATTGCCAGGGCCGCTGCGAAAAAGGTAGCCTCTCTCTACAGTGCTAGAAAACTACTGACACCTGAAAGTATCCTGTACTTCTATAAGGCCACCATTCGCCCATGTATGGAGTATTGCGGTCACATTTGGGCTGGTGCATCTGCTGCTAGTCTCTCGCTCCTAGACAAGGTTCAAAAGATAGTCGCCAATCTGATAGGCCCTGAACTGGCATCTAAGCTTCAGCCTCTGTCCCATCGACGAAACGTTGCAGCCCTCTGCCTGTTCTACAAGTATTTTAATGGTGAACGCTCGGGCGAATTGCAGACACTTTTGCCCCCCTCCACGACGTAAACACATTCGAAAAACCGGCAGGCAGCTAAATCCCACCCCCACACAGTAGAGATCCCTAGATGTAAAAGATCTTTCTACTCCAGTATTTTTCCCATACCGCTAAACTCTGGAATTCCATTCCAGGTCCCTGCTTCCCTAACTGTACTGACATGCAGAAGTTCAAGTGTAACGTGAACAATACATCTTGCTGCCCAAATCCCAACATAGTGCCCCCGGCAGTTGCTGCCCCTGATAGTAGCCACCTACACCAAAGTGGCACTGTGCCTTGTTTGGGGTGAAAATGTAATAACAAAAATAATAAGTTATAACAACATGATCATTTCCTGCACCGTTAAAATGCAATTCCAGGCGTTCGAACGCTTGAGGGTAAAACTCAATGAAGTTTCTGGTCACAATTATCATGTTTGATATGGTCTAAAGTGACGTTCACATCATGCTATCTTACATCTTCGAAGGCGGCTCACAAGTTTAAAGAGAGCCAGGGTTGGCTTCAAAAGGAGTGCCACAACTTTAACCCCTTCTCTCACGAGTCCCCCCCCCAACCTGAACCCGCTGGGCTACTTCATTTGGTCATATTAGTCATACGTAAAGAACATCACCAACATAAACTCCCACAGCACCAAAGCCATCATGATTGCCGCCATCCACCATGTATTCGCCGAGCTCTCGGCGAATACATGGTGGAAATGGCTTGCTTTCTGTTCTTGACTCTTATCGAAGCGATGATTGTGGTCGAAGTCTACATTGGATAGATGTCAGCTCTACTATATGATCAAGTTAACTGAATTGATTTTTCATTAGATTACAGTAAGACAAAAAAAAATATCCTGCCACTCTCTGCATAACAAACCAACACTAAACAATCGAAAATCGAACGTAGAATAAAAAGTAAGAAACTTTTCTAAATAGTAGTGCATTTGTTGTAATATATTATGTGGATGTGTGTGAACATTTGTTATGTATATAAAAATGTGAGGAAAAATACGCACATACATGAGTGCCAATGATTATTTATTTTATTTAATTTTGCATTTCCGTCATCGTTAGTTGTTATTGCTTTAGTAACGGTGGTTATTGCCACCTCATATTGATGGGCGTAAAAAAATAACAAAAAAGACGACTACTCATACAACAACAAACCTTATAAATGCTACTTACTATTGTAATTGTAATACTTGTACTAATAATACAAATAAAAGTAATACATAATATAATAAATGTAATATTAATTAAAAAATAATAATGATAGTAATATAAAAATAATAATTGTAATAGTAATACAAATAATAATAATAATAATAATTGTAACAAAATTATTAATTTTAGTAATAATACACATGATAGAAATATTAATACTAATAATACTAGCGATGTAAATAAAAAGAATAATAGTAATACAAAAATAATATTGTTTACAAAATAAAATAAGAAAAATATAATTGTTTATATTATGAGTATTACAAAGATTATTATAGTAATAAAAATAATATTTGTAAAAATATACAAATAAAAACAAAATAATAATTGCAAATAATAAAAATGATAATGATTGCCATACAAAAATAATTGCAAATAATAATGCAATAATAATGCAAATAATAATAATAATGATATTAATAAAAATAGCAATTATAATAGTAACACAAATATTAATGTTGATAATAATAAAATAATTCTAATAGTAATACTAATATTAATACTAATGATCTAAAATAATGATTGTTATAGTAATACAAATTATAATAATACTAGTAATATAAACATAGTAATTGTAATAATGATTCAAATAATAATAATAATAATAATGATAATAATAATAGTAATACAAAAATTGATAGTAATTATTGTAATAAAAAAATAATAATTGTAAGTATAATGAAATGATTATGATTATTATAGAAATATAATTATAAAATTTATACAAATATAATTATTAATAGTAATAAAAATAATTGGCCATATTGGGAAAAAGGTAGATGTTCGTTTTTGGAAGTAATATTCCTTAAAGCGATCGTACGCCACCGTAATATGTAGAGTAAAGAGTCATGTTCGGGGTAAACCGTTATTCTAATAAATCATACAAAATAAGGGGGCAGTCATTAACCGCAACTGCAATTGTAAGGCCTAGTATAGTATGAGAAAGTTATGTACTGACAGGCAAATAATGAACTGGTTGCATAGGGAAAGTAACAGATAAAAAAATGTACTGCTGATCTGGACTAGAGGAGGCGGAGTAATTTGCATCGCTGCTTTCTCAGTTACCATACGTATTTAAAAGAGTTTGGCGAGGAAGAAAACGTAATAATTGTAAAGTTGTGATAAAATCTATGCATGCTTGACAAGGAACATGTTTTAATAATAATTGGAATAACGTGGATAAGAAGTTGTACGTAAAGTGTGTTTATTTATACTGTTGATAGTGGCAGGAAAACAGTTCTATTCTATTATATGATATTGGGGTTATCCTGCGTTGCGCGGGTGTTTGAAGGTGTATGTGTTAAAAAGAGGTGTAAAATATAAAAAAAGGGGTTGGTCGGAAGGTCGGATTGAACCCTGAAGCCTTGACGCAAGGTGGAAACGAAAGGGTAAAACAGCTAGTCACCTAACCATCTGTGTCACGAGGGAGAGGAACTGATAAAGGTGTTATATGAAGGTTTATGAAGCGAAATAAGCAGGTCCGAGGATGTCTGACCTATTTTTGCGCGGCAAGCAAAATCGTTCGCGGGCATACACAAGAAGAAGCGAACGCACACAAACCCACACAAACATAAACACGGATACACACATTTTTGCTATTATATTTATAGATGCCCCCATTAGTTTAGCTAATATATGACAGGAGTAAATATACTGTAAATGCTAACAGCGGACTTTATTTTGTAAACGAAATAATCCGGTAATTAATTATGTTGAATTTGTTGTTAGTGTCCAATGTGGCGAAGAAATGAAATATTATTCCCCCCCTTTCAAGCGGAAGGACCCAAGTATGCATAATTGTACTGTTATCTGCGTGTTTTATGCGCGTAAAATTGAAAGGGTCCAAGAAAAAGTGTAAAAAAAGTAAAAAAAAAAAAAAGGAAGGTAGTCCTGCATAATTTAACCCGAATTCTAGTTAACTCCCGTCAAGCATTGATCGGGCAAGACCGGCAAGCATCGATTTCAGCCGCAGCCTATCGGAAAAAAAAACAAACAAAACAAACAAACAAACAAAACGAACTGGAAAGAATACAATGGGAAAGCACTCCCAGATAACTTACCGTGTAAAATGCAAATATGTTTATTTCATTTTTTTTTCTTTTATTGTTGGTTTGTTTTCTGCAATACACTCCAAGTGACAAAACAACCAGGAAAAATACAAATAGAAAAAATAAATAAATAAATAAATAAAACC
Organism: Euprymna scolopes; assembly: GCF_053919585.1. Classification (NCBI taxonomy): domain Eukaryota; kingdom Metazoa; phylum Mollusca; class Cephalopoda; order Sepiida; family Sepiolidae; genus Euprymna; species Euprymna scolopes. The sequence goes on along the minus strand of NC_136485.1, from coordinate 152,281,951 downwards.
AGAAAACTGACCATGTATAATGAAAATATGTTTAATAGATTTTAGTCATAGTTTTTTATTGTTGGTTTGTTTTCTGCAAGAAAAGTATTTTTTAAATGTATAATTGTTATGTGGAAGTACAACGGGTTGTTGTGTGTTTTGTTTTGTTTACTTTTATGCATTGTTTTCTTTGTTGTGGCTTTGTACCAACTGGAATGTCGTCTGATTACATATCGACAACGTAATAGTAATTTGGCTTATGAAACTCCCAGAAATTCAATATATAGAAATAAAAAATGAATAAGTAACTAATCCGAAAATAAGAAGTCAGCTCTACCCCCTAGTAACACGTGCAAAATCACTGCAAACATAATAGAAGGAAAAATACAGTAAATAAAAAAATATATATCGAGTAATTGTTTAAAAATGTGAAGAACGCTCGTGGCTTACTATTATATTTTGTTGTAAAACATGGAACGCAAGGTTAGTTCGTTTCGTTCAAGTAACCCTTCCACTCGCAGCCACCCCTTAAATAAGGGACAAAAACTTGGGGAAAAAGGAAAAAAAGAAAAGTAACACATAGATAGATGAAATAGAAAGTTGCGTTTCATCCGACGGTAAAATGTTATTTCATTATTTTAAGCAACTAAGAACTAAAACCGGTGTTTCCTGGTAAATTCTCCTGTGGACATATCCACAACGGTGTTACGTGGTCGGAGGGGGAGGGGAATATGAATGTAATAGAGAGAAAAGATTTTAACACCTTCATTGATTTTAACCGATTTTGGCCGTGGACTCTCACCAGAAAAAAATACAGGGATCTTAGATTATCGAGGAAGTTGATAGGTAATAGACATATAACACACCCGAAGTTTTTTGCTGCAGTCCGTGCATATCACATTCGCATGAAATGTCTTGGTTTTTATCCTATCAATGTCAAACTCAGAGGGGAAAAATAAGTTACTTTTATTTATATAGAGAGGAAAGGAGAAAAAATACACCATTAATATATATGTATATAAACACATAAATATATGCAATTATTCATATAAATCTAAACTCATTAGATAAAAATATAAATTCATTACATTTTTCTAAATAAACAAACAAACATTAACATTTTTTAATATAAATAGATAAATAGTCTCGGATCAACCGGCGTTAAAATTATATAAAATATAATCTTAACGCCGGTTGATCTGACACTATTCATGCATATCTATTATTAATTATTATAGAACCAATTATATATTGAGTATTATCCAATATATCGTAATAATTCTTAAACGTCTAAAAATATTATTTTGGTACCATTTGTTAGAATCGATACTAATGACTAAGGATATAAAGGGAGCTTAGGACCCGAGCCTTAACCGTTAATTCGCTCTCCATCATTTTAACCGTCATACCAACAGTGATACTGATGCGGAAGTCTGGTTTCCTGGACTGGCTCAAAAGAGGATCCCTCCATTACGACCAAGAGAGGTTGATATTGGCTGCACAAAACCAGGGCCTCATGACAAACGCCTTCATAAAGATTTGTGGTCTAAGCAACAATAATAAATGCAGGTCATGTAGCACTGAGGTTGAGAGTGTGGGCCACCTAATTTCTGGAGATGGTTATTATACAGATCGCCATAACGGAGTTTGCAAATATCTTCACTGGAATATATGTAAGAAACTCAACATTCAGTGTAGTAAAAAATCCTGGGAACATATACTCGAACGAACAGTTGGGAATGACTACATAATCCCTACTGCTACATATCTAGAAAACGCAGCTGTTAAATCAGATATAGTGATTTGGGACAGAGCAAACAAAAAAGCGACCGTAATAGAGGTCAGTGTACCCAATGATACAGGGCTTAACAGAGCTGAGAGGGAGAAGGTAACAAAGTATCAAGAATTTATGTATGATATGAAACGAAATTGGAAATTAAAAGACGTTACAATTTAACCAGTCATCATAGGAGCAACTGGTCTTATGAAAAAGAACTTTAAAAAGTACAGAGCAAGCATACCCGGTGAACTAAGTGCAAGCGAAATACAAACGATTGCACTGAAAGGGACGGTAAGAATCCTGAAAAGATCTCTTGGTTGGACTCACTAAAATAGGGGTAAATGTCAAACATCTGGTTGGATGTCCCATCCCCTAGAAGAAAACGTTTAAGAAAAATGAAAAAAAAAAGGGAAAATGCGGAAGTCTAAAAATTAAGCTATTTTGGGTTATGACAGTTAAATTTTGAACATGCATAAAAGTAAAAGTGGGTGTAATAGTTTATTTGTATAGTTTTAAAATGTATAACTAATTATATATTTATTACTTACATTCTTTCTAAGACGGAATACATATAGATGAATAAATGCGAAGTTGAACCCATTTCACACAAACGATCACTTGAAAATACATTTTTTAAGTAGATTTAAAATTAAACAGTTAACGACATATATGTTTATATGTGACTAAAATAATTATAACTTTAACCATTCATGTAAATTGATTTGCGTCTTTGTTTGAATTGTGAACCAAGTTTACACCATGAGAGTTCAACAGGTTTGTGCGTGTATGAGTTTTTTTTCCAATCACTGTTGACATGTTAATCATTTCCTTAGAAAATGACACCTTGAATAAGATTTTACCTAATTAAAACTACAACTTGTATGCAGTGGCGTACCATCAGATTTGACGCTCGGGACGGTTGTAACACTAAAAAGAGGCCACATCAGACCTGTAGGGTTGATGTGACGTTTCTTTTGGTTAAAAGTAATTTTTTGTTCCCGGACGATGATCGGGTTTTGAAGGAATAAAAATTATTTTTTTTTTTTTTTTGTCAATAAATTCTGAGCTAAGTCTGTTGTTTAGATGGCGGCGGCAAAAGTGCCTTTGTAGCGAAAGGTTAAATCACATTCTAAAAGCAAAAAAGAATGCATAAAATATTTTAGCCAAAATTCACAGGCGTTTGATCTGAAATAGCCGAAATCATCCGCAATTGGCAAAACTATGAGCAAACCCACAATTGGCAAAACTATGAGCCAAGTTTGATCTGTGAGTTTTACAGTTGAAAAAGTCGGGTTGTTTTTGATCTGAGAGAAACACACGCAGTGACTCGGCATTGTGTTTTAGAACAAAGAATAGGAAAAAATGTATTGTCCGGAATTTCAAAACAATAATACATATTTTTATGACGTATCGAGAATTGTCATTTGGTGAATCAGGTCGAACGAAAATTGAAGTTATGAAATATTTTTGCTCGGATGGGAAAATGTGTTGTCCGATAAGTTCAAAGCGACAAATGTATTCTTGGTCTTTTGACGTAATCAAAATGTCTGATATAATGGAATAGCCGACAATCAGAACTTAATTCAAAGATAAACTAAAAATTCCTTTGACTTATAAAAGCGAAAAATGAGATCAATAGATAATTTTAAAACAAATAAAATCGCGTGATTTACTTTAAGTCAAAGGAAAAATAATTTTCCTGGATATGGAAAAATTCCATTAGTAAGCCAGGGAGGAGTTAAATAATACATGTGTAAGTTGGGCGTTAATTAAAGATGGAGTCAATCCAATTTTGGAAATGGACCAATGAAAAAGGACCCTGTCGAAGTATAATCAATCAATGAGAAAAGGCCCCGTCGAATTATAATCAAGCAATTTGATTGGTCGATGACGAACATGGGTGTCGTCATCATTCCATAATTGTATTATAAAAGAAATGAAAAATCAGAGATTAAGAGAGAGTCCGGGTCTGAGATTGGGAATCAGAGTCAAAGAGAGCTAAGTCGAGTTGTTCCGTCTCGGCAGAATCACCTCTCCTCTCTCTCCCCCTCGCTTGTTGCCTGATAACTCAACGCTTATAACCGCGATACCGACCAGGTATTTCAACAACAGAAGCTCAGTTGTAGAACTAACTGCTTGCTTAAATTAATTGTCAACTATATGTATATGCTGCAAATTTTATGAATTTCTGAAATATATTATATTAACCAACCTCCGGAGTTTTGTTGCTGATGTGCGTTGATACCTATATGTGTATATTTCTTTATTTGCCATTTGTGACATCGTATCCGTCAACGAACACCCAGAATAACTAGACGATCCACGGAGAACAGGCCTTGAGGGCCGAGCATCCGAGAAGAATCCCCAACGCCTTAACGAAGAACTCACTGGGTGACGCGACGTACTAACGGTTGGCAGTCCTGGTTGCCCAGTCGACATATCATAACTGTACCGACCAGGGTGCAGATCATAACTGGGCCGCGATCAGAGGTTCAAGGTCGCGTAAGGGCAAGACCACGTTTCAAGGTCACACGGTCGTAAAATGTGCCCCCCCGCTGGCATATAATTACCTTTTCCCACTTGCAGGCATATAATTACCTTTTTCCTCCGCCCCGGTGGCATATAATTACATTTTTTGCCCCCGCCCACTAGCATATTATAGGCTGGTTTGCCCTCTCCCGCTGGCATATTATTACCTTCTTTGGCTCCGCCTGATGGCATATGACAACCTGTTAAAATCTTCAAAATTCCAAAAGGCTCTCAAAATATTTATTTTCATTGAACTAATATTTACACAATTACCTTCAGTTTAATGTTTACTCAATTCCCCTTTTTTAAATTTAAATTTAATGTAACTATTTCTTTTCCATAATTTGAATAATAAGTATGTAAACGTTAATCTGAAGGGAATATTGTAAACATTAATATGAAACAAAAAAAAACAAATATATTTTCAAAACAAAATTGCCAATTACAATTATATAAAAAAGTTAAATTAAATTATTTGAAATTTGAATTTATAAATTTAAATAAGAAAATCTGAAAACATGAAAATGCTAAGAAATGGTAAACTCTTTTTATTTAATTTTTTATTGTTGATATTTTCGAATTCTCACAAAAAAACATAGCTGTGTAAAGGAGAGTGTAGTCCGATGTAGTTTTCTTTTCTTTTTCTTCATAATGTTATTATTAAGAGGTCGAACCTCCGCAAGAGAAAAAAACGTCTGGTATCCGTGCTTTTAGACATCCGTATGTGTGATCGCTCGGTTTAAGCGCAAAATTTTAGAAATATTTTGTTAATAATATTTCAATCCTTTTAAAAATCGTTTTAAAGTTGTTTAAATACATTTATTTATGAAGTAAAAATAAGGTATACATTTATTTTTTATGAGAGAAATATCGCAAGGCATCAAGTTGGTTGATAATTTACAAACATACTTTTCGCATTTTTTTTTCGGTAAAATTATTAATAACTCTATCAAAATTCATTCTATCGACAACTTCCCCTTCTGTGGAGAGGATTGCCAAGTCTGTAAGCCTTGTCTGGCTCATTTCTGATTGAAGGTAGTTTTTATGAGCTTCAGTTTCGAGTAAGAGCGCTCACAGCTGACAAAAATAATAGCTAGGGCAAGGAAAATGCGCAGCAAGATCACAATATTAGGGACGGATCTCCAAGGTGGTATTTATGTATAAAGTTGAAAATTTCATTGATTATGTCTTTTCCTAAAGCTTTCACAAACTACTGTAATTTCTTCCCACCGGCAAAAAAAAAATTATCTTTTTGTATAGCTTAGTAAACTTCACCAAGCTGACAATCATAATTATCATCAAGCAGATTTTACGGTGTAAGAACACCGTATTTGCTTGAAAGATTGTGAACTTGTTGAGATCTGCAAGATAGTTCTACCGTCAACATGTCTATAACAGACAGCATTTTCCGTCTCAACTCAGTATATATTCCCAGTGCTGCGTCAGTCAATCGTTTCTTTTTGCACATGCGATTCTACATGCTTATCCCCATTTCAGAGCAGAGTTTTTTTACTCGTCTATTGCAGTGTCCACCAATTTTGTCTATTCTATAGAAGGCAATTTGTAAACGCCGTCACTCTGCCTGATAGAACTGTTGGAGATCCAGCCCTTTTCTTGAAGATTTTTCTGGACAACATTGATTTCTGGGAGAATAGTTTTCCAAAGGCTCAGAAATAAAAGTAACGGGAGCGACAATACCGATTGAGAAATAAAGATGCACATGATCTTGTGATTGCATTTTCTCCTTCTTTTGTGAGCTGTTCCAAGGCAATGACGAATTAAAATAATTTTTTCCCACATTTACAGCAGCTGCTCGACTACTCCATCTAGTTTCCACAGCCCGCTTGATACTTAAACCAGTCAACTGAATCAAGACTACCCAGCGATGTGTAAATGCAGAAAGAACGAGAATAACCTGTCAAGTATCCCAAAAGAAGTCAACAGAGTGAACCATTACAAAAGCGGCATGTAAAGAAGGCAGATTTAATGAATGGTTAGTGCATGGAACAAATAGAGTTTTGGGGGTGATTTCGGAGATTCGTTTCTACACACCCGATCGGTGGCGAGATTGTATAATTAAGCTTGACTGGATATAGAAGCAATAAAATCGAGACTACTTGTAAATTCTTGAAACCTTTGGATGGTTTGTTTCCACTGAAAGACATGGACATTTTGCCAACACTGAAATGTCAGTGTACTTCCAGAAATATATCCTAACTATATTTAAACTGTTTTATGGATTAAAAAAAATACTATTTTTATAACATTTTATTATTTTCTCATATTTAAAGTTATAATATGTAAGAAATTAAAAGTATTAGTGGTGGTGGTAGTAGTAGTGATAGTAGTAGTAGTATTTGTAGTAATATTTTTAGTCTATCGGCTATGTCACCTTTCCAAAATAAAACAGGATTCTATTTTTTAGGCGATTACACGCTAACAAGATAAGCAAACCACAATTATTTAAGAAGTTAGGGTAGAGATCTGCTTCAATATTAATTGGACGGAAAATGATTTTTCATTTAAGACACATTGTAGCATTTTAGAAAATTAACCAAAAAGGATTGTTTTCCTCATGAAAATAAATTTGGTAAGCTTTTTTTGCGGGGGGGGGGGGTACAACACTGCCAGGATAACCTTGGGTTAGTGAACAATGCTGGAGTAGCCTGGAAATGATGAGTATTCATCATTTTAGGTTAAATCAATGTATGAAAATTTAAATTTAAAGATAATTGTTTGTGCTTTTTACCAGTAAGATTTCGTATGCTGGACATACCAAATCTTACTGGTAAAAAGCACAAACAATCCCATGCCATAAAACAAAATGAAAGTCGAATAATAAAAAAAGGAAAATATTATTTTTAGCCAACAGTGTTAGTCCTAAATTCTCTTAATATTAGCCAAAAGGATTTCTTTTATAATTATCTATATCTTGCTTTTTTTTTTGTTTCGTTTTTTTTTTTTTGCATTAAAACAAATCAGTCGACTACTTACCTATGGCATTGTCAGTAATAATAATAATTGGGCAAATATTTATGATTGGGGTAAACACATGGACATTCTTTGGTAGGAAGAATGTATAGAATAGTTAAGAATACAGTCACACCCGTTCGTAATGTAAGAATTGTTTTCTATATAGTAACTATGTTATTTTAAAAACTCATGTTTAAAATGGAGAGGGACTTTCTTAACTAGTCTGTCCTGATACCATTTTATTGTGCCTAACAATAGTTTTTTGTTTTCAATTGTTTATGAAATATTCACATAGAATTTTGCCAGCTAATGCCGAATGCAAATCGACTTTGTTTTAATAGAGAACTGCGAAATGAGAGCTATATGCTCAGTCCGTTAAATCCAAAGTAGCTGAGCAGCGGCTTGGTTACCACCAATTTTGGAAAATAGCAAACTGCATCCTGAACAGAAGCGTAGTTCTATCCTACCATAATCAATGGACCTGAGGGCATCCCGTCAGCATCAGGCAAGGCCAAACTATTTGCCACGAACTTTGCAGCTAATTCTACCCTATGCGACGAAGGCCATCAACTCCCCGTATTTCCTCCTATCACGGACAACACTCTCTGCAACATACATATATCTGTGCGTGATGTCGCCAAGCTTATCAAGAACATTGATTCCAATAAAGTAACCGGACCTGACGGCATTCCAATCATTGTGCTGAAAAAACTTCAACCAGAACTTGCCCCCATACTTACCAAACTGTTTAAACATTGCCTTAAAGAGAAGTGCTTTCCATCACCCTGGAAACCCTTATCAGTATGCCCTGTATTAAAGAACTCAAGTGCTAAGTCCTCTCCCTCTCAGTACAGACAAATAATTCTCCTGTGTGTCATGAGTAAGCTGCTGGAATCCATATTAAATAGAGAAGTAATCAACCACCTCAGCAGAAATAACCTTCTTAGTGGCATGCAATATGGTTTCTGTTCTGCCAGATCTACAGCAGACGTGTTAACTGTTATATCTCATAGGCCTACTTCACAAGATTTCCAGCTACGATATAACTGGAAATGTTTTCTCGATCATAAAATCATTTCTCTCCGATAGGCTACTAAGAGTAGTAGTTGATGGGCAGAAATCAGAGGCAATCAATATTAAAGCTGGAGTCCCTCGGGGTTCCACCCCAACTCTCTTCCTGATATGCATCAATGATCTCCTAAAACACATACTTAAATCATTCGTTGAAATCTATGCTGATGACACGACCGTCTATGGCAACAAATCAAAGGCCGTAAATGACAAAGTTCTCTCAGATTCTCTCTCCTCTGACCTTGAGCGCATGGCACATAGGAAGAGGAGGTGGCTGGTTACTTTTAATGCATCTAAAACCAACCTCCTATATTTACATCATCAACGCTCTGATCCCCATTTGGCATCAATTGCTGTGGGTGGTTCTAGTCTAGGGGAAGCTCCATGTTTTGATAAGCTTCTGGGCTTGACCTTTACTTCTTAGCTAAAATGGAATACGTACATCAAGTCAGTTGACAAGATCGCTGGAAAAATGGTGGGATTCTTCTACCGCTCCAGAAGATATCTCAGCACTCATGAAATTCTCTCTCTGTATAAAAGCCACGTACGTCCAAGGATGGAGTACCGCTGCCACATCTGGACAGGAGCTACTAAAAACAGCCTATCCTGCCTTGACAGAGTACAAAATAGGCTTCGTTGCCTAGTCCCGCAGAAGAGACGTTGCGAGCCTGTCTTTATTTCATCATTACTACTATGGCAGGTGTTCGTCTGAACTCCAATCTCTGGTCCCCCCTCGCCAATCTTTCACAAAAAAAACCCGCCTAACTGAAACCACTGTCAAAAGTTTTCCCCACTCCTTATATGTGACAATATCAAAACGTAGATTCCATGAACAAAGCTTCTTTTTTAGAAGTGTAAGCCTGTGGAAATCCGTTCCGTTTGCCTGTTTTCAATCTGACTACAACCTTGATATCTTCAAGTCCAATGTGAACACATCCTGATGAACTGCATCCTTAAGTAAGACACTTTATCAAGTGTTCAACAATAACGTACTGTACACACAATTACCCTTATCCCCGAGTGGCTTCCGTGCGTTGATATGTGGGGACTACCTTGTAAAAAGACCTGTAAGTGTTTCATTATTTTCAATCAATTAAAAGGAAAACGTTCGAGAAAAATATTAAGAACCCCCCCGTATATTTAATATATGTCTCTCACCCCCACACACTAAGTGCATTTTTTGTTTACAAAAATATATGCGCATATAAGATGGTTTTAGAGTAATTCGACAAAAAGTCAAAAAGAGATCACGAATTAAATGTTTAAAAATTTAAAAACAATTGGAATCGGAATCGTATCGGATCGGAAATTTAAGGCAGAATCGGTAACTGAATCGGAATCGGGAAACATTTTGAATCGTCCCATCACTAGTATATACATATATATATATATGCATACATTTATACGCATATGTATATATGCATATATATATATACATATAGTTGTCAGTTGAAGATAGAGTTTAAGATCATTCTTAAAGACGATATAGTTTTAAATAGGATTCTAGTGCCTCTCACAGAAATAGACATATTTTTAAATATTTACTCTTGCTGAAAGCACGTAAGACGATTTTTCTAAGTTAGGTATGCGTTCTATTGCGAGTCTTCGTGTACCATCTTTTACAATTATTATATTAAGAAATAAGAGTAAAAAATTAAATTCCTATTCCCAGAATAAATTCATCATAATATATTTCGGTTTAATCATATGTGCATAAGTGATTATAAAATTTTGATAATAGTTTGAAAAAAAATCAATTACTCCGTGCTGTTTCGAAACTTAACAGAAATTTGGCTGTATTTAAACTATCTCATAGAAAACCACTTAAATGGTATTGAAGTTGTTGCGCTCAGTTCCCATTTAAAATTGTATCATCAGATATGACGATCATAAATCTGTTTACAGTCTATTTTTATTCCATACTGGCTTAATGGTTCTACAGTTCCAAAATACGTAATTTTCTGTTGCTTATTTTCCGTTCTATCATTTAATTATCAGTGATGTTTAAAAGTATTTTTCTTAATAAATTTTTTTGGTTTAATTAAAAATTTCAAAAAACCGGATTAGGAATCGTAAATATGGGACACATTTTCCGATTTCGATACCTCACATAGTTTCGCGTTTGTTACAATATTTTCTGAATAAAATTTCAAATTTCTTATTATCTTTTCTTTATTTTTTCTCTTTTCAATTTTAACCCTCTCAAAATGCCAACCCTGACATGTGCCGCTCGTAAATAAGGGACATAGGTTAGGTATAAATTTTCAAATTTTTGTTAGTTTTTAATTATATTTATTGATTTTTCCTATTTTCTATTTTTATCCTCACAAAATGCTGCCCCCTGCTGGTAATATCGGGACAGATTTTTTAGATTGGCCGCTCAAAAAATTTCGATTTTTTACAAACTTGTCGGTATAAAATTTAAGATAATTTTTAGGTTTAATTTATTTTAATTTATTTTTTCTATTTTCAAATTTTAACCTCTTTAAAAGCCACCATCTGATATGGGCCGCTCCCAAAATGAGGACACATTTTTCTAATTTGTATATCTCATATTGTTTAGATTTTTTGATAATTTTGGGTATAAAATTGTATATTTTTATTTATTTTTTTCTATTTTCTACTTTTAACCTCCCAAAATTCCGCATTCTGGTATGTGCTCTTCGTAAAATAGGGACACATTTTTTCCGATTCCAATACACCCAAAAGCCCCTATTTAAAAAAAATATTTCGAATCTATTCTTTGCCTTACATAGAATAATAAAATCTTTGGATCTGAAATGCAAACATTTCACGTCATAAATATTTAAATTCATTGAATGACAACAATTATATATATATATATATATATATATATATATATATATATATATATATATATATATATATATATATATATATATATATATATATATATATACAGGGTGTCCACATAATGTAGCCAGACTTTGTGGAAGCATCATGTAGATTATGTAGCCAGACTTTGTGGGCACCCTGTATACACACACACACACACACACACACACACACACACACACACACCACACACACACCACATACACACACATGTATATATATATATATATATATATATATGCGTGTGTGTGTGCGTGTGTGTGTGTGTGTGTGTATACAGAGTTGCCACAATGTCTGGCTACACAATCTAGAGAACGCTTCAACAAAGTCTGGCTACATAATGTAGCCAGACTTTGTGGACATCCTATATATATATATATATATATATATATATATATATATATATATATATATATATATATATATATATACGAATATACGAGACCTTTCTAAAAATTATCCGACCTTAGGCCAGGAAAAATATGTCACATATCTGACGGGGTTTGGGTCCAATCCTCCTCAAAGTAGGCCCGCTGTGTTTAAACACACTAACCCCCTCCCCATGGTTATGTACGCATATGCAACCGGAAGTCGTAAACCAGATGTTGGGTTACAGCACTTATTACAAGGTTATTTGCGTTTTATAATTATATATATATATATATATATATATATATATATATATATATATATATATATATATATACTAGCAGTTCAGCCCGATTTGTTCGGGTCCTACATACTGTTTATAACTTTATGTACATATATAAAATAGTTTTGCCGCATTTCTGAATACCTATGCGGTAACATTTAAAATTTGTAGCCCTCAAATCGGCTGAATAGTTAGCTAGAGACAGCGAAGGTCAATTATTTTTAACTTGACCCTAAAAACTGATTATAAAGCTTGCCTATGTCTGAATACACATTATGTAAAATTTCAGATGTTTAGACTAAAAATTGTCCAAGTAATTTTCTAAAGACCGCAGAGGTCAATCTTTTAAAAACACTTTGAACCTAATTTGGACCCATTCACATTTATTATTATGGCTCATAACAAATTAAACTTTTGATCTATTTCCACGTAATCTGCGTCTAGAATTTCAAGTGTTTAGACCCATAATTGGAGGAGGAATTTTGTAGAATTTTCAAATGCCAAATCATTGAACTTTGACACCTTTACAGCCAAATTTCTGTGCGAAAACCGATTAAAGAGATTTTCCTATATCTCAACGCCCCTTTTGTCAAATTTCGAGTCTATAGAATGAAAATTGACAGAGTAGTTTTGTAGGGAAATTTATACACAGACACACACACATACAATCGGTTTTTATAGATATATAGATATATGCCCTTATTTTCATCTGGATTTTCTGAATTAAAAACAGTTTTTCAATTATATTTCAAGTGAAAAGGATGTATATTTCGTGTTTTTATTTAAATCAAAACCAATCCTATAAACAGGTTTTTCTTCTGTTGCCTCAAATCATATACTTGGAAATTTTTACACTTTTTTCTTCGTTGGAAATTCTGTGTTTCTTTATTTCAATCCCGATTTCATGTGTTATATTTTTTAGTTCGAACTCATGTGGGCGTTGTGTGTGATGGAACGAGATAGCAAGGAAGGGAGGAAGCTGCAGAGCGATTTGATAGGAGGACAGAGAGTTAAACTAGAACAAATGCAGAGTAGGTGGGAGAGATATAATTGCAAAGAGAGACGGGGAAAGGGGTGAAACGTAAACGAATAGATAGAGAAAGAGAAAGAAGTTGAGAAAGTGTGTGCGTCGTAGAGAGAGAGAGAGAGAGAGAGGGGGAGAGAGAGAGAAAGAGAGAGAGCTTGTTGATTTTATTTTTATATTTTTAGTAGGATATTTAGAATTGCTTTTATTTTGCCCGTTTATTTGTTGGTTTCCCGATTTTTTTTGTATATTTATTTGTGGATTGACTCTAATGGCAGATTGTTTTGGGAGAAGGAACTGGAGAAAAAAATCGCGGAAAAAATGTGTTGTATTTTTTAAATTTCAGAAACAAATGTCAGTAGAGAAAGTTTTAATTAATTAACAACTTAAGAAGGTCACAAACAAATTTAAACAACGACTACGAACGTTGCTTATAATGAATGGATACAAACAAACAAAAAAAAACAATATATGTTCTAATTGTGTAAAGTAGAGAAGTCGTTTGTAAATAATAGGTGAAGTCCCAATCTGAATTGACTCATTTACCAGATCAAATAAAGGCACGTTTGCCAAAAACAAAGAACAATAAAACATCGCATAAGATTCAGAACAAAAATTAAACAAAGATTAATAGAAGGCGAACTGAAAAAGTTTTCAATTAAACTTTGATTTGAATAAATTAGTTTAGGTAAAATCGTAAATTAACAAGAAATTCAAGAGCGGGTATCGAAATTATCTGACTAACTCCCAGAATTTAATTTATACCACGGATCTTGTTTATATTTAAAGTATAACTGAGAAATGCAAATATATTCTTAAAAGTTCAAAACGTTCACAAATACTGAGTGTCCCAAAATAATCTGACACATTTGTTGATAAAAACAAATCAAATAACAAATAAAAAAAATACATTCTCCTAACGTTCTTGACACTCGCGGCAAGTATAGTGTGTTTGTTTTTTGTTTGCTAGAGAACCTCCGAGATTGTCCAATTCATGCATCTCCGGCCTTTCCCAACTCGGAGGTCACCTTTTACCCCCATTTTCTCTCACTAATATTTTCTCTCCACATCCTCTAGTAAATAACCCTAATCCAAACTAGAGACTTGTCCTGCTTTTTTTTCCGGGAACCAAAAGCAGTAGGCGATCAAATACTTACATTGGGGTGGGGAGGGACTATACTAACACACCCAAAAGGAATTATATTTGGCTCAATCTTGTCTTTTGGGGGTGTTACTTAGCTCTTCCCCAAACGCAACCACGAATTATTCACGCCGTCAAATTCCCAAATGTTTGTCCCATGAACTTTTTTCTCATTTTGCATTTATCATATATATATATATATATATATATATATATATATATATATATATATATATATCAATATGCGCATGTAGGCCCGTGTATATGCCTACTTGGGTGTGTGGGTGTCGATGTGTGTAGATATCTGTGTATGAGCGCATCCATGCTTACGCACACGTAGTCAATTTAGCACCTTAAGGAAAATTGAACGTCAGCGGGAGCGGCGCGGGTGTCTATGCATGCATGCGCGCATATGTGCATATATCTACACGCCAGGGCGGAGATGTATGTGTACATGTGAACGTTTCTTTAAGTATATGTGTGTGTACGTATGCATATGTGTGCTCTCGCGCACGGCCGCTAGTTAACCCTCTCCAAGCACTTAACAACAAATAAAAACCAAATAAATGAACCGAATCATAGACCACCGCATCCGAACCTAAGCGAACACCCAACAGATCAAGACATACTTATCAAGAAATCATCTCACCAACGAGACACCAAACCCCCCCCCCCAAAAAAAAAACTTAAACATTAAGACTCGAATTTTAAAGTAACGCCCTCCTCCTACCCCCATATATGCCTCGCCCCCTCCATGTATCCCTATGCCCTCAGCCACACCAGAAATGAACTTCTCAGACCCTCCCCCACAACCACCTTAGGTCCTTAAACTCCAAAACTAAAACATTACCGACATACCAAGCATCACCTGCCCCCTTTCCCCCTTATTCCCTTCCTCTTTTTTCCGCTCTTCTCGCACCCCTCCCCTGATATCATTCACTCTTTCATCCCATCATAACGAACATTTCTATAAAAGTCTGAGGATGCTACAGACGGCCAAAGAAACAACCGGGTTGCTGAAACAATAATATAACTTAACAGACAGATACAGTAATAAAAAAATAAAACGCATATTTGCTCTACAACAGTATTGAGCACTTTCTTCATGTTTTTATTAATTACCATTTCTACTAAATATATATATATATATATATATATATATATATATATATATATATATTTTACGCACGCATGTAAATATTGTTCATCGCAGAGGAGTGTAAATTGCTTTCATTCGTCCTGAAATGATTTAACAATCTATTTAAATAGTGCATTACATTTTTCTCATAGATATGTCATTAATTTGGGTAAAAATTGATCAACTCTGTAAAGGTTGTTGCGCACGTTATTGTCGAGCAAGGGTTGTTTTTTTATTTATTTTTTACACAGTGATCACCACTTATCAAGGCCCGGAAGCCACTCAGGGATAAGGGTTATTGCAAGTACATTACGTTTGTGTGGAGATTTGATGAAGTGTTTTATTAAGGGGGCGATTCATTAGGAATTTGTTCACATTGGACTTGAAGACATCCAAGTTGTAGTCCGAAGGGATGCAGGCAGACGGAACAGAGTTCCACATGCGTGCAGTTCTAAGAAAGAAACTTTGTTCATTGAATCCACGTTTTGATTTAGGCACAGATATAGAGTGGGGGGAATTTTTCACAGTGGATTACGCTAGACGGGTGAGTTTCCTGAAAGATTGGCGAGGGGGAACCAGAGATTGGAGTTCAGATGAGCACCTGCCATGGAAATAACGATAAAACAAGGATAGGCTCGCAACGTCTCTTCTGTGGGAGAGAGGTTGCAGGGTAGAGAAAAGGGCATCCCCCACTAAGCCACGAAGTCTATTTTGTACTCTGTCAAGGCAGGATAGGCTGTTTTTAGTAGCTCCTGCCCAGATGTGGCAGCGGTACTCCATCCTTGGACGTACGTGGCTTTTATACAGAGAGAGAATTGCATCAGTAGTGAGATATCTTCTGGAGCGGTAGAAGGATCCCACCATCTTTCCAGCGAGCTTGGCAACGGACTTGATGTACGTGTTCCATTTCAGATCAGGAGTAAAGGTCAAACCCAGATGCTTGCCAAAACACGGGGCCTCACCAAGACGAGAGCCATCAATCACAATTGATGCCAGCTGGGGATCAGAGCGTTGATGATTTAAGGATAGGAGTTTAGTTTTGGATGCATTAAAGGTAACCAGCCTCATCTTCCCCCACTGAACCACGCGCTCGAGATCAGAGGAGAGAGAACCAGAGAGAACTTTCTCATTTACAACCTTTGATGTGTTGCCGTAGATGGTAGTGTCATCAGCATAAATGCCAACGAAAGATTTAAGTATGTGTTTAAGGAGGTCATTGATGTAGATCAGGAAGAGAGTTGCGCCCAGGATTGACCCCTGAGGGACTCCAGAATTTATATTGCAGGCCTCCGATTTTTGACCATCTACCACTATTCTCATGAGCCTATCGGAGAGAAATGATTTAATGATTGAGAAAACATTTCCAGTTATACCGTAGCTGGAAATCTTGTGAAGTAGACCCTAATGCCATACCTTGTCGAAAGCCTTTGATATGGCAAGAGCAATTGCCCTAGAAAGGAAGCCTTTGTTAAGAGATTCACCAATCTTGTGGGATATAACCGTCAGCACATATGCGATAGATCTTGCAGAGCGGAAACCATATTGTGTGTCACTAAGAAAGCTATTCCTACTGAGGTGGTTGACTATATCTCTATTTAATATGGATTCCAGCAACTTACTCATAACACACAGGAGACTTACAGTGTGACCTTGAAACGTGGTCTTGCTCGACCTTGAACCTCTGATCGCGGCCCAGTTATGATCTGCACCCTGGTCGGTACAGTTATGATATGTCGACTGGGCAACCATGTCTGCCAACCGTTAGTACGTCGCGTCACCCAGTGAGTTCTTCGTTAAGGCGTTGGGGATTCTTCTCCGTGGATCGTGTAGTTGTTCTGGGTGTTCGTTGACGGATACGGTGTCACAAATGGCAAATAAAGACATATACACATATAGGGATCAACGCACATCAGCAACAAAACTCCGGAGGTTGGTTAATAAAATATATATTTCGGAAATTCATAAAAGAAGTATTTACAGCATATACATATAGTTGACAATTAATTTAAGCAAGCAGTTAGTTCTACAACTGAGCTTCTGTTGTTGAAATACCTGGTCGATATCGCGGACTTTGCGTAATTCTCGTTAAGTGATCGACACGTTATAAGCGTTGAGTTATCAGGCAACAAGCGAGGGGGAGAGAGAGGAGAGGTGATTCTGCCGAGACGGAACAACTCGACTTAGCTCTCTCTGACTCTGATTCCCAATCTCAGACCCGGACTCTCTCTTAATCTCTGATTTTTCATTTCTTTTATAATACAATTATGGAATGATGACGACACCCATGTTCGTCATCGACCAATCAAATTGCTTGATTATAATTCGACGGGGCCTTTTCTCATTGATTGATTATACTTCGACAGGGTCCTTTTTCATTGGTCCATTTCCAAAATTGGATTGACTCCTCCTTTAATTAACGCCCAACTTACACGTTGTATTATTTAACTCCTCCCTGGCTTACTAATGGAATTTTTCCATATCCAGGAAAATTATTTTTCCTTTGACTTAAAGTAAATCACGCGATTTTATTTGTTTTAAAATTATCTATTGATCTCATTTTTCGCTTTGATAATTCAAAGGAATTTTAGTTTATCTTTGAATTAAGTTCTGATTGTCGGCCATTCCATTATATCAGACATTTTGATTACGTCAAAAGACCAAGAATGCATTTGTCGCTTTGAACTTATCGGACAACACATTTTCCCATCCGAGCAAAAATATTTCATAACTTCAATTTTCGTTCGACCTGATTCACCAAATGACAATTCTCGATACGTCATAAAAATATGTATTATTGTTTTGAAATTTCGGACAATTCATTTTTCCTATTCTTTGTTCTAAAACACAATGCCGAGTCACTGCGTGTGTTTCTCTCGGATAAAAAACAACCCGACTTTTTCAACTGTCAAACTCACAGATCAAACGCCTGTGTATTTTGGCTAAAATATTTAATGAATTCTTTTTCGCTTTTGAAGTTTAGAATGTGATTTAACTTTTCGCTACAAAGGCACTTTTGCCGCCGCCATCTCAACAACAGACTTAGCTCAGAATTTATTGACAAAATAAAATTAATAATAATTTTTATTCCTTCAAAACCCGATCATCGTCCGGGAACAAAAAAATATTTTTAACCAAAGGAAACGTCACATCAACCCTACAGGTCTGATGTGGCCTCTCTTCAGTGTTACAATAGGTTTGTACTGAGAGGGAGATGACTTATCACCTGAATTCTTAAATACAGGGCAAACGGATGAGGTCTTCCAGGGAGTCGGAAAACACTTTTCCGTAAGGCAGCGCTTAAATAATTTCGTAAGTATGGGAGCAAGTTCTGGTTGAAGCTTTTTTGACACTATAATTGGGATGCCATCAGGGCCAGTTGCTTTACTGGAATCTAGGTTCTTTATTAGCTTGGCGACCTCATGCACGGATATTTGTATCTTACCTAGCTTGTTCTGTGTTATAGGGGGAAATATGGCCTTCGTCGCATAGGGTAGAATTAGCTGCAAAGTTCTTTGCAAATAGTTTGGCCTTGTCTGAGGCTGACGAGATGACCGCTGGTCCATTGATAATGGTTGGGATAGAACGCACACTTCTGTTCAGGATCCTATTTGTTATTTGCCAAAACTGGTGGGATCCAAGCCGTTGATCAGCTACCTTGGATTTAACAGACTGAGCATATAGTTCTCTTGCATTTTTTTATTACTCTTTTACAGTGGTTGCTGGCAGACCTGAAAGCAGCTTTAGTCTCAGTGCATCTATTACGTTGGTACCTATGGAAAAAGTGACTCCTGTGCGCGATAGCAGCAGCACATTCTGGGGAGAACCATGGCTGGCTGTTAGGTTTTTGTTGGAATTTTTTAGATGGTATGAATTGATCTATGCCTGCAATTAACCATTCGGTCAGATCTGATACTATAGAGGACATTTCCTTTTTAAACATGGAGTGCAGAGGTAAATCAGATATGAATGTACGGAAGCTATCCAAGTCAGCCATAGAGTATCGGTATACAGTACGGGGAGGGGTACGTCTGGGGTCTTCTTACATTTCGTTTTTATCTTAACTGATACGACGGAGTTGTCGGAGGATCCTAGAGGAGAATGAACCGAACATGAACATAGCTCAGGGGAAGTTGAGAGAAAAAGGTCTAAGCGGCTTGCATATTGACCGGGTGTATGGGGCACACGGATGGGTTCGCGAACAATCTGAGTGAGGTCATAAGCAATGGCAAAATCATGACAAAACCTCCCCTCATCATCTGTCTTATTTGAATGGGTCAGCAATTCCACGTTATGGACGTTGAAGTCACCACAGATGTGGATGTTAGCCGAGGGATGTGAAGACAGTATGTGGTCTATTTTCTCAGATATGCTCTTAAAGATAGTAACTCCGCTGTTGTGTGGCCTATAGTGGGCAAATATAAATGCAGTGGTATTAGCAAGTGCAACCCTGAAGCACATATAGGGTAAATTAGGATCTTATCTGTGCAATTCTCCACCACACATCCCTTCTTCTGAGACGGGATTGCAGGAAAAAGCTCGGTACGATTGTAAACAAAGGCGAGATCATCGCGGGGATACCATACATCATGTTCTATTGACAAATAGTCACCCATGTAGTACTTAACATGCTCAACGTCGCTTTACTACAATTATCTAACGGAAAATCGTTTGCCAACTGAATAATACCGTATATTTTTTGCACTGGAATTGTAAATTAATATAAAGAGTGAACTATTCATATAGGTATGAGGATAACCAAAACAATCAACCCTAAAGCAGTGATTCCAGGAACTTTAATAACTGAACTAGAAATAATATCAAACGTACATGCGCGATAAAATGTGTCTAATGAAATATCGGGTAATCACCAACGTATTTCTATCATACGGATTTTAAAAATTTAATTATACGTGCTAATATAAATAAAACCCAACTTATAATACTTACTATATTTACATTAAGAATCTCATGTCAATTTCAGGTCACTACGTCAGATCTATGGATTTTTCGGGATTAGTAACATTTTATTTGGATTTAGTTTTGAATTGAATGCATGGCTTGGTTTTGGGTTACTTACAAACGTTTTAGTTTGTCTTCTGAATATTTAATTTCTTTTAATTACCACTGTGAGTTATACCGTACCAATTCTTGTTTTCATTTCAATCATGCTTAGTTTCTTAAACAGATTCTAAAAAATGTCTATAATTCTTATGTAATTACTAGTATTATTATAGTTATTTTTTTTTTAATTTTCTGCAGCAGCTTTTCATCACCGGAAAGTTCCATTTTCAGGACATTTACTGTTTTCCAGAGTGCAATCACCTGCAATGAAGAAATCTAGTTTTTTTCTTTTATTGTTACTGGAAGTATCTATCCTGATTTTTTATTTTAATTATTTACATTCCTGTATTCTTTTTGTGTTTATACTATTTACATGCACGTTAATATAAGCATGACGTTTTCAAAGATATCATATATACTTTTCTATTTGGGAGCCACCGGTTTCCAAGATCTTTGTTTCAATGTCTCCTTTTGTAAGCAAAAACTCTATACTTGCTGCTTTGACCTATCTATTCTTGATTAAATACATTATTATTATTATTATTATTATTATTATTACAATATTTTGGGAAATTTCACTAACAATTTTAATGATATGTGGTGTAATTATTTAAGCGTTAACTGAACTGCTTTTAAAATATATTAGCAATACAACCCTTTTTTTCTTTCAAACATAAGAATTTCCAGTTGGTGGGTTGGTTGGTTGGTTGGTTGGTTGGTTGTTTGGTTGTTTTTGTTTTACGTCATATCAACCCTTTTTTATTTAATGCCGAATCCAAAGAGTTTGAAGAAACATTTTTAATAGAATATATTTGTTGTTTTCAAGTCAATTTCTATGTAACTCATAGTTGCGACCCTAACAGGTACTACCACTCCGGGTCAGAGTGGACCTGGGAGCAATGGCAATTAAAGGGTGGTGTACCCTCCCCAAATCCCGCAATCTGAGGTCTCACGACTGGATATAGTTTCAGGTCATATCTCGAACCAGGGAGTTCCATTTTAGTAATTTGTATCATGAGGTCTTTTCCGACCTGTTTATTAATAATATTGCATATTTATATATAGTATTACACAAATATTTACTCTATCTATATAAAAAGGCGGATAAATATTTTTTCAAAACGATGTAGTATTTTCTTGTTACACGGTGTAAGATTTGCATTAATGAAATAGTTACCAATAACTTTCGTTGACTTTTGTATAATGTATTCTATTTGCATTTATATTTATAAACTTATTATTTCGTACTCAGATGATCTGTGATATCGCTATTGCTTCGAAACTGAAAATAACTTAAACAACACTAGCATATGAGAATAAAAAAAATGTACGCTTCCATTCGTAACTAACTAGTAAAATCGAAAGCAACACTAATCGATAAGGAAAGACTAACGAATAAAAAATCAGAACTATCCCCTTGTTCTGTTATAACAACAACAACAACACCAACAACAACAACAGCAACAGCAACAACAACAGTATTAATAATAATAATAATAATAATAATAATAATAATAATAATAATGATAGTAATAATAATTAGAATTAGAAGAAGAAAGAGAAGAAGAAGAAGATGAAGAAGAAGAAGATGAAGAAGAAGAAAAAATGATAAAATGGATGACCTGAAACTGTTTGCAAAAACAAAAAAAAAACAGAACTAGAAACACTAATAAACACGACCAGAATCTGTAGCCAGGATATACAAATGGAATTCGGCATGGAAAAATTCGCACTACTCACCATGAAGAGGGGAAAACTAGTATCACCTAAAGGTAGAGCACTATCAAACAGAAATGGGGACACTAGTTTAACATGATAGCTATAAATACCTGGGTATGCGGTACATAGACGCCATCAAAGCAATGTCAATGAAAGAGAAAACTGGAAATGGATACACCAAACTATATAGTCGAAACCTAAAAAACAGGTTGGCAGTGTCATTAATAAGATACTCTGGACTTTTTATAAACTGGACCAAAGAAGGAATCTCGACCAGAAAACCAGGAAACTAATGACGATGAACAATGCACTACCCCCTAAGTGTGATACTGACCGACTGTCTGTAAAAAGGAAAGACGGATGGAAAGGGATGTTTAGTATAGAAAATCGTGAATTAGAAAAATATATAATGCAGAACCCCAAAAGAATAATTACTGCAGCAAGTGACACAGAACAAAAAACCGGATAAAAAAATAACGAGGAATTAAACGTGGAAAGAAAAATGGGAAGAGAAACAGCTACATGGATGTTTCATAAGAACTACAAAAGAAGAGACAAACGAAAAACTTTGAAATAGCCACAAAAAATGAAACTTTAACAGGGAAACAGAATCATTCATAACAGCTGCGCAAGATAATGCAATTAGAACCAACCAAATCAAAGCAAGTATCGACAAGACACAAGAAAACAGTAAATGTAGACTCTACAGATAAAAAGACAAAACAATAAGTCACTTTAAAAATGAATGGAACAAACTAGCCCCAAAAGAACATAAAAGTAGGCACAATCAAGTGGGAAAAGCCGGGCAATAGCTATTATGCAAATAAATTAATTTTGAACACACAGTCAATAGGCAGCAAACACAAACCGGCAGTAGCACTGGACAAAGAAAGTCACAAGATCCTATGGGACATCGGTAGACAAACGGATAAACCCATTCAACCAAGAAAACCGGATGCCATAAGAGTAAATAAGAAGGAAAAGGCCTGCCAGATTGTAGATTTTGCCGTTCCAGCAGGCCACAGAGTGAAAACCAAGGAGAATGAGAAGCGGAACAAATGCTAGAGAGCTCAAACGAACCTGGAAAATAGAAAAAGTAAAAATAACACCACTAATAGTAGGAGCGCAAGAAACGAGTCCAAGAAATTGGAATTAGAGGGCTAACCGAGGAAATACATCGAATTTAAATCATGAAAACTGTAGAAATATTAAGGAAAACTATTTAATATGGAGACTTACACCACACATAAACTACACAGGAACTTGATACAGAAACGGATACAGATGAAAATCACAAAGTAATATCATATGGAATCATGATAACTGAAACTGTATAAATGAAGAAAAAAACGCCCTTACCCTTTTCTCTTTTCATGTGAGTGTCACCATAAACAGGCACCGCACCAAATAATAATAATCAGGGAAGCGGGAAGCCTGACCACAGAAAGCACTAGCTGTAGATGTACAAAGCGGACTCGGATGAGGAAGCTTATTGCCACCCAAATTCCAATGAAGACCAATGGTTCCCACAACGAGAAACAATGGTAAACGACTGTTGCGATAACGCAAAATCTTTTGCGAAGTTTATGGCAAGGGGGTGGAGAAGACTGGACACCTGGGTAGAGTTGTTGTCACGCAGACTCCCGGGAACACCACAAGTTGTTCTCACAAAAAAAAAATAATAATAATGACTTCTTGAGTGAATACATCTAGTCAGATAATAATAATAATGATAACAATAATAATAATAATAATAATAATAATAATGAGAAGAAGAAGAAGAAGAAGAAGAAGAAGAAGAATGGAATATTTTGTATCTTTAATAAAAGGTAAACACATTTTTTCATTTCGCTCTCAATATTATTAGATGCTGTGGAGATTTACTTTTTGTTGGTTTTGAATATTTACGTTTGCTTACGTTATAATTACTCCCCGTTTTTGTTCGTATAAATAAATTTGCATATGTGATGACTTAAGCGAGCAATGCAAATGTAGTTTTATTGTTATTATATGAAAGAATATCCTGGATCTATTTAATCACTTGCATTATATCCGTATAACTTCATAAAATCGTTCGTATCGTTTTTCCTAGTTCCGAGCGACGAGCATAACCGGAAGTAGAGATGCATTATCCTCTTGAAAATGAGTTACCTCGTTCTAGTTGGCATCGCAAATTTGTAAGAAACTATTTGAAAGCGGGTTTAAATATAGCACTCTGTCGTTCTCAATACACTTTATTATCTCATGAGATATGCCGTTGCTTATAAGGTTTCTTGAATTAAGAAAGTAACATGCTCTACAGTATTTGAAATATTAAAGGCGGTTGAATATTCGTGATTTTATGTTTTATTTCGAAAAAAATAAAGATAGGTAGATAACCATGTTTATTATTATTCTTTATATTTTATTTCCGACTCATGAAAAGAATCTGGAATTTAACATTTGATTATATTGAATTGGGTTACTGATTAGCTTTTCAAGAAAATTACAAATTGTGAACAAATTGATAATAGTAAGTTTATCCTGCCTTAAAACCGATGCTATACCCGATTTTATTTTGCATTTTATACAAAACGTTCTTCTCATATAGCAACGGCTGCAATTTTATGTCCTAAATATTAGCAGTATAAAGGTTGTAGTATCAGTACACTATTACCACTACTATTATTATGTAAAGGACATAATACAAGACTGAGAGAAGTAGAACCACATGGAAATATCTGTTAAGATAGAAAACCTAATGAAAAATAGTATTACTAGGACTATTACTACTAATAATGCATATCAGCCGTTAATACAAGAAATTTTATCACCACGAATGATGGTGATTTAATTTATGTGAAAAGGAAAGACGGGGAAGAGAGCATAGTTGTCTACAAAACTGAGTCCACGATACAAAAAGTACTAGAAAAATGCATAATTAAAAACGCAAACCGTAAAATAGCAGAAAATATTTACCACAACAGCAAAAACATAGCAAAAGTAAAAAAAAAAAAGACAAAAAATAGGCAATGAAAATATGAGAAAAGAAAAATGAGGAAAGAAACAACTCCACATGCGATTCATGAGGACGACGAAAGACGGTACTTATAAGGACACGTGGAAATTGCTGCGAAAAAGGCAACTAAATAGAGAAATTGAATATCAGATGAGAGCAACATTAAGTAACGCGAAGAGAACCACCTTTATGAAAGCAAAGATAGACGAGGCAACAGGAAACAGGAAATTCAGATTATGTGATTACAGAGAGGAACCTTCACACACATAAGTGAATCCAGCAAACTAGCCCAAAGAGAATAAAACAATAGACGCGTTTATTTGGGGAAGAGAGTACAACAGAAACTATGCAAACACCTGTATCCTGAAGATCCAGACAAATGATACAAACACAAACAGGCAGCAGTAATTATAGACGGAAATGATAGAATTCTATGGGACAGATGTACACACAGAGAGATCCACCCAATCAAGACCCGGTTTGATAATAATAACAAGAGGTAAAAAAGTCCTGCAAGTTCCTATACATTTTACCGGTATAGTAGACCACAGAGTGAATATCCAAGAGATGGAGAAGCGATGAAAATTTCACAGAAGTGGCTACAGATCTGAAGGAAATATGGAAGATCAAATATGTCTAAATAACACAAATAATCGTAGGTGCACAACGGAAAATGATTTAAAAAAAAAACAAACTAAAATATAACAGGAAAGATTCGAATCAGAAGGATGCCCGAGAAGACAAAGCGAATAACAATAATGAAAACGTCTTAAATATTAAGGAAAACCTACAGCTACAAATGATCACCGGACGAATACAAATTTAAACGGAAGAAAAAGAACATATATAGAGGGAAACCACGTGGGATTTAGAAAACTGAAGCCGAATGATTATAAGTTAATACTCCCTTCATTCAATATTATTTGTCGGCATAAACACGCACCGCACCAAAATTTATGAAATGTTATAGAAGGATGGAAAGATCGATTGGACAAAAAGATCATCAGACCAATTAATGAGTGCAAGTAGGACTAGGAACTTAGGGGACTTACTGTCATTCAAATTGCAGTGAAGACCAACGGTCGGTGTCAGCATCGAACAAATGGGAAACAGCTGTTTCGTTAGCCCAAATGTATTTGCAAAGTTTATCGAAAGTAGTGGAGAGAACTGGAAATCTTTGCTGACTTGTTTTCACATACACTCAAGGGAAAACCACATATTTTAACAAAGAAACATTATTTCGTAATTGCCTGTAAGAAAAGTTCTCATGAGTATAATAATAATGATAATAATAATAATAATAATAATAATAATAATAATAATAATAATAATAATAATAATAATAATAACTGCATCACAAGATAACGCATAAGAACCAACCATATCAAAGCAAACATCGATAAAACACAGGAAAACGGCAAATGCAGAGTCTGTGGACAAAGAGTCTGAACGACAAACCATATAGTAAGCGAATCCAACAAACTGGCCCAAAAGGAGTGCAAGAACAGACATGTCCAAATGGGGAGGGTAGTGCACTGGGAATGATGCAAAAAAACAAACTGTATCTCGACCGTACAGGCAAATGGTATAAGGATAAGCTCGCAACAGTACTTGCAAACGAGAATCACAAAGGAAAAGATATCTGATGATCTTTTGGAGAATTACTTGTGAGCCAATTATAATGATAACAACAACAATTAAAATAAAATTAATAATAAAAAGTAATAACAACAATAACAATACTAATAAAACAATAATAACTAGAATAATAACAATTTATACTAATAAACATAATAATAATAATAATAATAGTAATGACAACAACAATGTACAATAATAATAATAACAATAACAATAACAATAATGATAATGATAATAAAAGCAATAATAATGATAATAATAATAATAATAATAATAATAATAATAATAAAAAGTACACTAATAATAATAATAATAATAATAATAATAATAATAATACGATGGGCGTATAATGTGTTCAATAATGTTTCCTGAATGGATAAGCGTGAATTGCAAATCGCATTGTAATAATGACAGAACTATTGCATTCATGACCTGAACGTTTCTCAATGACATATCTGCTTGTGACACGAATAACAATAAGAGATCGGTCATAGAATTCTCGCCAACGCGCATTAAGAATGTTGGTGACTATGTGGGAAAATAATTTCTAGAGCACAGAATGGGGCTCGTTTTTATCGCACAACTCATATTTTGGTAGCTCTTTATATTTTGAAGTTAAAAATAAACCTGTTCTCTTGATCAAAAACATAACAAAACACTTTCCAAATGCACATACTCATCTATCGTTCATAGCTTATAAAAGTGAATTATAAGTGTTGCTTATAAGGTCGCTTGTTTTTATGGTACAACTTGCCACTTTGTATCTCTTCCAAATTTTGAGTAAAAAATAGGAGACTTTACTGGTTTTAATTATTTAATCAACAATAATATCACACTAATACATTTTCCCTACGTCTATCTGGAATAATTGCTACCATAAATAGCCGCTCTGAGTCAGGACACTATCCTCTTAGGCATTAGGTTCTCAGGTTTTTATAAAATCGGTTATGTAGTATATGTTTTGGGGTGACACTATTTCTATATGTGTTATTTATTACTTTTTTCAGGGGGGCATATTTTGTCTGTTTCAATGATGCAATTTTTTTCCAGCCATCATTTTCTTTCTGCCATAAATAGAGTATTACATGTTGTTTCTTGAGAGATCAATCGTCTAGGCATTGTCTCGTGTTTTGGAGATAGCATACAAGAACGGAAGTGCTCACCCTTTAATAACAAAGTAAAAAAATACGTTATATCTACGAGCAAAACGATGCGAACATCAAAATAATACCTATAATAGTAGGACAATTCCGAAAAACTTTCAAAAAAGGATGGGAGACATTGGATCTAGAGAAATAACCGCAAAGAAACAACGACTAACGATAAGAAAAAAGGCTGAAATATTAAGGACACCCTTAACTGCGGAAAATAATACACATGAAACATGCGTGAGCCAGACAAACTGCTGCAGAGGCAAAACATGAAGAAGCTTTACAGGAAATGAAGAACAATGAAGCTGCATATCAACAAGTTCTATATCCCCATGACACACACCCTCCTATTGCCTCATCACCTTCTCCCCACATACAAAACTGCGAAACCAAATAGCCGAGAAGGATTAAGGAGGAGGAAAAGATCGAGGAGAGAGCGCTGACCAAACCTCCGCTGGGCAAGAGCGAAGAGAACTGGGACCTTTGGGAGGCTTAGTGCCACTCAAATTCTAGTACAGACCAATGGTCGCTGCCAGCGAGAAATCAATAGTGAGAGGCTGTTGTGACGAGGCAAATTTATTTGTAAATGCTATCCAAGGAGGTGGAGATTGCTGGACGTCTGGGGGGACTTGTTGTCACTCAGCTTCTAGGAAACACCACATATGATGACCTGTGTGAAAGCTCTTTGACAGTCACTAATAATAATAATAATAATAATAATAATAATAATAATAATAATAATAATACGGACAAACCCATCCAAGCAAGAAGACCAGATGTCGTAATAATTAACAAGAAAGAAAAATCCCGTCAAATCGTAGACTTTGTTGTCCCAACTGACCACAGGGTGAGTATGAAAGAAAAGGAGAAGCGAACCAAATACACAGAGCTAGCCAGAGAGTGAAAACGGATTTGAATGATGGAGAAAATCAAAATAGTACCGATAATAGTAGGAGCACTAGGAACAATTCCGAAAAACTTCGAAAAAAGAATGTCAGAAATTGGAATCAGAGGAATAACTGCAAAAGTACAACGACTTACGATAATGAAAACGACTGAAATATAAAGGAACCCCCTTGAATGCGGAGAATAATACAAGAAGACACTCCAACGAATAAGTGTTACAGGGAATGAAAAACATCGAAACTGCATATTTACAAGTTCTACACCCCCAGCCTACATCCCCCCATAGTTTCACCACCTTTAAAAAAAAAGTAACACCAAATATCTGAGAAGGGTCAAGAAGGACTGAAAGACCGAGGAGAGAGCGCCAGCTAGACCTCGGTTGAACAAGCGCAAAGAGAACTGGGACTTTGGAGAGGCTTAGTGCCACTCAAATTCCAGTATAAACCAATGCCCACTGCCGACGAGAAATCAATGGTAAGCGGCTGTTGCCATCATCATCATCATCATCATCATCATCATCATCATCATCATGATAATAATAATAATAATAATAATAATAATAATAATTTTGTGCCAAAAGTTTGGAATCCACGTAACGACAAGTGGTTTCAACATCACCTAAACGTGGTAGCGGAAAATTAGGACATTAAGATTTCCTGCCATATTATTATTCACTGCTATCGAAAGATAACTCACAGTAAACTGGATATTGTAATTGTGATTAAAAAAAGATAAAGGAATAGCAAATTATTGACGTGGCTTGTCAAAAACGTAATCGATTTTATAGCCAAAACGAATCAAATCTAATGGGCTATTAGAAACCAATGGCAGACATTTCTAGGTTATTGAATAAGAAAACTTTCATCCTGACAATCATCATAGATTCATTTGGCTCAATTCAAGATGAGCTTGAGAAACAGTTGCATTCCTTGTTAATCGAGTACAATATCATCGTACTGAAGGGGTCAGTTCTGCTTGGCATAGCACACATTCTACGCCTGGTGCTTTCCATCTTAGTGACTCTGTGACTATGCTCACTAGCTTTGCGTAAAAGCCCTCCCTTGAATGAAAAATCACACACTATGAACCATCACAACACGGTAAAATGAAGGAACATGTTAATAATATTAACAAAATAGAATGCACTATTTTGTATGGATTTTATTAATATTTGAAAACGAAAACAAAACAAAAGGAAGCATGATACATCAATGAGTACATTTAAAATATTTAAATATAATATAAAAATAAAATACAGAATGGAAATACGTGCAATCCTGCACACATTGACCAATTAATAGCTTACGAAGGCACTTAATAAATGCGATACTTGCAAATATATGGGCATTATGGCAGTGAACTTCACAGCAACAAAAATAAAAAAGAATGATTCGGAGAGGATAGATTAGAACAGACATGAAAGCTCTTTACAACTAAACTATATAGGAACAATTTTTTGCAAAGTATAAACTCTTGTGCACTGTTTTTAGGAAGATAAGGCTCACCCTTCCTTAACAAATCAAAGGAATAACTCCACTAGAAAAC
The DNA here is from genome assembly GCF_053919585.1 of Euprymna scolopes. Taxonomy (NCBI): domain Eukaryota; kingdom Metazoa; phylum Mollusca; class Cephalopoda; order Sepiida; family Sepiolidae; genus Euprymna; species Euprymna scolopes. The sequence continues at coordinate 152,251,787 of NC_136485.1, read as the reverse complement.
TCACGAGCAGGCAACAAACAACACCTGAAATAGAAAAAAAAAGAGTGCAACGATCGGATTGTAAACTGGCTAATGAAATAAACCAAAATGACATTTTAAAATGCCCAAATTATACCACATTTCAAGTTAAATTTTAAAATGTAACAAACATTGGTATTAGAAAAACTATTATTGCAGTGTTGTTTGAAGTTTTCGTTTTTATTCTAATCTATTTTACAACTACAGAGATTTATATACATGAAAAAAACTTGCATAAACAAAACTATGATGAAAGGAATCTGAAAGGAAAGCAACTAGGTAAACGATTTATAAGGCCTGCCACAAGAAAAATGCACGATAATACATGGACTTAACTATGTAATGGATACGTGACAAAGAATTTGAGATGTTAATAAGAGCAATCCAATCAAGGTGATAGAAATGAAAGATATAAATCAAAAACGAGGCAAGATTCTCAGCATCAATAAAAGTAAGCTCTATGGACAAAAGAAAGGAAACGGTGAAATAGTGACTGCATCTGATGGGTGAATGATGAAATATGGAGAAGATATGGTTGTGCCTGGAAAATACTCAACTGCGGAAGGAGAAAATAACTGGCTTTTAACATACAATCAAACGGTAGAAATCAGATGATATTTTGAAACAAAAAACAAAACAAAACAAGTGAATCAGGCATGCCCCCCCGTTAGTACACACTGAACGAGACATTAAAAAATAAGCAAAACATTAGACCCCCCCCGCGTTAACCTCAAATATCGCCAGGGAACATCAAATCCTGGTGAAGATGAACAAACGGTGCAGTTTAAGGCATTAACCTATGTAAATTTCAGTACTGCACCATGCAAAAAAAATACTACGTCCATCATTTGGCCCCTCACCACCACCATTTAGCCTCCAAATTTCCCAAGATCTTAACAATAAAATTTGAGTTCAGCACAATCCAAAACTGCTAAATAGGCATACACTGAAACATTTTGGACAAATATTGTAAAATAGTCTCAAAAACTGGAGTGTTTTTATTAGCCCTAAAAAGACCCCGGGGCACACCTACAAGTTATCGCGAAGTATAGACAAACAAAATTATATAGAAATCAGTTAGTTACAACTTTTCAGAAAAATTTATAAAAATCAAAGACACCATTTTTTTTAATAAGCACAAAAGTGTCAATTTTAACTGTGTTAACACGAAGGGAAAATTTCAAAAAATATAGGTCGTAGTAATTGAGAAAAATGTGGACAGACGAGGACGAACGGGCAAGGGTGGATTTACAGGCCCATCCTCCTTTTGTCCGGGGACCAAAAATATTTTTTCTGAAATATGGGAATAAACCAAGTAAAATATATCAGGGAAAGGAGACCGAGCATAAACTAAAAAAAAAACACTTTAATCCAATAATGTTAGCAGCATTAAAATCTATTACAACACATTTACAAACCTTGTTGTATTGGTTGTTGTATTTTACGGCATAGCCATACGTTTCGGATTATATAATGTCGACTCCGATAATTTCAAATAGAAATAGTGCCATACTTCATTTTTTGTACATCTTTAAATGCAGTATTTCTGCTTGTTTGTTTTTGTTTTACGGCATATCACTCCTTTTCGTGTAAAATCATTCCGGCAAAAGTTTTTATATTTCAATCCTTTAGATCTTCAAATAGGTATTTTGTTTTGCTATTTTGTAGATAAAATTAAAACTCGGAATTAAAGAGAGGATGAAACCCCCACGTAAAACACACGGCTATTCAAAAGAGGGGGCATATTAAAAATACATCGGGTACAGAAGACAACTCGCATAACTAAATAACGTCGGCCGATACCATAAAAAGATTAAGAATAACACTGCGTAAACACAATGAAAAAATACTCATATCCTGTTAATAATAATATCAAATAAATAGAACCGTAACTGCCGTTTACGCCGTTATACAAAGAACGTCTCGTTCAGTGTAACAATGTCTATAATGTCATTATCATCCCTATATTATTAGTCCTCGATATAACACCCCCCCCCGAGTACACAACGTGACAACGAGCGTTCCGGATGCCTGTGCATAGTTATTGCTTATCGCTGGCAAAGGCGCATTAAGAATGGTGGTGATGATGTACAAAAATATTTTTCCTGTGGCACAAAAAGTAGGTAATTTTTTGTGTTTTTCCTCCCGTCCTCGTAGTTCTTGAACCTTTTTTTAGGTTAGGAAGGGCAACGGTGTGTTTTACAGAAAACAGTCATGTAGTATACAAGAGTCTAAGATGGTCGAGGGAAGTGAGCAACATAAGGACATTGTGCGAAAGAACCCAGAGAGTAGATAAAATTTAAGGAGGAGTATTTCCACTCACATCTAGAGAAAACTAATGGCCGTTATTAGGAAATAATCAATTCTTACACAGCTGACGCTAGAACTAAAAGCGCAAGGAGACTAGGTTATTCTTGGTATAAGTTGGACTTCAGGAATCCGCGGCCGTTTGCAAAATTATATAATGAAAAGATATACTAAATCATTTACTGGAAATTTCAGAGAATCCTACAATCCTGAAGATTCTTATTTAATCGTCAAATTTGGTGAAAAACCTACTTAGCATGATTTTCAAAATAGATAAAGTTTACTAAATATATTGTTGTCAGTCACCAGGCATTATCAGTAAGCAATCATTGTTCGTAATATTTCTGTGATAACTTCTAGTAAATACTATTATTATTATAACAACAATAAGAATAACAGAACCAATACAGGTATATAAAAATCGGAATAAAATTTAGTAAAATATATAAAAATAGGTTTAAATAAATCCATATTTAACTTGCCCATTTCGATAGTCGTTCTTTTTTTTTTACATAGAATTCACCACTTATCAAGGCCCGATGACCACTCGGGGATAAGGGTTATTGTGTGTACAGTAATCAAATGGATAGTGTGGCAATAGTATTGGAGAATAGGTAAGGTGTCATTACTTAGGAGGGCGGTTCATCAGGAATTTGTTTGTGTTGGACTTCAAGACATGCAGGTTGAAGTCGGGACGGAAACAGGCAAGCGAAACAGAGATCCACAGGCGTGCAGTTCTTTACTCTTCACGCAAACTGACTGTTAATATCTTCTTCTGATATCATACAATCTTAGTCATTAAGGAGCAGAGGAGATGAAGAGACTGCGGAGAGGATAGTGCCGCTCAAGGATCAACTGAGCAGGCGAGGGAAGTCCTCAAATTTTAGACAAATTCTATTCACGTAATATTCGTAAAGAAAGCCATCGGTCTTTATTAAGTACGAATAATTAGTAAATGGCGATTGTGATAAGGCAAACTCATCAGCAATGGGAAAGTACATAGGGTTAAGGAAATCAGAGAGGACTTGTCAGTCAGACCCCAAGGAACACCACTCGTTATTGGCAGAGAAAAATGTCTGGTGAGTAAATAATAAATGATGAATAATAAAAAAGCAACCTGAATGTGAAAATGGATGGCTAGCTGGAGGACACTCGTGATAAGTACATTCTATATTCTCATAGCGACGACGCTATTTATTAAGATACACCCCAGATCGAATGTAAGCTAACTGTTTACGGCAAGAAGAAGGACAGTAAATCACCCTATTTATATGGATGACATTAAATTACTTGCCTGAAACAAAAAAATCTAAGTACAGTGTTTAGTCAGAATATTGAAACGGTGTTCCTTCGAGAGAAATGTGCTCTATATACATGCATGAATGAAGACAAAAAGTAGGTATTGATATATTAATCTGAAATAATTGAACACTTGACAAATGCGATCAATATAGGTATAAGGGCATTATTTTAAAGTGCACCATCAACTAAGAAGAGAAGACAATTTCAACCCAAATAGAATACGCCAACTAAACGAGATATCAAAAACAAACAGTATAACAATAAACTATTAAAGGAAATAAATAACTGTGCAGTACCCTTTGTTAAATACTAGTTTTGGGACGATTAATCGGAATCGGTCATCGAAAAATTCGGAACTTTTGCGTGTGACAGAATCGGTATCGAAATCGGAAACATGTGTGCCTATTTTCCCATGCTAAAAATGATTTGTTTTAATTAATTTATATATATATATATATATATATATATATATATATATATATATATATATAAATTAAAAAAAAACTTTCACTGTTGGTAGGAATAATAAAATAATAAATATTTATTGATTTTAAAGTATGATAAAAACTAAAACCCATGGATCATCACCCCACACGTGTATTTTTACGTTTTCGAAAATATATGCACATTTAACATGTGTTTTTTATGTTTGTTTGTTTTACAGCATATCAACCATTTTCATGTTATTTAATGCCGGATACAGTGATTTAAAGAACAATTTTTTAATAGAGTATATTGGATTTTTTAAGTGGTTTCTATTTAACCCATAGTTTGGACCCTTACAGGTACGACCACTCCGGGTCAGAGTGGACCTGGGAGCAATATCACTCAAAGGGTGGCTCCAAACTCCACAAAGCCCACAAACTGGAAACTCACCATCGGATATAGTTTAAGGTCACATCTAGGAGCTTTTTCATGGTAATCGGGGCAACATAACAACTTTATCATAAAACATTTGAAGATTTATAAAGAAGCGTAATCGGTGATTACATCGGAATAGTGACTTGTATCAGAATTGGGGGAAAATATTGGAATCGTCCCACTATACATTGTGAAAGCCCAAACGCCTCAGTAAAATTATCAGAAAACTGATAGATTTTGAGAAAAAACAATTTGTATGTTACGATAAAGAAAAGAACGACTCAGATATTAAAAAAAAAACAATGCAGAATAAATAGAAAAGAATCTAGAAAATAGACCTTGATTATCACCAAAGGCAATATCACATTCAAACTACAGAGAGTAGTGAAACAGAAAAGACAACACTGAATGTTACTTTGACGAGATTGGTAAAAACCTTGCAGACCAGAAAATACAGACATTGTTTTCCGGATGAGATTACAATGTAGTATCTGTTCTGATTCTGTACTTTAACTTTCCAGTCCTCGGTCAGTGGAGACAAATTCTTCTAGGCTGAAGCAATTTTTTATTTTTGTTCCTATCCAGAGTGCTCCGTTTGAGAAAGCTAGATTTCTCCACATTAAAAACCGTCTTTATGTCTTACGCTGCCCTCGTGGGAAGGCAAGTAAATAGGAATATAGACATTGCCCTTCGTTCCGAGATCACAGTGTAGTATCTGTAACATGCTATACTTCACCTTTTCTGTTCTGGTCAATGGAAGAGAAATCCTTCTAGACTGAAGCAAATTTTTATTCTTATTCCTATCTAGAGTGACCCCTTTTCGAAAGCTGCATTTTTCCCCACATGAAACGACGACTTTGTGATAATACTGCCCTCGTTGGGAAACAAGCAAAGAAGAAGAGAATCACTATTGATTACAACACAAGAAACTAGTTACAGACTAAGAAACGCAAAAGCGGAAAATGTGAATTATATATACAAGGATCTACAACTCTCAGTGTTATATGATGAAAACAATGCAAGACATATTTTGTCTCATTTATACCTTATAAAAGTTAAACAAGATATCATCTAAATCAGATTGGAAATAGAAAAAAATCGCTACTAATCGATACTTAATTTTAAAGCGTTTCTTTGTTTTCTAAACGTAGGAGTAAACGAAAGATAGTCTATATTATATATATATATATATATATATATATATATATATATATATATATATATATATATATATATATATATATTGGTTTTTATTATTTTACTCGCAGACACCGAGGCGTTGCCCGGTCGTAAAGTATGCATAAATATTATATTTGTATTCATACAAAATTTGAGACATATGCATGCGAGTATTATAGGTTTTTTCTGAACTGTTCATTTTTTTTTTTTGTTAGTAAAAAAAAAAACCTCGATCTGAGATTGAAACCAAACCTAAAACCGTAATTCAAGCACGATAACCATTGGGCTAACTTGACACGTTGGAAAAGTTTTTCGAACCTTCATATTCTTAGCACGAGGAATATGTTATGTGAACGATTCACGCATGCGCATTCGTGAAGCCATTTAGAAACAGACACAAAACTGATGACTTTTAGGTACGAATTTTTCATTTTTTAATAATTGTAAGGCTTTATGTCCGGAGGAAAACCAATTTAAAAATTTTCCTCATGTCTGAATCCTATATTCAAGATTTCTAGTCTGTAGATCAAAAATTCGTTGAGTATATAGGTTGAGAATTGTCCTCACACATATTCTAACTTTTATAGATACATAGATTATGTTCTTTACCCTGCGTACTCCTTTCTCACATATGAGCTGTTTTGAGTCCTTCCCTATTCAATCGTAACAGACCGCGGCCGCGCATATGCAAATGCCGAACCGTGTGCGATGGGGGAAAAGAAAAAAAACATTTAAAAAACGCGTGTACAGACAGACGAGGGCGAAAGAGAGGACGGGGATCCAAGGAAGGAGCACGATCATGTTAGAGAAGCCGATGACCTTTTATTCGGGGAATGTATTCGGAAATAAACGTCATTGTTAAAAAATGAGTTGAGTTATTACTTGCACTATGCCCCTTGCGAATTACTCTGGTACAACGTGTTGGGTTCCGGGTGTTTACAGGTTAACGTGTGTGTAAATGTGTACTATCAATATTCCCATAGTAAATCTTGAACTGAGATGACAGTTTTGTACTAATCTCTGCAAAATTTCTCTGAAAAAACATATTTATTCAAATAATGCAAAGAAGTACCCTTTCTTCTTTAGTATGTCTAAAATCCAACGCAATATTCGTGAGCAAAATTATCCGAATACAAAATGATCGTTTCCAAATCTAATATCAATTAATGTGAATTAAACAGTTTTCACCCCTTTTCAGACTCCTTTTCAATCATCCAATTGGAACTTAAACTAACTATTATACTTAACAAGACTTTTAGACTTTGGAAATGATGAACCATTATTTAAAAATATTCAAGAAATTATAAAGCTCTCTAGCAAATGGTCTGTTTTTTTCTTGCGTGTGTTTATGGATTGTTTAAGTTAGTTGGGCAGCGTATTGCTATGGGAATGTTTTCTACATTGTCGTTTTCAAGTGAAATGTAAACAAATATCTCTCGACGTATTTTGTAAATTGGTCATAGTTCCCGATACTTTCGTAGATCTGTTCCATCATAGAACTTACAATCTCATTGTTAAAATGTGTTTGATTACTGTTTAGGTTATGACCCCCATGATTCTGACGATCTAACTTATATCTTAGGGTTAGGACAATCAACCAATCAGAAGCCTTCAAAATTATTATAAAGAATATCGAATTTTAGATTTAATCCAGTTCAATGTCAACCTCTGTCTTGAAACGACTGAATCGTGACTGCATTGATTTTTCGCCGATTTCATTTACTACCGCCATTTTTAACATAATGTCTCAAAACTTAACACTCATTAACCATTATTCTCAAGTGGCTTTTGGACTTATTAAAAGTTAACCATTAGTAAAAACTAAATGAAAAAAAAATCACGTTTATTCTATTAGCAACTTCTCCAGGTGGTGCCAGCAAACAAGATACGCTGCTTTTCTTTTTTGGCTTTCATAAAACTAATACAAACATATACCTAAATATAAAAAGGTGAATTTATCTGTTTATCGATGTTATTTCTTTTTCTATTGTTCCCAATGTTCTCGTCTGACATAAGTCATTTTGTGCCCACTTGCTTTTGGCATTAGTACCAGCGCGAAACACGCATGCGCGCAATGATTATACTACAATCTTGTTTTCCTGACGCAGAAACACATAAACAGGCAAAGCAAAATAAAAAAAGATGAAAAACAAGAAACTGCGAAGGTGAGGCGCTTGATCTGACTTCACGGTTCTACACGACTGCAGTCGCTGTATTGGATCTATTCAGTATCCCTTTGGTAAGCTCGGAATTTACATTAGTACGTTCAGTGGTCGGTGCTGAAAGTGTTCCACCATGTCCCCCGGGTGATCAGAGAAAGAACATTCTTTCATTGCGTTAACAAAACGTTGATAAAAGCTAAGCAAACCACCCTGCTGTTCTGGCCTAAGTCAATTTGTTATGGCAAGCAATACCACTTTGAAATGAGGCTAGGCTCTCTTTTAATTTTGTATAGATAAGTTTAAAAGCAAAGCCAAGAGCCGTGCGTGGATAATAAGGGTGCGTCTGAATTCAGTTGTAAATAGAAAACTCGAGGGAAATTAATTACCTCCGCTGCCCCTCGCTTTACTATCGCTCTCCCCCTCTCCCTCTCTTGATCGGATATATTTCGCTGTTTTATTTTATTTAGTAGTTTTCGTACCCTCGCCATTTCATCTATTTTTCTTCTAGTCTTTGTATTCTTCTCTCTGACTCTTCGAAAGTTGATCTGATTCGATATAAAAAGTACAATCACGTTTTTTATTGGGTTATGTATCAACTTTAAATTAAAAAAAAAATAGCTTTTAATATACATATATATATGTGTGTGTGTGTGTGTGTGTGTGTGTGTGTGTGCGTCCGTGAGTGTGTGTGTGTGTGAGTACATATATATATATCGATACATATATATATATATATAGATACATATATATGTATATTTATATATACACATACGTATATATAAAAGTATATACTTAATGCCGAACATTTGTATACATATATATATATATATATATATATATATATATATATATATATATATATATATATATATCACTGCTTTATTTAATCACATAAATTAATATACGAAAGTATTATTTAATGAGTAAATTTTAAATATGTACTTCAACAGTGCTCAATACATAGGTAGAGCTAGGTAGTAAGTTATAAAAATGACAATTAAGCTACACGGAATATTCCGCGTTTCATCCGCGCTAAGATCTGTCAGACTTATGCCTAAGCCTGACGAATCCAGCGTGGGTGAAGCGCGGAATATTATCTGTAGCTTAATTGCCATATATATTTTTACAACATAATACACACACACACACATATATATATGTATATATATATATATATATATATATATATATATATATATATATATATATTCGTAAATATTCGACATTAAGTATATTTTTCTGGAGGTTATTTTTGTTTCAATACGTTATGTATCAACTTAAATAAAGCAATCATTGGTTTTTAATATATATATATATATATATATATATATATATATATATATATATATATATATATATATATAAGGCATGAGTTTATTTTATGTTTGTGCAGGTAATATTAACAGATGATGAAATCTTTATTAGCGTTTAATATATAAACAAAAAAATGTCACAGACAATATAATCTCATCTTTATTATTACACCAGGAAATATAATTCAGTAGATGCAATTACCAGTTTTAATACTAGATATTCACTTCCGATAGCGCATTATCCATTAAGCTGCTTTTTTGTTAACGTTTTCTTGAAAGCGATCCATTTCTTCGTTAATATTGTCTTTAATATTTTCAAATAATATTAAACCGGTTAGTTTTCCTTATTTCGTCCGTCACTATTTTCTTTCGTTTCTGCTTTTACATTTCATGGATACATAATTTTCTTTACGTATTATAGTAGCGATGTTATTTTCAGTCACTTCTGGGAAATAATGTCAATAATTTAGAGGAAATTTATAATATAAATCTCACCTGTCTGTTTAAATGTATGTTTGTGTGTGTGTATGTATGTGTGTATGTATGTATGTGTGTTAAATGCTGAGGCTATTCTCTATCTATATAAGAACCAGGTACGTCCAAGGATGGAATATTGTTGTCACATCTGGGCAGGAGCTGCTAGAAAGGACTTGCCCTGCCTTGATAGAGTTCAAAATAGACTTCGTAGCCTAGTAGGAGATGTCCTTTTCTCTTCCTTGCAACCTCTATCTCGCAGAAGAGATGTTGCGAGTTTGTCTCTGATGTATCGTAATTTTCATGGAAGGTGTTCAACTGAGCTTCAATCTATGGCCCCCCCTCGCCAAACTTTCACAAGAAACACTCGTCTAGCTGTACACACTATCAATAATTCGCCCCACTCTTTATCTGTGCCTAAACCTAAACGTAGATTCCATGAACACAGCTTCTTTCTTAGAACTGTTCGCCCGCGGAATTGTCTTCCGTTTTCCTGCTTTCCGGCTGACTACAAAATGGTTGTGTTCAATTCTAACGTAAAAAAGTTCTTGATGAGCCGTTCTATATAAGTTATCAAATTTACCAAATTTTCATTACTAATGATTACTATATTGTACAATGTCTACTGTACACTCTTTAACCCTTATCTTTGAGTGGCCTCTTGGCCTTGATAAGTAGTGATGCCTATGTAAAAAACAAATGTATGTATGTATGGTAAATGTATGCGTGTATGTATATATGTATGTATGTATGTATGTATGTATGTATTTGTATGTCTGCCTAAAATTCTCGACATAGCGACGGATTTTCACGAAATGAGAACCATGTTGGAGCCCGACTTTTAGGACGACAAATAGCGAAAAATTGCCTAAACACATTAATATCTTCACCCTCAACTGTGTACTTTACCACAGGGAGGGGTCACTTTTTTTCCGATATTTTGAAAGCCATCCACTCTTTTCGATTGACTAGCCTTAATTTAAAACTTCGCCACTTCCGGCAAAGATATCAGGTTCTTATTTTTTCACATTCTTTTCTTCCTTTGCTTATTTATTTTTTTTTTCTCAACACACACCTCCAAACACCCACGCAACGCTGGGCACCCAGATTAGTATAAAATAAACGCAATATTTGATTCAGTTTGATCAATAAAAGCTTTTACAGGGTGGAAGGATAAATGTATCGAGTTAAAAATAAAACAACAACAAAAATGACTGCACCTTTATTTTAAATCTTTTATTAAAAACAATCAATTTAGGTAACCTCATTTTTTAGTAGAACTTACATCTATTCAATGCAACCACCTTCAGCCTTAATAATAGTCTCGATACGGGTCCGGAGCTGAGAGTATATGCCTTTTCCACCAGCGCCGGCTAGAGCTCGACGTATACTCTGCAGATGGCGGCGATCAGGCTGGCGTTGTTGTTGTAGGAGATCATGTTGATAATGTTCTTTACGTATGACTAAACGAAAAAATACAGTGGGTTCAGATCGCGGAAAAAAGGGGGCAATGATAAAAGGGGCAAAGTTGTAGCGATCCTTCTAGAGCCAAACCTCGATCGCTTTAGAGTTGTGGTCTGACGCAGACTCCTACTGTCACACTCAGGGTTAGCCAGCGGTCACTTGATTGCACCAGGGGATCACAACACTCTTTATTAAGGTAGATTTTGATGTTACCTTTAAAGCCGACTTCGAAGATCTGAGGTGGCATGAGGTGGCTCTCAATGTAAACTTTACCAAAGATCATAACTATGGCCGGAAACTTCATTGAGCTGTAAGCGTTAAAATATTCGGATTTGCATTTTAAGGGTACTACAGATGGTATTATCATTACTTGTATCGGTAGAGTGCATGAGTTGTATAGCGGCGCATCTCCGATATGGCTGTTGGACGCTGTATCACTTTCATACATGATAGAAAGCTCCTATCGTTCTTGGGATCTGTACACAACTGGCCTACAAATAGACGGTCTGCAATCCAAAAGAAAGCAGGTTTTCATTAAACGTAAATTGAATCATGCCCTCTTTTCTAAAGTGACAATTTTATCGTTTCACACAGTAAAATTAATTTTCAACCAATGTTGTTTATTTCGTTTGTTAATCGTAGGAAAATATATCTGCTTTATTTAATGTTTACTGTGAAAATCTTTTCCGTTTATTTATGGCTTATAGAACACGATCAAATTTGATTTTGGAAACACACCCTTTTCCGTACAACTAAAGCTTATAATTTGGCAAACTAAATTAAACTTCTCTCTCTCTCTCGCTCTCTCTCTCTCTACCTATCTTTCTATCTATCTCCCTCTCGCTCTCTCCCATTCTCTTCAATTTACGCCATAGAAATGGCAGTGTTTGTGATTATGTCCAAATATAAGATTATCATATGAATTCAAATTAAAATAAGAAAACGACCGAGAATTCTCAGCCAATAACGATTCATATTTTCATTTCAATAAGCTATTGCATTGCAACGATTAAAGACGTGTAGATATTTTAATGCGCTTGATTGCTCACTCCCGCCATTTTGAGCGCCGATGTCAATAAAGATCTATTGAGCAGTATCGCTAATTAGACATAGATTATACCAGACAGAGAATCAACAATTTGGGAAATACAAGGATCAGGAAATGGAGAGCGTAAAGATGCTGGCTTGCGGCCAAGTTTACATCATTATTCCCGTTCCTAGCATTGAAACTAATCCTACGCAAATATATAATCGTGAGACAGCAGCAAGTAGGCTGTGCCGCGTTGAATAGAAGTATTTCTATATTCGAACCACAATCCATCAAATTTTGGATAAATTGAACTAATGTCGTAATTTCAGATTGCTAAACTGTTTCTCCTTATTGTAAGAGTATCCGTGTGTATCTTTGTCAGGGTATCTGCAAACTGTGCTTGTGCTTCAACTAGCTATTTTGACTGTAGTTTAAACCTAACTCGAACGGAATTATATCTTACATTAGGCCCTACCGGTGGGTGCATAAAATTTTGTGCTCCTATTTCCTCTTTTTGTCATCGTGTCAAGTGTCATCACTAACACAGTTTAATGCCCCCATTAGTGATAAAACACACATCAGCGTTCGTTTTTTGTTTGTTTGTTTATAAAGAAATATATTAAAAGAAAACAGACATCGCATACATGAGAGAAATATATGTCTAGATTTCTCTACACAAGTACGTTCAACTCGCTCTTCCAATTGGAGTCACCAGGCTGACTAAATGTGACACGTCTACTCACGGATGGGTATATAATTACTTTATACACTCGGATTTTCTTATCTCCTCGGCGCCGTCATAATCATCATAGTATGTGGCTAATTTGTTCATACAACGGGATGTTCTTTTTTAAATAAGCTTTTAAAAAACACATGCTTCGCAAACGTGTAAAAAGGGATATATATATATATATATATATATATATATATATATTCTATCTTACGTATTCTTCCCGTTTGAGATAGGACATACGAGCACATGTCTCATTTGTTAAATCTCGCCATGTACGAGGGGCATGCGATAAATTGACAAATTTTCCATAGCAGTAGAGCAACGAAACTTGGCACAGTTATTAGTCTTTCTCTACATAGGAACCACACGGAGTTATGCATTTCTCCCATTTTTTGATACAGCTCTGGAGACCGTTTTTGTAGAACACCACAGGTTGGTCCTCGAACCTAGACGTAACTTCAGAAATCAAGGCTGCATCATCTGGGAAACGCTTTCCTTTCAAAAACAACTTCATGGCTGGGAAGAGGTGAAAGTCAGAGGGCGCAAGGTCAGGAGAGTAGGGAGAATGGACGAGGATTTCATAACCACACGCCCATGCTTCTGATCTGGCGACATCCGGGTTGTAGACCGGAGCGTTGTCCTGCAGGAGGAGGGTACCATTGCTGATCTTACCCCACCTCTTGATTTTGATAGCTCCCCTTAATTTCCTCAAAGGTGAAGCATAGTAGGCTTCTGTAATTGTGGTACCCTTTGCCAGGAAATCTGCCATCACTACCCCGTCCTGGTCCCAGAGGACTGTGAGCATGACCTTGCCAGCGGAGGGTTGCACGCTTGCCTTCTTTGGATGTGGTGAGTCCAAGTGCTTCCGCTGCATTGACAGGGCTTTGGTCTCTGGATCATAGTGATAGACCCAAGTTTCACCCTGTGGAATCAGTCTTTTGAAAACCTTTGACTCATCTTCTAGACACATCTCCAAATTCATCTTTGAGCACTCGACGCGTTCCTGCTTCTGGAATTGTGTGAGCAACCTGGTAATCCATCTGGAAGACACCTTATGCATCTGCAAATGGTCATGAATACTAGTTTCCACAGACCCTATGCTAATCTTAACATCTTGGGCTATTTGGCGAATAGTAATGCGCCGATCTTCCAAAATGGCAGCCTCAAATTGACGGACAGATGCCTCATCAATGGGAAAAGGGGGCGACTAGGTCTAGTAGCTGTTTCCACAGACTTCCGGCCATGTTTTAATTCACGATGCCAGAGTTTAACAAGGTCATATTATTGGGCATTATCACCATGTTTTTTTCATTTTATCAAAAGTCTCCTGTGGTGTGCATCCTTTCAAATACAAAAACCGGAACACTGCTCGACATTCAACAGGCTCCTTTCACACGTAACTCAGTACAAACACCTGTAACACAGAAACCACAATTAGTTCAGAGCTGTAATTTACCACATAAGCTATAGAGATATAAATCATTGCACATAAAAACTTTCAGCTAGATCAGACAGCTGGAAGTGAGTCAGGTGCATTACTTATTGCACGCCCCTCGTAAGCGAGTTGGATCGATTCCGCCGAAAGGTCAACTTCGGCCTTTGAAAACGTAGCCCCCTGTGTTTAAACATACGACGTGAAGCATATACTTTTTTTCACATGAAATGGTTTATCACAACCGACAGTTTTTTTTCTCTCCGACGATGGAAAAATGTGATACGGGGGTCGAAAATGGAAATACACGTGCCAATACTGTAGAGAAAGAGCACTCAACTGCCAAGAATCCAGTAAGCTTGCATCAGGCCATTACAACAAAACTGACATATCTCAAGGGGATAAGGCAGATCTAGGAGGGTGGATCTCCTTAACTTATGCTACGTGCTGGTGTTTGTATATACGTGTGTATTGTATGTGTGTGAGCTTGTGTATTATATTGGTTATGTTCCTCTTTTTGTACGTATGGCTCGTGTGTCTTTAGTGTTTAATATATGCATTGTTGTATAGAAGAGTCAGACGTAATGTTATATTCTTGTGTATATAAATTGCTCATCTAAATAACGTTTAAGTTCATACTTAGGGTAGTGGATGTATATACATATTCATTCACACAGTCCATAAACATATTCTTTGTATAGTTCCTCATTTTTTTTCTCGGGGGTCGTTTTTCTCGTGAAGTCATGTAAATGAAAATATATATTTCTAAAGGAAAACCCATAGGATCAAGCTATGATTTTATATGTCCTTTGTATTCCATGAGTGATCCCTTTTCTCGAAGTCGGCATGCTGTATCCCTATATCTTTCTGATGTGTGCACTGGATTGCTACCGCGAACTTCCCAGACCGTTCTCTCCAACTCGTTAGCTGGAAACTCTCTGGTAAACTCTTCTGATTAACGTGCATTTTCCAACGTATTTCGCTAGGTAATTAACGCTGCGTGACCAAAAACACAAATCGGATGATTCGCCTTCATAAGATATTTGGTTTATTTTGCACCAATTTCACATTTTTGAGAATTATTTAACACAAATCAATTTTATTTTAAAATAATTATTTGCCATTTATTACTTACTTTCTGTTTCTACTTACAAATATCAATAACACTCATAATAATAATCATTCAATTTAGTTGGCATTGCCCGGACCAACTATGGAATATTTACGCAGAGCAAATCATACATCATACAACAGGAAAAATATATCTTACAAACGAACTAAACTCTGTTGGCTGTGAGTAGAGGAAGAACACAACAGCCATGCAAGCGAACTGCACTTGCACGTGCAATTAGCGAGTATAATCGTTTTATTTTCTGGGTGATGTTATATGATTATTATATGAAGCTTAATGCCCTCATTTGTAACAATAATGCAAGACATTGCTATTAATTTTTTTTTTTTTGGGGGGGGGGTTAAGTGTTTCTGTTCGCACGCAAATATAAACACGTGAAGGGGTAACTAATATAGAATGAAAAGAATAACATTTACGGAAGTAGATCTTGGATGTTAGTACCTGACTTTAAATCTCACATATGTCGATGTCTTCTTTTTACTGAACAGATTATTTTTAATGAATTAGTAAAGCATTATTGCATTATATACCATTGCATAAATATTTTTAAATTAGGTGACTTGTAAAACTCTAAGCAAAATAATATTAACTAGGAGTTCAGCTCAACTTTGCTTGGGCCTTATGTGCTATTCAGAAGTTTATGCGCATATTAAACCTGTTCAGGTAACCTACATCTAAAATTTCAAGTGATTGGGCCCAACATTGACGGAGGAGTCTGGCAGAGTCTGCACATGTAAACTCTTTCAACCTTGTATCTCTTGGCTGCAACATTTTCGGCCCAAAACTTATTAAAAAACTTGCTGCATATCTGGATACGCTTTATGTAAAATTTCAAATGTTTAGACCCGAAATTTGCTGAATAGTTTGCTAGAGAACGCAAAGGTCAAATGTATTGCACTTTGACACCTTTGCAGCCAAATTCCCGCCCAAGAACCGATTAAAAAGCTTGCGCAATGTCTGAATACACTTATATGAAATTTCATATGTGTAGAGTAAAAATTAGCTGAGTAATTTGGTAGATAATCCAGAGGTCAATTTTTTTTAATTTAACCCCAATTTTGACTTTTTAATATTTATTATTTCGGGCTCAAATCAGATTATAAAGTTCGATCCATGTCTAAGTAACCTATATCTTAAATTTCAAGTGTTTGGGCCCGAAATTGGCGGTGGAGTTTGGTAGAGTTTACAAAGGTAAAACCGTTGAACTTTGGCCCCTTGACAGTCAAATTTCTGGCCGAAATCCGATTAAAAAGTTTTCCCCAAACTTCAGTAGCCCTTATGTCAAATCTCGAGCCTGAGGAAAAACAAACACAGACAAACAATTTCACTTTTATAGATATATAGATTGAAAATATTCTTTCTGCTTTACCAAAAAAAAAAAAGAAAAAAAAACAAAGCCTGAATATATTTTTAATACGTACTGACTATCTCATGCAAATGCTACGTTGCGTATTTTATTCTAATTATAAAATTGGCAAATATTTTACTTTGTCTTGTATAAAGCGTTAGAACGAAGCAAATATGAAACTGACAGATCCGATATTGTATTTAAAACAGCGGAACGAACGAGTATACATTATTATAATATAATTTATTCAAATAGCATTGTCTTAATATTTAAAATTGTCACTTGAAGATGGGTCATTCACAGTCAGTCATCCACGGAATTTGTTGGTGTAAGGGTCAGGTAATGTGACATTATGTGCTAAGAGGCCACTATTTACAATGCTTTAGTTTTTCTCTGAGAAAGACTGTTAGTTAGCCCATCGCCTGATATTCTCCTACGGGAAAATGCTGACCAGGCGTCTAAGAAGCACATTTAGGTCAGACAACGTTTCAAAACTGACGTGTGTATAACGTTTTGGAGTGAAAGCTAACAAAGCATTACATTCAGTTATTCATTTGCATGATATAAGTTAAATTGTATAGATATATATGTGTATAAATGAACAGATCACCGCTTACATTTATGAAACTGTTGAAAGAAATAGAACATATCAATAGCATATGTGAATCTCGTACCTATATAAACATATGCGCATATCTTATCTATATATATCTACAAAAGTTAAATTTCATGTATGTGTGGGTACATTTCCTTACAAATCTACTTTGTCAATTTTCAGTCTACAGACTCGAAATTTTACATAAGGCGTATTGATGTTTGGGAAAATCTTTTTAATCGGTTTTCGGCCAGAAATATGACTGTCAAAGGGGTAAAGTTAAACGATATGACTTTTGACAACTCTACCAAACTCCTCCGCCAATTTTGAGTCTAAGCACTTGAAATTTTAAATGTAGGTCACTTCGACATGTATCTAACTTTTCCATTCGATTTTATCGCAAAACAATACATTTTAAGAGGTTAAAATTGTGGTCAAAGTTTTATAAAATTTTAACTCTGCCGTCTTTACCAAATTAATCAGCCCATTTTTGGTTTAAATATTTGAAATTTTTCATAAAGTGTATTCAGACATACGGCAAACATTTTAATCGGTTTTCTGCCGAAGATTTTGCTGCCAAGCGGTCAAAGTTCAAAAGATTTTACCTTTACGTTCTCTAGCAAACTATTTAGCTAGTTTTGGGTCTAAACATTTGAAATATTACATAAAGGGTATTCAGCTATGCAGGACGCTTTTTAACAAGATTCTGGGCGAGAATTTGGCTGCCAAAAGGTCAAAGTATAAAGAGTTTACCTTTGCAGACTCTACCAAACTCCTCCGCGAACTTTGAGTCTCAGCACTTGAGATTTTAGATCTAGGTTACCTGGAAATGAGTCAAACTTTTTAATATATACATATGCACACACACTTATGAACAGTATTAGGGCCTGAGCAAAGTCGGACTAAATTGTTGCTTTAATATAAATATATACATCTTTTCTTTAAGCAGTTTTAATGAAAACTATTCTATTTTTTAACCTGTTTTTTTTTTTATATCAATCAACTACCATTTACTGGATGAATAATTTTAATGAATAAATATGTTAAAATAAATAAAAAATATAAGTAAATAGGTGTATCTGCGTACGGGTCTTACTTTATATGTCATGTGGATTTTTTAAAACGATTTTCAAATAATTAATTCATCATTTGACTATTTTGCAATTTTATTTCTACACCCGTTAAACATTAATGATATAGAAAATCAGGCACTTATGCACCTTTGATACAGTGAAAAACTTGAACTTTCACGAGTGTTTCCGGGCCGATTATTGAATGAACCGGGATAAGACGAAACGTATGATGACAAAAAAAAGGGAGGAATAAAAAACATTTTTAATGCATAATGTCTTTACCATTTCAATAAAAAATGAATAAAACACTACTGAAATTATCGTAATTCCGCAGAATAAATATTTATTTCAACGCATAATTTATTCATGTTTTAGATTATTTTTTTTAATGAAAATACGTACGAAAAATAAAACTAATAACTGCAAATGTAAGACACTGGAAATGTTGCAGTTTTTCATTACTTGAAATTTAAAAAAACACATGGTAGATTTTGCTGGTAGATGTTTTAGTTTGTGGCGTATATCTTTTTTTTAAATAGAAATGCGAATAAATTGCCTGAATTTAAATACGATTTTGCCATATTTATGATTTCTTTTTTTTTTCTTGAAGGTCTTATGGCAGTGCAGTTGAGAATGTTCTGCTTTACCCTCAAGTGCATAGGACAACAGTTAAGAAAGAGAATAGGTAAGGAAAATAAAAGTAAGCTGAGGCTAATATTCAGCTATCGGGTTCAATATAAAGACAAAGGTGGTCATGTTTGAATTTCTGTCTCCACATCTACTCTGTCATATAGCTGTCTACCAAGTCTCTATTTGTTCCACCCACTATTGGGTCCCTTTGCTTCGCTTGCTTCCACATTCCTTCTACGTCGTTCGTTGTCACATTAGTCATGTGTTCAACGAAGTGTAGCTTGTGAGTTACCGTGTTGTGTTCGTAGCCCTCACCTCCAACTCCGCTGTACGACCTCCACCAATCGAACATGAGTGTTGTCTCTGGCGAAATATACTTTTTATTATTAATGAAAGAGTTTTGGCATTCCTATGCGATGCAGTAACCAGGAAACCCTCTTCTTTTGCTGGGTCGTATCCGTTTCATGACCTTCGCGACTGGAAATCTCTCGTGACATTAGGTCCATTCTGTTCAAGAGAGGACCAGCTACCTCGACCGTATTCTCTAGGGCTCCTATTTGCCGAGAGATCTACAAAAATACTCTTCACAAAAATATCACGGAAAATGTTTGAAGTCGGTCAGGGTATAATCTAGTTTTTTGGGAGGTGTGGGGGTGCGAAAGTATTAAAGTGCAGCCATCTAGTGCGACCATATATATATAACTGTTGATATTTACGCAATGCTGAGTATGGACTGGGGAAAAATGTTGCGTTCACATCTCTGTCCACGCTCTGCATTTGATATTATCACATCTCCAGACATAGGTTTTTCTCATTTTTTAAAAATTAGCAATGATTCTCTCATGTCCGGCAACTTTGAATTTTGAGAATACATTTTTATTCTTGTATCATTTTTCCATAGATTGTCATTTGTCGCGTAATTTGCGATAGATTGATGCTGTTTTAATTGTTGGCGATAAATTGTTTTTTTATTATTTTGTTCACAAAAAGTGGTCAACAAGCTAATTAAATTATTTATCGTCTGCTTACTTGAATTTGCTTGGCTAAGCCGTTATGTCATTCTTATATTTAATTGGCTTATCCGCTTCGTCATATCCCGGTCTTTTCCGGTCGTAATCGGCCATGGAACGCTCACGAACGTAAGGCCTTATCACTGTAACATAGATGCATAAGTACCGATAATAATTATTCAATAGAAATAAACATATATACAATAGAACAAGTATTAAACGCAGCCATCTGGGAATGGTTACGTAAATAAGACTAATGCCTACAATGTATTATACAATCTTTTCCAGTAAGTATACGAAAATAATAGATCTTTGCCGGTGTCACTTCTAGTTAATGATATTAACTTGTATTCAATATTCTCAATGATTAGATAATGAGTTTAGAAGAGAATTCTGTGCATACAAATGTATAGTCATATACGTACGATTTATTTCATAAGGCCTAGACATTTATTTCTCTGAAATACTCACATTAAATTAAAGCACATTAAGTTTAGAGGCCACATCCATGCGATGTTTCTACATTATCTGTATATTTATTGTTAAATAAAAATGTCAAAATCTGTCTCGAATTACAATTGTACAATCTGCTGAACCAAACATCAATGGGAAAAAGTGTTCCAACATTTTACAATTTATTCGTATCACTTGGAAAATTTCATATCACGGCTTCTTTAGTATGCATGTTTATCGTATACTTCTTAATACTTGTGCTTAATATAATAAGAAACGGAGATTTGGTTTTCAATGAAGCAATAGTAAATTTTACGGAAGCAAATGTTAAATAGGTCTTCAGTTAACACTGTTTTTTTTTTTACACAGTGATCACCATTTATCAAGGCCCGGAAGCAACTCAGGGATAAGGGTTATTGCAAGTGCATTACGTTAGTGTGGAGATTTGATGAAGTGTTTAATTAAGGGTGCGGTTCATTAGGAATTTGTTAACATTGGACTTGAAGACATCCAAATTGTAGTCCGGAGGGAAGCAGGCAGACGGAACATAGTTCTATTGGCGTGCAGTTCTAAGAAAGAAGCTTTGTTCATGGTTATCCTTTTCGTGTTATTGAGAAGCAGTCATGCATTTTCATGTGAACCATACGATTATTGTTGGCATTAATTTCCATATGTTTGTAGTTTGGATTATTCCTAGAAAGACCATCGTGCACTGCGTGAGGGTCCGTGAAAACATTCCTTACTAAGTGAAAATGGATGTGTGAGGAACTGATTCGAACTTAATAAACTCATTTGTCAGCTTGTTTCGTTATCCAATTAATCACCTCCCTGCTTATGCTGTAAGTCACAACTATGAAAACTAAATCTTCTTTTATTTAAAAACAATTCAACAATTCAATCCTTAAGTACTCGAATTATTTCATGGAATCCAAATGGATTTCCTTGTAACATGGTTAGAGTAAGCCGCATAATTATTTTGCTAAACTAAATTTGCCGAAACACTGGACACCATAAGAGTACAAGTGAAAATCTTGTTAAATTTATTAAAACGCAGTGGATTTGATAAAAAGACGACAACAAGCAAATTATTTGTGAATTAGCAATTCCAGCCTGTGAATAACCGTAGTTTTGCGCAAGGGATATAAAAAAAAATCCTTATTCATGTTTATTGTTACGTAAGCAATCTATTAAATATAGATAAGTAGACATGTTTACAGATAGGAAAGAGGAGAATTCTCAAAAGCACAAGACGAGCAAAGAATAGAAAAACAAATTTACTCACACGACTTGGGGAGTTCACTGATGACAGAAAGGACAGGTGCGCACATCCATTTCAACGTAAACAACGAGATTTCAATCTCAGTAACAAAAAAACCAAAACAAATATAAATAATCTTGTCATCGTGTGTGAATCAGTAATTAGCCAATGTACATCTTTAAAATCAAATATTCAATGCTTACAATAAAACAAAACGAGCATGAAAAGTAAGATGTTTAAACTTAAACATGGAAACATAAAGGACTAGTTCTTAAAACTGGAAATAAAAATGGCAAGATATTCTAGTGAAAAAATATAATAAATTTATAAATATTGCAGCATTAAAATTTTAAGTTATAAATGTATTATATTTTTTTACTAGAACATCTTGGCCTTTTCTTTTCCGGTTTTAACAACTAGTCCTTTACTTGCCATGTTTAAGCTGAACCATATTACTTTTCATGCTCGCATTTCGCTATTGTAATCTGGTCTATTTCCAGACTTCCAATAAATTCACGTTTTCTTTGTTTAATTTTAGTCTTATATTTTGCCCCCATAAACACATATGTAATAATGTACATCACTCGTCCGAGTTTAATAAAATCACCCAATTATTTCCCTTTTATGCTTTCATTCTCACTTGTTACGTCCCTTTTCAAATCAGTGTGTGGTTGCTATGGAAACCAGTCATAAAAAGCGTCACTCACCTCTTTATATAGTTTTACGATTTGGAACACCAGAAAATTCATCATGACTTTTGTTTTACTGAACGAAAATTGATTTTTTTTTCACAATGTAGCTGGGAAGGTGTTCTATAAACTGTAATAATTGTTTGAAATTTGGTCGGAAAATGAGTGACGGGTGAAGGTTTAAAGCAGTTGTAAATGACTAAAACTGACACTTAACTATGTATAATAGTACATTTTCCTTTTATGTCTTATATGAATTAACGAGAGTAATTTATTAGGAACGAACACAATCTTAGAGAATGCTTAGTCTATAAAACAACTAACGCAATAGCTGGCAAATACAACCGACAGGAATAATGATTTCGACACGCCTGAAAGAAGTACAGACACTTCTTAAGAGCGTCGTGTTAATAGACTAATACATTTATTAACAAGATGCTGAAATGTGGAACACGATAATGTTGAGATTAGCTCATTTTTTCTGAAAATCTGACGTATGTAAAAATACGGTTAGGATGAAAAGCTACTCTATTATATGACGGAAGATTCGAAGTATAATGTTGCTGTAATCGTCAAATCTCCGATCAATTTCACAATAGGATTCTCTTGGCAGAAGTTGGTTACTACTGATTTTCACTTGAGGCCTAAAATAGAAAGCTTATATATTATTTTTCTCGGACCACTGTATAAATAATACCAGCCACCTATCTCTACCAATATAACCATCCGATACGACACAAGATGTAGGATTGCCTCTACATCCGCGTAATTATCGCTCAGAGTACTCTTCTTTTCCATGATAAAATACAGAATTTGAAGGGAGAGTATCGCTTTAGTTCCTCCCACTCTTTTATCACAGTAGGTTGTTACTAATCATTCATTCTCTCTTTCTCTCTCTCTGTCTCTCTCCTACCCTCTCTCTTTCTCCGTCTCTCTCTGCGCTGTTTGTTCATGCAATGTGTTCTACTGAGCGTGGTTCTTTCGTCTCTGTGGCACGTCTCTTTTTATATGTCCTCATGCCCGCTGGATTTTAAAAAGAAAAAACATCAACCTTATTTTAAAAAAAAGTGCGACAATGTATGTTTAAATATGAATTCCCACGTACGCTTCTCTGAAAATAAAACTGGCGCTAAATAATTTACCGCTCAATTTACTGTCACCGTCTTCCCGCTTCAAGTACTATCTCGTTTGAACAAAGTATCGGACCATATATCGCTTCCTGTATTATTTATCCAGAACATGTTATTTGTTGGTTACAAGTGTTGCAGCATCATCGTCAACTATAAACTAAAATGACATGTGATGGAATCAACTGACACTTTGTAGTTTGTACAACCTAAATTCTAACGGTAGCGACAAAAACAAAAATGTATATCGGGATGTTTTGCTCTACTTAGCTGAATTCAAAGTTTCATACGTTAAGTAGCTTCCCAGAATCTGGTATTCCTTCATAAGGGTTCTATATAAAATGCATCTAATAACGACAAATTAGCTTTAAAACGTTATTTAATTAGAGTTAACTTCATTATACTCACTATGCGTTTTTTTTCTTGTGCAAACTGAATATTTATTAGCTTTTTTAAGTAACGAGCTGTACTATATCGCAATTATAAACAAAACAACGAAATGAGCTGCATTTAGAGTTAAAGTAAATTAAGCTAATATGTCATATGAATCACATTAAACAAAATGCGAAATCATAACTCAGCTTCGTATAAGGAAACTAACGGGGGTTCAACCTGAATATGAGTTACTCATATTTACAACCAAGTGCTCATTTGAACTCCAATATATACTCTCCTCTGATCTGACTTTCACGAAAAACATTCGTCTAGCTGAACGATTGCCAATAATTTCCCTTACTCTTTATCTGTGCCTAAACCTAAACGTAGATTCCATGATCAAAACTTCGTTCTAAGAACTGCACGCCTGTGGAACTCTCTTTCGTTATCCTGCTTTTCAATTGACTACAATATAGTCGTCTTCAAGTCCAACGTGAACAAGTTCTTGATGAGCCATCGCCTTAAGTAACCAGTTTATCAAATTCCCACTACTATCGATCACTACGACTTTTTCCCACTCATTAACACTTATTCTCGAGAGGCTTCCAGTACTTGATATGTGGTGACTACTTTGTAAAAGAAAATGAAATTACGATAATAGGAAGCTCTTTGTGAAAAAAAATGAACACTAGTTTACTGTTGGTAGTGATTTGATGATTGATAATTTGATAATGTTTGTATTTTCCCGAATGTCCGTTTCCAGAAAATAAAAACGACCTGCTTTGCATCACAACAAGATACTCTCATGTCAGGCAGCATTTTTAGTCGTTATTCAGCGAAATAGTCTATGATGACTATTCACACACACACAGACACACAGGCACACACACAGACACACAAACACACACACACCCACACACATATATATATATATATATATATATATATATATATATATATATATATATATATATATATATAGGGGTAGAACTGCCGACTGTCATCACGACGGTTCTAGATTCGATCCTCGGCTTGGGATTGGTGCTAGTCTAGCGGCACTGATGAGTTGTGATACAACGAAACAGGACTGTATGCCGATGACTAAAAATATATATTATATATATATATATATATATATATATATATATATATATATAGAGAGAGAGAGAGAGAGAGAGAGAGAGAGATGTAGGCAGAAATAACCTATAGTCACTGGGAAATTGAACTCTGGTTGTAAATGATATTTATCTTAAAAGCAGGATTCGAAATTATAAATAAATTGAGAGGATACATTTTATTCTATAAGTAGAGCAAATACTCCTTTTATTTCATTTCACTTCAGTCCGATTTCTCAAGGTAAACACTTGATCTCAATGTCAGATATATAAATATTCGAATATTCCATTAAGGTTTTTCGTTGCCTCTCCAACAGAGAGTTAGTCACATATATTATAGTATATATTTCTTGTGAATTCTTGGTCCGACTGAATGCTAGGACATTAATTTATCCAGTCGAATAAATATCTTCGCCATGATAATTGAGAAAACATCATTTGGAATAGGTGCATTATTTCTCGTAAAATGCAGTGTTTGTTATCAACACAGGGGAGATCTCATTTTGTCCGCCGATATTAACTGGTTTTTAGAAAATTTAGTCAGAGTGTAATTGTAGGGTAAATTGTCCTAATAAACTCATGTACAGGAAATCTTTAAACATTAGATTAAGTGTCTAGTAGGCATTCTGGTTCTCGCCAGTAGACATAATCAGGATACGAAGGGCGTTCCATTAGTTTGTTCCTATTTTCTCCTCCTGAGTTGATCGGATGATATAGCAAATTGTATCAACTCGCTGGCTAAACTTATGTCTTCGTCACCTGAAAGTTTCATGGCTCTCATGCGGATATTGACGGTGAGAGACTCGAAGAATTCAAATCCTATTATTGACGTCCGTTCGAACTTAATAAGCGTCATTCAATTCCTGGCAAAATTGTATTGAGAATTGTGCTTACGATGTCGAAAATAAATTCTGGGTTGGTCGTTTTAATTGGGCTACCCCTTTACTTTTTGCTCTTCAAAATTTTTAGTTCAAAAGTAAAAAAAGGTTTTACATTTAGCACGAAATTGACTAATCGAACTCCGGGCGCTCTCGCGCAACCGTTGTTAATCGCTGGCAAAAGTGCGCTAACGTATGGCGGTGACTATGAAGAAATATTAATTTGGAGCACAAAAAAAGTTTCATTTTCATGATACTATTCCCGTCATTATAGCTCTTCAACATTTTGGATAAACATTACATAAGTAACTACTATTGTTCATTGCATTATTTTAATTCTGGAAAATGTTTTTATTGCTTAAGTTTATGCGGTATTGCTAAGAAATTGAAATCCAGATATTGTTGATGTATTTGTACCTCATGACTATAAACCAAAGACAACGAGATTATGAAATATATGAGTTTTCAAATCGGGAGCTATGTCTATTTCATTCCTCTTAACATTACTCATGTATTTTCTAAAGGAACTAAAATTTGAGAGTTTTGCCCTGCATGATGCCTAAACTTAGCTTAATTCCACAACAAAAATGTATTAAAATTTTCACAAAAAGCTTCACGTTGGTTTTAATCTCTTTACACATAAAATAAATAAAGCAGAAGAACGCTAACACCGCAGACTTGAGCTTCGGATTATCTGTTTAAAAATTCACGATTATTTATTCAGGCAGTTTTTTTTCTTTCTAAACACGCTCCTTCAAAAGTGTGTTGAGCAACCGAGGGATAAAAATAGCGCAATGCCTCCTTTAAATAAAGTCGCTCCATTTACTTATATAACGTTTTTGTACTACTTTAATCTTGGCTGGTTTACTTACTATAGTTTGACCGATATAACCTGCGGCATTATTCCAGTGCATCTTATGAAATTCCGAGTGTTTTGCATAAACCTCGGCAATTCATAAAGAAGTTTGAAATGAACTCTTTATTTACACAACGGTGTTTGATCATTCTTGTTCCGTCAGTCATGGCCTTGTAGAAGTAGTTTTAAATGTTATTCATTAGTACAACCAGTAGTGAAGATTTAGCATTCGACTTCTACAAGGATGTCACTTGGCATTGACGATAATTAACATTTTTTCTGTTGCGCTGTCTTAATTTATTTCATTGATGTAAAGTGTTTCGTTTCGTCAGATTTATTCAGTAATACTTAAATAAACTATAATACGGTTAAGAATGACAGGATCTGATGTTTAGATTATGTTTTGGCGAAGACTATTGAGGGACTATTTCAATGCATATTCTTGTATTGCTGTTAATGGAGATTTATTACTTCAGAATAACAGGAAATTCGTTTCAATTAAGTTCAGCTATTGTGTGCTGAACAGGGACGTATCGTATTGTTCTTAAGAGAAGGAAAAAGATGAAGAAGAGTAAAAATATTATTCTTTAGTTCGTTTAGAATGAAGTAGAGTAGTAATTAACGACGTGTCTTTTTCTCCCGATCTCTCTCCACTCATCAGTTGTTATTAACAAATCCAAACGAATCAACCACTTCTTTTCTACAACCGTTTTTCTCCTGGAAATCCGTATTTTTAGTGGTTGAACCAACCTGTTGCGAGGGCCAGATGTTCTCTCGGGCAAGACAAGAGTAGAAAAACTATACTAGAGCGAACGGCAAGAAAAGTATTTTGTGAATGTTCATATGATTTAATTGTTTGTCGTCTATGAGAACTGTAATACCACCAATAATTGGTGTATACATAACATATTATCAATCCTCAATATACTGTTATATATTTTTTTGAGTAAAACGCATACATATTATAAGTACTATAAATTGTTAATAGTCTTATTATAATAATTGTTATGTAGATCCGAATTCGATCGTGAAATGCCTGTAAATAGATAAATAGATAGATAGAGAGAGAGAGAGAGAGAGAGAGAGAGAGGGGGGATAGATAAAGACACAGAGATAGATAGAGAGAGAGAAAGAGAGAGAGAGGGGGGAAATCAAAACATCACTTTTTTATCTACATCGTGTCCCAACAAAATGTACACACTCGTTAAATCATTTCAACTTGCTACATGAATGCGCGATGCCACATTCCCAATAGATGTTTAGGAATACAGATTAGAACTTCCAGCAGGATGAAGCACTTCCCCACTATCATCATTACATAGGAGCATATCTTGATAGTCACCTCCGAAACAGATAGTTATGGCGAAGGGGAAGTAACGAGTACTGTCCACGCTCACCGGCCTCGACTCCGCCCCAATGGATTTTTGGGGAGGGCGGGACTGTGTGGCATGTAAAACACGGACTTTACACAACAAAATGAGCTACAATGTATAAGTTGAAAGTAATCATTGAAAGAAGATATGTCACACTTACCAATTGCACTGATTAGTAAAGTTTTCCATCCAATTTTTACTCTCATTCATCTCTTTCCTTCTCTTAAGAACATTACGGCACGTCCCATACAATTAGTGAGCGTTGTCAGCTGTTTATAGACCACAGTGGCTAATAATTTGAACACATTCGATAATTAGCTGGTTTCTATATTTATTCACATTATTTTGATGTATGAAACGTTTCTTTCTTATAATAAATATGGGTTTTATGGTTATTTAAAAAGTGTATACATTTTATTGGGACACCCCGTAGAGACACAGATGATCCTATTCTTTAGTGGCTTAAGCTTGATACAAACTGGAAAGGAATTATGTCGCTGTTGGTATTGTAAAGGACACGGAAAGTGAACTCCTGTGTCTCGTTCGATGAAACGGCCATTTAACTGGTAGAAGTAAGAAGACGAGGAAAATAGGAGGAGGAAGGTGATAGACACGCAAATCGGATGTAATGGATCGATAAAGCGTGTGAAGAAACGAATGGTGAAATATCGATCCAAACCCGTGTCTGTTCATTAGCAAGAAGTGAATTCAGCTGCTCTAGCAAAGGGATTGTCAATGAAAAAGAATAATGGCGAAACCATTCGCCGATACATTTGCAACAAGGAAATGATGGTACCGGCAGAGGAAAAGCGAATTTATCGGGATTTTTTTTTGATTTACAGATAAACGATTGATTCCTTCTTTTCTCCTCCGAATATAAACGTATTGACAGCGTATACACCATTCAATTGGAAAAACATTCGTTCTCGCACGCACCCCCCATATATATATATATATATATATATATATATATATATATATATATATATATATATATATATATATATATATATAAAATAAAAATTACAATTAAATTTACCAAAATGCTCCAAGATGTTAAAATTAAAGTATATTATAAATATTACAGAATTAATATTTATAGTTATCTCAGCCAGATGTAAAAGCTCGATAAAACCAAATAGGAGATAGAGCTTATAATACGAACACACAGTATATATATATCAAATGATGAAAATGGCGTATATACAACTACAATAACATCATATCTTTTAATCGGTAATGAATAGAGCTATTTCTTTGAGATATCTTAAGTGAATCACATTATAAAGTAAAATTTCGTGATGACTTGGCCTTCGGGACAAGATCAAAGTGTAGTCATCCGAACAATTCGGAGTTCTCTCTGACCTGGCGATTGGCCCGAAATGCACTTCCACTCAACAACATACAATGCAGTTCCGGGTTTTTGGAGTCGCCTGATTGTCCCCGTTGTGGGACAACGGCCGTAGAAACTACGGATCACGCTTTCTTCGATTGCCGCGAACTCCGCCAGTACTGGTCGTATGTCAGCGGAGTGACGGCTCGCATCGATCCTGAGCATCCTCGCCCAATTACTGTATCCAATGTTGTGGACAACGTGAGGCCGCCGTGGGACCGGGAAAGACAAATGGTCTACGTTACGATCCTGGCCGTGGCGAGAATGGTGATTTGGACGTCGCGTCTGCAAGGTTGCCGGGGGGTATTGTCTTTTTCTGATCAAAATCTGATCGCTTTCTTTAAACACCAACTACGGGTGACGATCAGATGTGATAGAAGAAGGCTGCATCGCGCGGCATTTGACAGAAGATGGATACATGTGGCAAGTCTGTGTGTACGAAGAGGAGCCAAATTTGAATACGTGTTCCCCGCCTAGGTGTGGAACGCGCAGTTCTGTAAAGTAAAATTAAACAATTAGCCTCTCAGCTAGCTGAGTGTGTGTTCCATCCCTCCCCGATTAGGAAGCCTCCAAGATCCCCATCCCCTCTTACCTGCAATTTTTGTTTTCACCCCTTCCTCTAAATTTTACCAATCTTGGAGAAAAAGAAATACAAACTAACCTCCATCCCTTACCCACAAAAATTTCTTTTCTCCATTCACCCCCATCTAGAGGGCATCCCCACCTAGAGACTGACCCGCAGAAGCGAGGTTCCTTTTACAAACCCAGTGAAACGGGCAGTCTATCAACTAGACGGGGTTGGGAGGGTCCTACTAATCACCTTTTGTTTTTTCTTCCCCCGCCCTCGACACAAATGAATTATTGTACCATTTTATTGTTATCTTTATTGTTTTTACACGTCAATAAAAAATGTTTTAAAAATTGGGAGTTAAGTAGGACCTCCCCAAATATGAAAGGGTGAATGCGGTATTATGGTGAAAGAAGATACTAGCTGGGAGAAACTATTGACTTTGTTCAGTTCTGGAGTGACAAGGATGACCAACGACCCCCAAAATCCCCCCTTTTGAGTTGGCCATGTGCCTAAGTTTTTTGTTCATCGTTGATTTTGACTGTATTTTTTTTAACATGAATAAAAGATTTAATATCTCAAAGTGTAGTATCTGTTCTTCAGATGCTGCACTTCTATTTCTTGTTCTCTTTCGGTGGAGGAGAAATCCTTGACGACTGAGACAATTTTTATTTTTGTACCTTTTCTCCACGTTAAAAAATGACCCTGGTGTCTAACTCTGTCCCGTGGGGAGGCATAGTAAATAGGCACATTATAAAGTAATAATAAGAGCATGAACGCCATCTAATTATAAATTAATTTCAACCCTTTCAGGTTGAAATAAATTTGTTATCAGGTTGAGATACGTTTATGCTGTGTTTTCCGCATCGCTCATATCTATCCATCAATCTACCTCTCTCTGTCTGTCTGTCTGCCAGTCTGTTTGTCTCTCTCTCTATCTCTCTCTGTCTCTCTCTCTCTCTCTCTATATATATATATATATACATATATATATATATATATAAATATATATAATATTGGATAATTTACCTTTCGCCAGACAATCCATTCACGTTAAATCACCTTTTTCTTCCCCATGTTCCCTCTTTTCACTTTTTGTTATCAAGTAAGATCTTTGACTTAGTTGCAGTTTCATCAAATACTTTTGTATGCAAAATCCGATACCGCATTTTGCTAATTCCTACCCTCTGATGAGAAGGTAAGTATTTCTTCGAAACTCCACGGATTAAAGACTATCAACTTATTAAGTGTTTCCTTTTCAGATTAAATATGTTTTTAACTCTTTTTCAAAGTGTTTTAACATGTTTTATTTAGTATTTGCTCATATATATATATATATATATATATATATATATATATATATATATATATATATATATAGCGTGTAAGGAGATGATGAAAAATCCAATAAATTGGTCGATCGTGGATGTGAGAGCTGAATATATAATAGTTATTTCAATACTATATATACATGTTTAAAATTCGTACCAGTGGTTTTATTGCGTTGAATCAACTATAAGAGATTGGATAAAGTCAACGCAAATTCATCAGCAACTTTGTAAAAGTTAAACAATGCAAAGTAAACGTTAAACGAGCGTTTTAACTCAGACACCACACACCCACTTACTCTCTTTCCTTCTCTTTTTTATCTCTCTCTCACACACACACACACACACACACACGCTAATACACACACACGCGCACTTTCATCCTTCCATATTCAGAATCTATTGGCGTCGGTTACTAAGTTCTGTTTTAAAATTTAAACTCGTTAAAGTTAAAACGCTCGTTTTACGTTTTTTTTTTCTCTATTTGTTGACTTTGCATTCTTTCACTGACTCTTTCCAACCACTTATGGTTGATTCAACGCAATGTAACTGGTACGCCTTTGAAATAAGTATATATGGTGTTGAAATAAATATTCCATATATATATACATTTACACATATATATATATATATATATATATATATATATATATATATATATATATATACTAGCTGTACCCGGCCACGCGTTGCGGTGGTTGAGTTAATTAAAATGGAACACATTCCTCAAGAAAAATTGCATTTTGTTCGTTTATTTACTTTTATTATTTATTGCAATTTTTTTAATCAATAAAAGTTGTTATTTTTTCTCCCCAAAAAAGATTAATTTTTTACCATAACTTGTTAGGTGAAAGTTGTTTTTTCAGGAACACTTGCACTTTTTTTTAAAAGAAATTTGCCAGTAAACGTTTGTCTTTGAAAACGGAATTCTTATTATAAAAAGAACAGATGAATGCTTTACATGAACACTGTAAATAGTTATGTGAAGTAGAGAAAAATTTGATTCTTTTTTTCAAGAGAATGTACAAATTATTTTTTTTCAACAGATGTTCAGAAAATTAACAGAAAAATACATACATAATTAATTATGCAAAAAAAAAAAATGAAATGTTGATTTAGTGTGTCAACATAATGCTTATAAATTACGATAAAACTTGCTGAGTATGTGCTGTTTTACGGTTGTTGTAAAAATGGAACGGAAACTTAAATTTCGCTTCGTTTTAATCTTTCTTAATTTTTTAATTGTGCCCCCCTCAAACGAATATAATCAAAACAGTAACATTCAACAATTGTACTTTATGTATATAAAACACAAAATATTTATTAAACAAAAAACAGTTAATAACGAAAGGGAAATAATTCCATTTTTAAACGAAAAAGTCAGTTTGGTATATCTTTTTGTTAATTTTTTACATAAGTCCAGCTTACCATTCACATTGGAAATATCGACATTTATAGGTTGTAGGGTACGTTTACAACGAATAAACACTCCAATCTAGTAGATGTATCAGAATTTTTGACACCCTTATCACGCAACTGCGAATAAAATATAAAAATCTCGTAATTTCTCTTTTAAAAGTGGGTTGTTTATTTACTTTATGGATTATACTTCCAAAATAAATTAATAAAGTTGTTTTAAAGTAATAGAAATATTTTTTTTATTTTTTAAAAACAGTAATGAATTTTACGAACTCAATATTTTTCAATTTTTAAGCTTTAAAAATCTATCAAAATTTTTCTATTGATTCTATTTTTACGATATTTGAAGGGTCAATGTGAAATTTTATGCCCTTTCCAATAAACCGAATATAATATTTTAGACAAACGTTTTTTTAATTGTCGCCCCCCCATTTTCAAGGGTCTATTAAAAAGTAAATAATTAATTTACTCACCAAAGTTTTATATATCACAAATTGAATAATAATAATAATAATAATAATAATAATAATAATAATGATAATAATAATAATAATAATAATAATGGTCAATAAGTAATATATTCAAATTTAAAACCAAAAAAGTAGTGTTTTTTTTAGAAATTTACCTGTAAAGTTCGAAGTTTAGAACCTGTTTTTTTTTAAAACCACGATGTTTGTTTTTTCTTTTGTTTTTGTTTTTTTATGAAACCTTGGTCCTTGCTCCTTTAATTGAAAAACAATTAGGCTTAAATGATATTTTTCGAGGAGTTATAAGCTTGAAAAGACAGGAGGTCGAATAATTCACCCCTCCCATTTTGAAATGTCTATTAAAAAGTAAATAATTTACTCACCAAAGTGTTATATATCACAAATTAAAGAGAAACGGTCAATAAATCATATATTCAAATTTAAAGCAAAAAAAGTAGTGTTTTTTAGAAATTTACGTGTAAAGTCCGCAGTTTAAAACCTTTTTAAAAAAAAACACGTTCTTTATTTTTTTTGTTTTTTTCTAATGAAACCTTGGTCATTGCTCCTTTAATTGAAAACAAATTAGGGCTTGAGTTACATTTTTCGAGGAGTTATCAGCTTGAAAAAACGGGGTGGAATTATTCACTGTTTTTCACGAAATTTCTGACACACCTACCAATCTACCCATGTTAAGAACGGCTTTCAGAATAGATACCCCTAACCTTGCCAGCATACCCGAAAAGCTATAAAAGTTGATGTGTCGAATGTGAACGATGAGTTGGACGTAATGTAAAAATGTACCGAATTTAAAAGGGAACGAAATTCAAATTTCCGTTCCATTTTTACAACAACCGTAAAGCAGAGCATTCTATGCCAATTTTACCAAACTTACTGTATTAATGCTATTTTTTAAGCAAAAAATATTTAGGTTTGGCTATAAATTCCTAAACTCATTTCACCCTAAATAATTTAGGTGACTGAAATAGGAATCTAATTGAATCTTTAATTTCCTGAATAGTATGCGAGAATTCATTTTTCTTCGAGTTATATAGAATTCATTAATACGGACTTTAGAGGCTTTTTTCGTAATGTTACTGTAAAAATTATGTTTTATTGTTACAAATTACGATGCTTTAAAAAAAGCAAAAATAAATTATTGCGTTTTTTATTTACTACTGAAAACCATAACTTTAGTAAAGGTATTTTTTGTTTAAACAAAATAAAACATTTTCCCTTAGAGTGAAGTAAAAATAATTAGTTCGTTATATTCTGCGATCATTATTTAAAAAAATACTGCAATTTTCATTCAAATTTGTTTCTTTCCTGATTTTTGGTGAATTTTTAAGTAAAGGGAGGGGTCAAAATATTTATACACTTTGAGCGTCGGCATTTATTTTATCTGTACCTACCATTTTTCGATGAATATTTTATATGACAGCGACTATGTGTGGGTAATTTAAATTAAATTTCAATCACGTGGTTACATTATCAATAATCATGTGATTAAACCCATTGAAAATTTACCGATAGTGTAAACACATTCTGTTTACATTAAGCCTGTAGTTTTTTTTTTAATGATGCAGTTTTGGCAACTGCGATTTAAAAAAAAAACAGCGAGATCAGGAGAAAGAAATGCCCAGAAAATCGCTAGATTTTTAACTTTTACCATCTGAAATTTTCAAAAATCGCTAATTCCCCCCCCCCAAACTCTATATTTAACTTCCTAGCATAAACAATTATAAATATAGTATATTCAGTATACAAAATGTTCCGTGTTTTCTCACTATTTGTTTCTGGAATCATATTGAAGCGGTTAGCTCCCCAGAAGACTTACATATTTTATCAGTTAGTTTTACCTGTTTTTTAAGGGCAGGAATTAGCAAAATGCAGTATCGGATTTTGCATATAAAAGTATTTAATGAATGTATATTAATATATGGTATATGTGATTTTATCTGGAATATTTGTTAATAGTCTTTATATATGATTAGTCAGTATATATATATATATATATATATATATATATATATATATATATATATATATATATATATACATATATATATATATATATATATATCGATTTTCTTTATCTTCCCTAAAAATTATTTTGATATATTATTATTTAACCTTTATTCTATATTTTTTATCGTATTTCAAATACATTATTATTATTATTATTATTATTATTATTATTATTATTAATAATAATAATAATAATAATAATAATAATAATAATAATAATAATAATAATAATAGGATTGAAACTTTGAAAAAATAATTTTATGTTTATTTTACTAAAATATTAGTAATGTGTGTGCGGGGGCGTGTTAAAATAGTAAAATAAAACACCAGAAAAATATAACTAAAAGAGGGAGGGACAGTTTACATATTAAGGTAGTAAGACCTAACTCGATAATTCAAATATAACAATAGTATAACTGTTAATGCATCTTGTGAAATGATCTGTAAGTAAATGCGAAAAATTCCATTACTATGCTGCTTTCTATCAATTGAGCATGCTCCAGGTGTAAAATAGTATGTTGACGATATGGATATGTTTCTTGCATAGCACACAAAAGAAAATCGTGACAGGGTCATGTTTACGGAAAAAAAAGCACCTGTGGTTAAATTTAGCACCCGCTTGGTTTTGCTACTAATCTCTATAGAATATGTGATTGTTAATAATCACTTGATGTAGTAAAACCGTTTTGTACACCTAGTGCTGATCAACAGTGAGAAACTTGCT
This sequence comes from Euprymna scolopes, assembly GCF_053919585.1. NCBI lineage: Eukaryota > Metazoa > Mollusca > Cephalopoda > Sepiida > Sepiolidae > Euprymna > Euprymna scolopes. Next base: position 152,215,676 of record NC_136485.1, on the reverse strand, counting down.
ATTATATAATTGCTCTAAACATATTGCGTTTACGCAAACGTTACTAGTCATCGAACCTAATGAACTGGTTTAAAAGTGATTAAATACTATATTATTATATCATCATATATTTTGAAGCATTTTCATCTAGGATGTATTAAAGAAATTACCTTTGGATGATATGTAAATTAAGTATTCTAGTAAAAAAGCAAAATAGTTAAATATGTACGAGTCAAGTCCTGGTCACCGCTAACTTTCTTTATCGATTCTTTAACATTATTCTATGTGTGTGTGTGTGTGTGTGTGTGTGTGTGTGTGTTTAGAGAAAGAGAGAGATAGAGCGAGAGTAAGAGAGATAATATTCTTTTAAAGTTTTCTATCTCGCAAAAGATTAATGGGTAAAGAAGTTGAAATCATTGTTGTCATCTTTCACACTGATTATCTGACGTTACTGGATTCCAAGCAGAGAATTCATTTAGTGTACTGTTAAACTGTGCTTATTTATCTCTTTCTCCTTCTTTCTCTCTCTCGCCCTTTCTCTCTCTCTCTCTCTCTATATATATATATATATATGTATATATATGTATATATATGTATATATATATATATATATATATATATATATAAATTATTTGAAGAACACCAGGCGTAGTGGCAATATTAATTGTTGAGCCATTGCTTTTCCCTTTTCCTATAGTTTAAACATAAACCACCTAAGAAGAAAACATTGCAAAGAAAAGAAAACTAAAATAGGCTTCTAAAGTATATTTTCCTAGGTTTTAATTGTATGTTTACAAACAAAAATTAGGTAAAAGTCGTTAAGTGAGGTGTGGGACAGAGCAAACACTACCGCGACATCTTTCAGCCAACACTTTTCAAGTTTAACGTTTGCAACAGGGGAAGGGGGAGGAAACATTGTGTAAAAACCTGGTACAAAAAAAAAACATAATTCTTTTCCAGGGGTAAAAAATATGGGGGAATAGGATAAAAGGAAACAATCTCAATAAATACCCATGAATTCCAAATGATGGGTATATTCCCTTTGTTTACACAGAGAAGGTTTGTGTAAATTAATAAAAACTGCCTCGAGAATTTTTAAGTGAATTGTCGAGCGTGCTCTGTATAAACTTGAGAAAGTTTCATCAGTGTTCCTGCTAGTGCAGATCTGACACTGTAATAAATGTTCAGTGATGGCCAACTTATGAACTTGTAAACGCCCAGATGTTGGCCACTTCTTCTGCCTCCGTATCGATGGGAGGACATGTTGGAAAATGCTAACCTCCAAACGTTGAATGGCATGTCCCACGTAGTCAGCTTCACACTGACCGTTAAACCAATAAACAACCATAATATATTGAGTGGCAAGGATACGATCCTTTCGAAAGGAGGGGAAAGCATTTATTGTACGGAACACCGCTCGAACCTTGGTTGAAAAATAGCAATGTGAAACGGCTGTAGAAATATTATGTGAAAATTCCTTGCGTTTGGCACCAATCAACGGGAGCTTCACATATATGGGATAATTTTGAGGGCCCACAAAAGTTCCAGCTGTAAACGCCAAGATTTCATCCCTTACACATTTTTAAATTATGTGCAAATATAACCATTGCCAAAACGATCTTAGTTATGCTTTGTAGTCCGGCATCTAGTTTAGTACTAGATCAGATATACAATGCCCGATGAACTAAGGTTTAATTTTCTCATTTAAGGGGAGCACGAAACCCAGCTAATGTATTTTCCTGTAAATGTAGGTTTTCTATATACGCTGGTAATAAACTTATATTAGCTCTTTCGACTAAAACATCTAAGAATTGTAATGAGTCATTAACGTAACCCTCCATAGTAAACGTCAATGCAGGTGAAGTAAGTTTTTTCTAACAACCCCTTAGCTTTCGTACAAGAAGAACACATAAAAAATGTCATCCACATTACGTAAATAGCACATCGGTTTACGAAAATGAGCACAGTTGCTCCTTAAATTCAACAAAAATATTGGCCTCGCTAATAATTTATGGTCTTTTGACAACGTTTTTAAACGATGATTCCTCTCCCGATCCCAAAATTTATCTTGAAAAGTGAAATATTTCTCGATAGCTTTTATTCTGGCTCACCCATTATTTATCACTTTTTGCTTTATCTATGTTTTTAAACATACAATTAGAGCTTAGGAGAAATATATTTTAGAAGTGTATTTTAGTTTTATTTTCTTCGTAAAATTTTCTTTTTTGATGGTTTGTGTTTGAAATATAGGAAAAAGGGGGGAGGCGGAGAAGTAAACTCTTAACAATTAATAATACACGACGTCCGATGTTATTCAAATATTTTATCAAATTATCTACCCATAAAAACATTTGTATATATATATATATATATATATATATATATATATATATATATATATATGCATATATAAATATTTTAAATATAAATATATATATATATGCATATATAAATATTTTAAATATATATATATATATATATATATATATTTAAAAATCTTTATTTATATATTTAGTCGTATGTTTGTGTTCAGTATAGTCAGTATTACATGAGTAACAATTTGGGACTTCCATGTGCTATATGTACTCTCCGCTTATCTCGGCATTGTGTTCAGTCGCCCTGGACTCGAACAGTGCCGATTCACGAAAGGTGTGGTTGGATATTGCACAACCCTTGCCCAGCAATGAAACGCGCAGCTGTCCCTACAGGGGGTAGCCTTTTTCTTTCGAGACTGAACGGAGGCATCGATATAAGTATATGCTCGTATAGGCATTTACGTGTATGCATAAATGAAAGCTATTCGTGGATACGTGTATACATATATCTGTGTGTTTATGTGTGTTTTTTTGGGTGTGTTTGTGTATGGGTGTGTGTTCACGTGTGTGTGTTCTCGCACGCGCGTGTGTGTGTAAATATGGGGGAAAGAATGTGAAATTGTTGATATTGACAGAAACACGGACGAGAATACGAAAAAGTTTTTACTGAACAATCAGTGTCAAGACTTGGGTGGCTACACGGCGGGTGCGGAAGTAGGTCAACACCAGACTTTTGATGTGAAGACATGCGGGATATGGAGTAAAGAATAAAAGATAAGAAAGGATGAAAGACTGTGATAAATAGATTCGTTAAGTCAGACAATTAGTTTTCCACGCATAAAAGTGCGTAGGTGTACTGATACACTTGGTGGGATATACGAGAAATTGATAAGGCGACATGGGATGGCAGTTGTAAAACAAGCGGCTACAGCCACACGATATAAAAGCTGAACCAAAATCATGATAATTAAGTAGTATATATATATATATATATATATATATATATATATATATATACATATATATATACATATATATATATATATATATATATATATATATATATATATATATATATATACACGGAACGAGAATACGAGAATATATATATATATACATATATTATATATATACATATACTATATATATATACATATACTATATATATATATACATATACTATATATATACACATATACTATATATATATATATATATATATATATATATATATATATATATATATATATATATACCGTACTTTGGGGTAATGCACAATGCACCAATTAAAAAAAGTGCTCTTTATATGCGTGGTTGCCAGAAGAGCACTTTTTAATAGTTGCCGCATACAGCCCGTCTTGGCGTAATTACCCCAAAGCACGTCATATGCAGTATACAGTAAAATATATAATTAAACTTAACATCGGATTCATAAGGAAGAACAAACAAAATCAATAAATTGTACGATCGTTTCGGAAACGATGTTTTCATTATGATAGACATTGAGTCTTGAACAATAATTTTATCATATAGTTTTTTGAAACAAAGTCTTCTCATCAGCAAAAATATTGGGTGTTTTTTTTCTAAAGACACCAAAAATAATGCAGATGTATCTTTTAATTGTTTGCCTTCTAAAAGTCGTACAAATCTTCGAGAATGCATTCATTTGGATGGTAAAAGTTTCAAAAAATATGATAAAATTATTGTCCAAGACTCAATGTCTATCACAATAAAACATCATTTCCGAAACGATCGAACAATTTATTGATTTTGTTTGTTCCTCCTTCTGAAACCGATTTTAAATTGTTAATTTTAATTATAAATTTTCAATCATCTTACTTAATATAAAAATTGCTCTAGGATATATATATATATATATATATATATATATATATATATATATATATGCCTACCGAGCTTATTCTATATCTATATTACAACGAGCACGTATATATATATATATATATATATATATATATATATATATATATATATATATATATATATATATATATATATATACAGGATAACCTGGGTTAATTGCATACCATACTTTTTGGTTGTTGAATTTTGATGTTTGGGTAAGACATATGAACTCTTTTTATAGATTTTTAAACACTACAACCAATTCATTTCTCATACAACAGACCAAGAACTAATAGAATCACACAGAAAAATGTAAAAGTTGACTTTGAAAAAATCAGTAATTCCATACCCTCCATCTGACAATTGTATAATATGGGAAATATCAAAATATAAAGATAGAAATAAAGCCTACAAGAAATTTGAGCATTTACTTATTTAATATCATAGTATATGCATGTCTAAAAAAAAGAAGAAAAAGATGAAGAGAGAATGTTAAACTGCCAACTGTATTTTACAAAATATGGACCTTACTTCATAGCAGAAGATAAACTGTTAAAATGTTTTCTCTGGCTCATGGAGGAACACATTCAGGGCCGCCATCATTGTTTGGGCAATTCGGAGTTTTCTTCCGCTCCCTTGACCTCACCCTTGAGACCCTGCCCTCTTTTTTTTGCTTTTTTCTCTTCCTCGTGTTTTTGAAATTGCTGCAGATATTCCTCTGAGCTCAGGCTCTCTCCATACTGCATTTTGATTGCCCTTTGTTCGTTGGTATCATTTTTCCTTCAGACCAAGCCGGCGTCCTTTATAGTCTTTTTTCCTTGAGCTTAGAGTCATTGTAGATATTTGAAGAGGCGAGGGTGAGTCATCTGTTTTCTGAAAGGCACAGGTCCTGATGAGGAAGGCACATCTGCACTTGATGTTGAAGGCACAGACGGCACAAAATATAGAATAACGGCAAATTCAAAAGTAAGAACTGGCGGGAGAGGCTGAAATATGTAAAGGGGGCACCTATTTTATGCTAAATACCTATTAGTTCATATGCTGGAATCTTCTAAGAAATTCCATAATCAGGGGTATGGAATTTCCCAAAGCACATGCTTATCTGACAAAGCATAAATTCCACATCAGAGTACTCCTAGACTCTTTAGTTTTCTCTCTTGTTTTCCATATATAAGTCACAGTAAATGACAAACTTAGAACAGTAGAGAGCACATAACTATAAGTATAAAGATGACTGAAAAGTGGAATTGTTCTGATTACCTCAGGATTGCTCTGGATTTTGTCGCTGAATAAATTAATGATCATTACACAACAGAGCCAGCTGCAGTACTTTGAGAGGAAGTCACCTACGAACTATCTCCTTTTTTAGAAGGATTCTCGAAAGCATTGAATTATTCCCTTAAAATAAGCGGCTTTTTAAGCCTAGTGGGTATGGAATTACCTCTTTTTTTACATAGGCATCACCACATTATCAAGGCCAAGAGGCCACTCAAGGATAATGATTAAAGTGTGTACAGTAGAAATTGTACAATATAGTAATTATTAGTAATGAAAATTGTGTAAATTTGATAACTTATATGGAACGGCTCATCAAGAACTTATTTACGTTAGACTTGAAGACAACCATATTGTAATCAGCCTGAAAGCAGTAAAACGGAAGACAATTCCACAGGCGTGCAGTTCTAAGAAAGAAGCTTTGTTGATTGAATCTACGTTTAGGTTTAGGCACAGATAAAGAGTGGGGGGATTATTGATAGTGTTTACAGCTAGACGAGTGTTTCTTGTGAAAGTTTGGCGGGGGAGACCATAGATTGAAGCTCAGTCTCAGGTATGAAATTGACCCAGGTTACCCTATATATATATATATATATATATATATATATATATATATATATATATATATATATGTGTGTGTGTGTGTGTGTGTGTGTGTGTGTGTGTGTTTTAATTTGTGCAGTCAGCACCAACCTTATTCGGGTTAACCGGCTTCCTCCGAAGGAGAAAGTTTCATGGGAGTATGAAATTCACAAGCGGTCCCCAGTCGCATATATATATATATAGGTGGGATGACGACGTTAGGTGTTTGCAATTTTTGCAGGGAGCTGTTGACGACCTCCTACATACAGAACCTGGAATTACCAAAGTGGTCACCCATTTTAGCAACGACCAGGCTCAACGTTGCTTAACTCCGGTGATCTGACGGGAACCGGTGTGTCAACCTGATTATGCCGTATATGTTTACTAATGCTAATAATTGTCGCGATTCCGACTAAATTTTTGATTCCGATACGATTGTCGATCTCAATTCCGTATGAATCTCTTATTGTTATTTTTCACGATTATTATTAGAATAAATGTTTAATGCGCAAATATTTTCTGAAACGGGGAAAAAAAACTCGTGAGATTGATCTGTAGATTTTAGCTTTATTGGTTGTTTAAAATCAATAAATATTTATTGTTTTATTATTAATAATAAAATAAAATTAAAGATAATTAACGATAATTAAATGAATCTTTCTGGCGTCGGGAAATAGACATATCTCTCCGATTTCGATACCGATTCTGATCCCTCGATAAATTCCAATTTTTACCAATTCTTATTCAGATTAATCGTCCTAATACTTATATATATATATATATATATATATATATATATATATATATATATATATATATATATATATATATATATTAGGGTGTAATGGAACACAAATGTGTTTATATTGTTCCTATTAATGCATGGAATTAATAAAAAATTAAAAGTTTCAATAGTTTTATATTCGCAACTTCAGTCAATCATTTTTCTTATTATGCATCAATGCACTATATGTGATGAAATATATGCGTAAGTTATACAGGAGTTTGAGATAATTATTCTTTATAATGTAGCATGAAAAACTATATAAATATATATAAAGTATATTGCATTATAAGAGAAATGTTGCTTTATTTGGAAACATATTTTTATTTAAAATGTTCATAACAATCAGCAGTCAGTGTACATTTTCCTGAATCAGGAAACGCCTATATGTGCTTTTCAACAACATCAAATAAAGTACTGTTTTTGGTCCATTGGTAGGTAATTGATAAGTTGAAATATAAAGTAAGAACCTTGGTAGGTAATTGATAAGTTGAAATCTGAAGTAAGAACCTTGGTAGGTTAGTGACAAGTTGAAATCTACCTTGGTAGGTAATTGAAATTGAATTGCAGCAACGCATTTTATTCTTTTTTAGACAATCTGAACTGAGATCGAAGTGAGTATGTCTTTAAACAGTAGATGGTGTTTGCCATTTTGTGATGATAAGCACCTGTTTTTCATATTTCCAAGCTTTGCAGTGGCTGGTCCCCAATAAATAATAGGGCCAACTGTAGAAATTCTTTGGAATCAACACGTGATCTGAAGCAGCATGTGTACAAATGCAAGGGGTTCATTTTTTTCCAAATACCGAGAAGTGTTCACCACTCATTTTCTGGTTTTAAGCAGAATTAATAGTGTTCCAACTTTGTGAAAATCTCTGAAAACGTGTTATCTGTTGTCCGCTTGTTGATGCTTTCATGTGAATCTCAAATGGCTTTGCAACTATCAGTTCGAGAATGTGATGGCTGCAAGGTAATCAAAGAAGTTTACGTTCTGGTTTCTGTTCAAACAATGGATATGCACCAGAATTCCTGCCTGTGTTTCTAACTGTTTTGTCAAATGACATTGATGTGGAGGTCTGGAACATTCCATACATTAAGAACATAGACAACAGCATTTGTTTGGGCTTCACCTGTACTACTTGTCATTTGAGGAACACCAACTATGTTTATAACCCTGTCTCCTGATTAAATCACTATCAATCTGTAAACCTTCTCATTTCCAGAGCGTGCTAGAAGAAGTTTATGCTTCCAAATGGACATTAAAGGCGAACATTAGGCAAAAAAGCTCCTCTTTATTTTGTAGGTTGTCAGTTCACGGGGATGTCGTCGAGCTTGTCTTTATTCAGAGCTACCTCTCGGATATTGTGATTAATGTTTATACAACAGTTGTTCACATGTATGTTGCATTTCGGTCACTTACTTTTATTTTATCATGGGCAGCTGAAAGTTTGCCATCACAACATTAATTGGTCAATGACGTGTTCTGTTTGTGACTAAAACATCATCAGAACTGAGATAACTTCACTCAATATAACCGACTATGCTGACTGTTGCCTAATCACTTTTCTGTTCCCCTACCTGCGTTCGCATTTCTGCAAGATGTATTCTTTCCAGACATCTACATTTTATCTTATGCAACTTTGAAACAACAGGACCCATGACACTTCTTCTGCCTTCTCACGCTGTGCTTCTAGAAAACTTTTCTCCCAACAATCTTGATCATATCTATGGCATCAACATATGCATCATCGAATAAGCCATCAGGTGAATCTGCAAATTCAGCTTCATTAGCTTTCTGGGTATTTGTCTTACTGGAACAGTTTGTTTTTCAGTAATTTTCATTTATTGTACAAGTCTTTCAGTTTGATAATGATTTTATAACCATGTCGTGTTCGTATTGAGGCTTTAGCCCAGAACTTCAGCAATTCGGATGTTGTAGAATAAACACTGTCTTGTATTGAGAGTTTCTGATTATTAAGCGAATCGAAAAATCTTGCAAATACTTGGCGCTTATTTAGTAATTTACTCCTAGGTATGCTTTCGGATGATAAACAAATAAGTCAGATACCGTGTTTGTACGATCATGACATTTACGATTGGCAAATTGACTCATTTTCTAAAATAAACAATAAACTAATTTTTAATATGTTTTCATGGTAATCAAATATACAATAGGGTGGCACTTATCTTTTAAGTTATGTAATCTCTAAATCTTACCTCATCAAAATATTAGAAATTAAAAAAAAAATTATCCCTATGAAATTTTAATAGAATTAAAAAAGATTTAGAGTCGGCTGTAAGAGGTTAAAGTTAGGATTACAAATCACATTTTAGCTATTTTTATTCCGGAGCTGATCAGTTATAAATGTCTTCTCGCTTCCAAAATATCCATTTTTGTAGTTACTGAGTCACCATTAAACGTTAAGATAAAATTACATAAATACATATAATTATTACTTATATTCATAGAAACAAAAATAAAGGGTAAGACAAGTGAAATAATTCAATATATATTTTATGTACGTTTCATTGTCATATGTATATATATATATATATATATATATATATATATATATATATATATATATATGTGTGTGTGTGTGTGTGTGTCTGTGTGCGTATGTGTGTATGTATGTGTGTCTTCGTGTGCTTAAATGTGTGAGTGTGTGTCTTCGCGTGTGTTAGTATATTTATAGGATCTTATTCGAAACTAATTAACGCCTATGCATAGATTTGAAAATATGTATTCAATGCGACACGTGAAAATGTCTTCGATTTGTGTGAAACAAGATAAGTAGTATATGATAGAAATTAATATATATTCCCTCATTTACACTTTTTTGGATTGTTTTCGGATTTGCATTAATTTAGATTCGTATTCATTGAATCTAAAATTAATATGATTTTACAATTGTTCTACGCATTAAGACCAGTAGTTTCGACATGTTCCAGATTAAAAATTATATGGTATAATTTGAGTAATGATTATAGACATAACGTGTAGTGTTATAAAACAGTGATCCGAACCATCCAACTATATATACCTATACCTCTCTCTCTCTCTTTCTCTCTACATACATATACACACACGCGCGTGGGCATATATATATATATATATATATATATATATATATATATATATATATATATATATATAATGGTAAAAGTCCACGTATGCTTCTAGGATAGTGATTTAAAGGCTATGAGAATTTTTTTTTCGATACTTTTTCGTGACCAAGAGCGGAGGCCCGCTTGAAATATAAAAAAAAATAGCTATAAAGATATTAAATAAAAAAGTAACATCGTTTTTCATGCTTCAAAAAACCCCATAACCTTTAAATATATGTATATATATATATATATATATATATATATATATATATATATATATATATATAGAGAGAGAGAGAGAGAGAGAGAGAGAATATTAGATGAGAGGGAGAAAGAGAGAGAAAGAAGGGAAGAGAGAAAGATGGAGAGAAAGAAGGGAAGAGAGAAAGATGGAGAGAAAGGCAAAGACAGACGGTCATCATCGTACGACCTTTAGTTTTTACAGCTTAATCATTGAATTGTCGACAACAAAGCAACACTTAAATTCAAAATCTGTATTATGACTCCATGGATCTTTATAGATGTACACTGTACAGCTTCACCTGGTGAATGTAATATTGCAGTAAAAAAGGATTGTCATTTAACGGTATCTATACTTTGGTATAACTAACGGTAAATTATACACAAATTAGCAGATTGTATTCCGTATTTTATAATCCATATTATATTTCCGAAGAGAGTCAGTCTCACAAGCAAGTCATATTTACAGGTGGTAGTACGATACATACTTTCTCCTTATGCTTTGCCCTAAATTTACTATAACTCCCCTGTGCATATATTCTATAGTACTTAACATAGCGATTAATTTTATTTAATTTTCGTCCCCTTTGATTATATTTTCTGCTTACACCACAACCTTTTCGCAAATAATCGGCCCCTTCTCTATAATACCTTACTTTTCCAGTGACGTCAGAATCTGTTTGCTTCTATTCAGACATACCGTTGTTGCTTCCTTTATATTTGTAGAATGGTTGACTAAATATTTAAGCTCTTCCTACATGACGCCCTCCTGCAATGCATTTCTTTACCGCGTCATCATATTTTAAGTTCACATATAGATTAAAACCAAAGACTGATCACGTTATGCACCCACATATGAAGTTAATTTATTTACAAGTTTCAAGATATTTTCGTCCATATTGAATAATAAGAGAGAATTAATTAATTTGTAAACGAAATCTCGCACGCTAAAATGTATTTTTAACTACAAACGTGCGTACTTTTATTTTATTTATACTAAAAAAATAGCTTTTGTCCATATTAACAGTTATTGTTACGGCATAGGGCACGTCATTTATAAAATTATTCTGAACTTTTACTTAAAGCCGTATAAAAAGATATTTTTTATAATCTCGATCCACAAATAAGTTTTCTATTGAGCAACTTTCACAAGAAACACCCGTCTAGCAGAAAACAATATCACTAATTTCCCCACTCTTTATCTGTCCCTAAACCTAAACGTAGATTCCATGAGCAAAGCTTCTTTTTTAGAACTGCACGCCTATAGAATTGTCTTCCGTTTTCCTGCTTTCCAGCTGACTACAATATGGTTGTGTTCAAGTCTAACGTAAACATGTTTTAGAAGAGCCGTTCTATATAAGCTAACGAATTTACCGAATTTCAATTATTTTCCAATTTTCTACTGTACACTCTTTAACCCTTATCCTATAGTGTCCTTTTGGAATTGATAAGCGGCGATGCCTTTAAAAGATGCAATTACTACACTAATCCAGAAAGTGATTATATTGCATGTTTTACAGAATTATTATACTTTAATCATACAGTGGATTATCAGAGATATTAAAGTACTTTGAAAGCGATAATTTAGAGTGCTAAACGCCTGTATAGCCCTAAAAGTAGAAATACATATTGTTAATGTTTACTTCTAAGGGACGAACATATATTTCTATTCATACTAAAACATAATTGTTTCAATTTTAAACACTATTATTACAAGAACCGCTTTTCACAGCATTATTTTGCACTTCCATCTAACACTTTTATAAAACGATATCGTAAATTATACTAGCGACCATATAATTTTTATTATAAGCTGTTGACTAAACATACACTAGATGCATCATCATCATAATCATCATCAACATCATCATCATTTTCTAATTAAAATTACTATTGTTGGGGTTATTATTATTATTATTATTATTTGTTGTTAGTTATTTTATTTTAGTATTATTATTTATACTATTAAACAAATAGTCACATTTTTATTACCTACCATTCCTTATATTGTATATTATATATTTATTATTAGTATTATGATTAATAGGTTTTTTATTAGTAGTAATAGTAGCAATATTAGTATTCTATTCATGCTATTATTTCTATTATTATTTCTTAATATCCTCAGTATTACTGTAACAATTTTTCTCATCAATATGATTTTTTTAAATGTTATTATTATCAGAAGATTCATTATTATTTGTATTATATTCTCACGGCGTTATTATCATTAATATTTATATTACTTTAGTATTCTCATGACTGTCGAAATATTATTACTAATAGTAGTAATTATAAGTCGTACTGCATAATATTTTTTTACTAAAATATATAGAAACTAGATGGTTTAGATCGTTAAATATAAGTAAAAGTTACCCCTTTTACAATAAGTGGTTTATGCCAAATCTGACTAAATATTACATTTCAGCATATTTCGGACTTACCTACTTAGCCAGCACGATTACTATTAATCTCTACATTAGTTCGTCAAGGTTAAAGTAATTTTAAAACAACTTGAAAAGATTTAAAACACATAAATATCCGACATGATATAAAAGCAGCAAACACGTCTACTGGTTATAGATAAAATATCGAAAACATCGATACGGAAAAGAAAGAAAAGAAGTTAATTTTTAAGATCACGAGTGCGACAAACACATTCTTAATGCCATATTTGAATTCATAATGAGCTATTCACATTACTAGATTTAAATTATGTATACACTTAGGAGGCGAAAAAATATAAGAGGTGAAATAGAACCAATAAAAATCTTACTGAAACAGACCCACGCAAAATGTTAAACCTATACGAGCATAACTTTTTGCCATCTACTAAAAAACAAGAAAATTATAAAAATAGTAGACGACCGATTATATGATTTAATCCACCATATAGTAAACGCATTGTATCAAATATCCCCCAAAACATTTTTTGCACTATTGATAGAAATTTTCCTAAAGATAGTAGATTAAGGAAACATTTGAAAAACACTATTAAAGTGTTTTTCCCAATTACAAAAAAATAACTACTTGTAGTATAGGATATAACACTGCTAAGGTACAGCATGTTAGCCACCTTAAGTTGTGGAAATCCTTATTAATACAAACATGAAAGATAATTATAATTGTAATTGTAGAACTAGGAATTATTGCCCAGTAAAGATATAATGTGTAACTACAAGTGCTGCATATAAATATAATGAAGCCACTCTAATTTATCATAAAGCTTATGTCGGCTCCGCAAGCACAATATTTAAGGAAAAAATATAAAAATCATATTTGCCCTTTTCAAGTTGTTCTAGATTGCAATGATAGCACACCTTTAATTTCCTTAGCCAGATATCTCAGCGAACTAAGTAAAAAAAAAACAATTATAAATGAAAGTAATCAATTTAAGGAAAAGCAAATAAATCCACTCATACTAAGAAAAAAGATTACTTCATGTACTTTAGAAGCTTTTCGACATAGTCACATCTAATGCTGATTTGTTAGATAAAAAACAGGAAATCATTCAAGTTGTACGCATAGAATGAGAGCTTATTTTGAATTTTATCATAGAGATAGAGAATGACTCGAATTATAAATGGCCTTAAAATGAATAAGAGTGTGGAAATGGATTTGAGAAGAACTAAGCCGTAGTGGAGGAGTATAACTAAAACTATTGCAGAATAGGCATAATTAAAAAAAAAAGATATTAGGTTATAATTAAACCATGACTAATAATAATGTTGGAAAAGAAAAGATTAATTAAAAGCGAAGCCTTATATAAAGAAAAAAGATACCGTAAGGTAATTATGGATGACATAGAATTACGGTATTTGCTAAATTTATGAATCTCCTAACATGTAAAAATTATTTATCTCATTTGAAATTAGGTGATGGTTATTTTAAACACCACTTTGATAATTTGTCTCTATGAATGTACTCCGTAGGAAGGTTTGAATAAAAAACTGAATTAAATACAATTACGCCTTAAAAGTGAATACTCTAATGTAATATTTAATCCAATTACTTAGCAATAATGATAATACGTTGTTTTAAAATCGCTTCCATTTCAAATCATTTGCGTCGTAATAAATCGTCGTTTACTTGTAATGTTCTCGAAAACTTGTATGCAACTGAGTATTTTCGAAACATTACAGATTTGTTAATACTCATAATGGTTACTTCAATACGACGAGATAATGTTCGTATTCATTCCTTTTTTATTGTTAGAATCCAAAAGTTTTTTTCATAAAACAAAGAATTTCATACAACATTTTTGAATTATTATCGTTCCCATTTTTTATTACCAAAGTTTTGACCGTTGAATATGTGCAACGTTGCAATATGTGCAAAGTTGCAATATGTTTAATAACTGGGTGGATATACGTAAATTTGTGCTCATTTTTGCATTAAATACTATTCATATTGCTCCATTACTCTACAGCTACTCTACGAATGGGTATTAAAATACTTCGATCGTTGCAACTTATAATAGTAACGGTATATACAAAATTTCAACCTCATCGACAAAACAGCTTCTGATATCTACTGAAAGGCACAGAAAGACGAACCAGCAAACAAACTTAGAGAAAAAGAATATAAAGTATTCTCTTTATTCATGTTTTTTTTCCTTACTTTAACTTTTTAAATCGATGCTACATATTAGGTTGGTAGTATTGAAAAAATCGGTTACAGTTAATAAAAAAACAACAACACCATACACAAAATGGTACACCTGTAACTAAAAACATGTTATTATCAGACCAAAAATGCGTGAATGATGAATTCTTATCATCTGCTTTTAAGTATAATGTGATGGCATACAAACACATCTACCATGGCACTCGGCAGCCTAGTAAATTGTGTGTCTATCTTCTTGTCATATACTATTTCCAGACTAATTAGCGCTCCATGAGGATATTATTGTCTTCATCGAGACCACATACTTTAGAGAACCCCCGACGACTTTACAAATGTCGTAGGTTCACTACAAACAATGCGACCGGATAATTAACACATGGATGAGTATACCAAAGAAAGATTGGCTAAAACATATGCAAATTACTGTCCCTGTATATCTATCCATTTATCTCTCTTTTCTACACACTTACATAAACAATATATATCTATATATATATATATATCTATATATATATATATATATATATATATATATATACATATATATATAGAGAGAGAGAGAGAGAGAGAGAGAGATAGATACTTTCACTACACCAATGAAGACTGAAGGATCGGTCGAAAATTATGTACTTATAAAAAAAGTTTTTTAATTTTTTTCATAATATTATTTTGTATTCCTGCACATCACCAATTGAAAACAAATAAAGAAAAGTTATAAGCTTTTATACTTTTCGTACTCCTTTTTATACATTTCCATTCATATATATATATATATATATATATATATATATATATACAAGCACATCTGATTTAATTTTCCGATTTTTCTAGATATCTTTTCAATTCGCGGAGGTATATTGTATGAAACGGCACCAAAATGTGTTGTTCACTCATATTCTTCTCTGGCGTTTTCTATCGGTGCATCCAATTATCATCAGGAGCGATTATTGTTGTTATCACTGTTTTTGTCTTTTCCTTGGTGGCTTAGTAAATTTATGTTGTTTTTTTTTCTATTGTCATAGCACTCTTATTATGCCATATATTGTTTTCTACTGAGTTATATTACATTACTCGCATACCCATGTATATTTATATTAATATGTGTATTTATCAACAAACCTAAACTTATTATAACCTGTTTAAAATAGTTATTAAAATAGCCATATAAATTGCGTTCATGTAAATTCTCTTTATCTATATCTATATCTATATATATATATATATATATATATATATATATATATATGACCTTATATGCATAAACGATAACGATGAATTCGAAAAAAAAATAAACACCTTCTTTATCCAATATTCTTGCTTTCAGGTACCTACAATACCGTCTAGCAGTCAAACGTTAGAAAGCGTGCGTTGGGCAGACAGATAAACTAAAATTTATATAACGAAAACAACTATTACGTTGAAAACACTTTATTAATTAGGTAAAAAAATCTGAAACACAAACAAAACAAATAGTTAAAAGGAGAAAACATAATTAAACAAAAGGAAATGATACATGAAAATAATTATGTTTTGGCCAGGCTTCCAAATTAACAGATTCTGGGATATCTTCTCTTTTTCAATCAACTGTTAGGTGAAAGTCCATAACAGTTAGAAAAGTGCCTTTTCTCCATTAAATTGTTAGGTGAAAGTCTGGAGCGGCTAAAAAATGTCCTTTCCTTTTTTATTATTATTAAATCGTTAGGCGAAAGTATGGAGCGGTTAGAAAATGTCTTTTCTTTTTTCTTTATTCTAGTAAATCGTTAGGTGAAAGTATAGAGCGGTTAGAAAATGTATTTTCTTTTTATTAAATCGTTGGGTGAAAGTATGGAACATTTATGTC